>NC_090815.1:113604997-113918372 GCF_000390325.3 Nicotiana tomentosiformis | reverse complement strand
TTTTTTTTTTTTGGGGGGGGGGGGGAGGTTGTCAATTCAGCTGATGTTTCTTGAATTTGTTTTTGTGACTGATATTCACAGAAGTTTATGCATACAATGAGGGGCATACAGGGAGCTCTTATTGTTACTTCTGGTTTCCAAATTATAATGGGCTTCTTTGGCCTGTGGAGAAATCTTGTAAGGTGTGTGTAATCTGAACTTCTTCTTTTTTACAGTCTTGAGCATGTGGAATATTCAACTTTAGGTATTCAACTTTATTTGCTGCATAACTTCTGCATTTCTTCTATAATTTAGGTTACTTAGCCCTCTATCTGTGGCACCACTTGTTACTTTGACTGGACTAGGGCTCTACCATCTTGGCTTCCCATTGGTGAGAATGTTATTTCTAGACTTCTCTTATAATATATGCTTTTGATTTAAAATATAATCTCAGGAAAGATGAGAGCATCAGATTGCTGAAAACAAGTTCACTAAGTACTTTTTGTTTTCTTTCTTTTGTAGATTGCAGAATGTATCGAAGTTGGGATACCACAGTTAATTTTCATGGTTGTCATCACACAGGCAAGTAATGCCATCCATTATAATGAATTTAAGTTTCGATTTATATGTTTTTTTATGAGTACCTTGTTCTCTTTCATGGAGTTGTTGAAGAGGATACCGTAGCGTGTTCTCTCTACTAAAGTAGTGATATTGATCAAGTGATTTTGAAATGGTATATCCTGTTGAGTAAAGGTAAATATATGAACTTGCTAAAATAAGTTGCCGATCAGAAGATCCAGGATACACTGTGGCATTTTTGTGCATTGAGCATAAGGGTTAAAGAAAAAATTTTCTAACATATAGCTTGCTCATACGTCGTGATAGTAGTTATTCACATCATATATCCTCTTCCTACTCGAATTGATTCCCTGAATGTACTAAATTTCTTGCAGTATCTACCAACATATCTCAAATTAAAGAGGCCGATATGTGACCGGTTTGCAATGCTCTTCTCTATAGCAATTATATGGTTTTATGCAGCAATCTTGACCTGGAGTGGTGCATACAAGAATGCAAAGGAAGCAACTTGCTGCACTGATAGCTCTGGACTCATTTCTGGATCTCCTTGGTGGGATTTCTTTCACTTATATTCACGTTATGAAGTTGGAAATTCTTATATTTTCTTTGTTTAGATGTAACCTTATTGAGTTTGGCTTGAAGAAAATTTTGTTCATTGAAATATTGGGGGTTCAGGAAATTTGTTTATTGAATTTGGATTCAGGAAACTTTTATCATGCAACTCGCATCACTTTATGCAGGATAGATATACCATATCCATTTCAATGGGGGGTTCCTACCTTCAACTTTGGAGATGCTTTAACCATGATGTTCGCTTCTTTTGTTGCTTCAGTTGAGGTCTGCTCTCTGATCCTCTACTTATCTCTTTGCTATTGATATGTAACACAGTCTTCACAGTAAACGTTGTTGAAAAAATAGGATGCAAGAAATGATGTTCTAAATTGTTTTTGGTGCACTGAGCTTTTATTTTCATGGTAAAATCTAGTCTTGAATTCAATTTGAATCCTGTTGTTGTGTAGTCAACTGGTGTATTCCTTGCATCAGCGAGATATGGAAGCGCTACACCAGTGCCACCTTCTGTCATTAGCCGGGGCGTTGGTTGGCTGGTGAGATCAAATGTTCTCTTCTATATATCCTCTCTGTATCGAATTTTATTTACATTGTGAACTTCAAATTCTTGGCAGGGGATAGGGACTTTGCTAAATGCTGCTTTTGGTTGTGTCACTGGTTGCACTGCTACAGCGTAACAATCTATCATCTCTGTACTGTTTTTCCAATCTAAACTTCCTTCTACTTATTAGGCACGGATGGCTACAAACGGTCTTATCCGTGCTTGAAATTTCATGTGTCATGCAATCGATTAACTATGATTCACATAGAATTAAGCGGCTCGAATTGAGCTTATGTTGTATTTACAGGGAAAATGCTGGTCTCTTGGCAATGACAAGAGTTGGAAGCCGAAGAGTCGCACAAATATCTGCTGCTTTTATGATTTTCTTCTCCATCTTAGGTATGCTAGTGCTAATGTATATTCAAGGACTGACTAGTAAACTCTTTTTCTCTACCAAAAGTAAACTCTTTTCTCTATATACTAATACTGATGTATTGATTCAATAAGTGACCTACCTTTTTGTTTACCAGGAAAATTTGGAGCAATTTTTGCTTCAATACCTGCATCAATCATGGCTGCCATATATTGTATTTTCTTTGGATATGTCTGTATGTAACTCTTACATTTTTACCATTTCGTTAGCAAATTTCTCCAATGACAAATATGATTTGACTCATTGGTACAAATGCAGCTTCTGCTGGTCTTGGATTTCTCCAATTCTGTAACCTTAACAGCTTTAGGACAAAGTTCATATTAGGATTTTCTCTTTTCTTGGGATTATCCTTACCTCAGTATTTCAGAGAGCATCAGCTATGTTCTGGATCTGGTCCTCTTCATACACATTCAAGATGGGTAATCACAACCTTCATCCACTAATTAAACGCGATTATTTTTAAGAACTATTGTTACAAAACAACCTTGTACTAATGATCTTGTCGTTGAACTGCAGTTTAATGACATAATGTCTGTCATCTTCATGTCACACGCCACGGTAGCTGCTGTAGTTGCTGTATTTTTGGACAGAACCCTCCCTATTAGTAACGATGAAGCTCGAAAAGATAATGGTTCGCATTGGTGGGACAAGTTTGTGGTATATACTAAAGATGTCAGGAGTGATGAGTTCTATAAATTACCATGCCAACTTAATAGCTTCTTCCCACCTTATTAGTGAAAAAAAATATGCCTTCACTGTTTTGTTTGGTTGTTTCCTTCATAAGCAATAGGCTTTCTGTCATATGTAAAATCTGATAACCTAAACTCATCCTTTTGTTTTGTTCTTTTTATTCCTTGATAAAACTATATATCATTCTGTTGACGTTCCAGCAATCTTCCTATTATGAATATCAGCAGTATTTGTGCTGGAGCCTCAAATTATCCCTTTAAGCTAAGATCAGTCACTAATATTAATCTTATCCATGTCTTGTTACTTCATTCAAAAGAGGTTTCTTATACTTAGATATATGAATTTCTAGTTCATAGTCTCTTTCGCTTTAGTTTATCTAGTATCGTGTTGTTGGTACGGCTTGCTGCTATTGCTTCTTTCTCATATTTTCTTGTGCCGAGGACCTATCGGAACAACCCCTCTTCTTTCACAAAGGTAGGGGTAAGGTCTGCTTACACTCTACCATCCCAATACTCCACTTGTGAGATTTTCACTGGGTTTGTTATTGTAGAGAATGACCAATTGATGATGATTTTTATTCGTATAACTAATAGTAATGCATTCAAGCTCTTTCCGGGACAAATAAGAAAATATATTGCAGAAACTGGGAAAAAAACATTTGTGTAGAATTCTCAGTGATAGTTGAACTGGGGCCTATGTTTAAAATGAGAAAAGTCTTGGGTGGAAACCTATGTTATTGTTAGTCAATATGTATTACTGTAAATAATGAAACGGTAAACTTTCTGAAATAGGAAAAACAGAAACAGAAAGTTAGCAAGAATATAATGTCGAAATAATTTTGAAAAAATAATTTCGGAATAAATCGAGTCCACTGAATGCACAGTGTGTCCTTAAGAAAATTATTCCCCTCAAGTACCCGAGGTGCTGGAATATTATCCTCCCAGAATAGAACGATTTAACTCACTGGAGTGTTGGTACCAAAAGCGCCGATGTAACAACGAACCATTCGAAGGTTGTAAAATACACTAAAGATTTTGTGCAGAAGAAGAAGAAGAGCAGAAAATTTCGTAAGGAAAGATTTTGGGATTCAAAGCATATTTATAGACTTTCTGATACTGTTTCTGAAAAGGTTTGCAACCTTTCAGAAACAGCCATGACTGTTGGAACAGGCTGTTTGAAATATTGCGGGAAAACGATTTTAAAATAATTCAGGAAGGAAAACGGACCGGACCGGGTCGCGTCGCGGGTTCTGGGTTATTTCGGGCTGAATTTTCGTTAATTAATTAATTAAATAATTGAAAGAAATTTTGTCCAAAAAGATTAATCAATCATTCGATCTTTGACCAAATCCAATTAATTAAATTAATTAATTAAATAATTGAAAGAAATTTTATCCAAAAAGATTAATCAATCAATCTTTGACCGAATCCGAAGCCGCGAAGCCGAAGCCGACGCCGACGCCGCGAGGCTTACTTTCTTTCCAACCCATTTAACACCAAGAGAAATGTTTTCTCAATATAAGCACATTTATTTTTCTTTCCATCATCAATGAGGGACACTTTGCTCTTTCCAAAGCAAAAAGGAGCTCACTTTCCCTGCATTTCTCATTCACCAATCTTTAATCCTAACAATTCCCCACATGAATGGGGAGTGGCTATAAGACAAAGGAATGCACGGACGAGTGTGTGTTTTACATGCAAGGATTAATTGCATATGAATAAGTAGGTTTCCCTTTGAACTTTCCGTAGTGAACTTATATCGGATATACTCGGTCAATCGGTAGATTTGATATCTTTGAACCGTCGAGCTTTGTTATACACCTAGACAACATAAGTCACACAATCAACCCTTAACCATCTATAGTTCTCACGGTTGTGTTCGTTTCAGCCATGAACACTGCCTGGTTTCATGAGTGCTTAGAGAATGGGCCTTTACTTTCATTCCCCTTGAAGCGGCTTACACTTCACACTCACATAGGTGATTTCTAAACGTGTAATCCTATAGATACACTATCTGGTCATATCCTGCCAGACTTAGCAAATCATTTAAAAACTTTTTAGCTTTATTGACTCATCAAAAAGTTTTAATGCTTTACCTCGATTCCTGAGCATTGTCTTCATTATGAGAATGGGTTGAGTTATTTGACAATGTTGAACTGTCATTCATAAGTTTGTTTGATCTCTTTAAACCTAACTCTTGGAATCTCTAGTCTACTAGGTAGAGTTACCGCCATGATGACTTCTCCTAGGCCTTAACCTCACTCCATTTGATGATCTTTCAACTGCCTCTCTAGATAGGCCTTTTGTAAGTGGATCCAACACATTATCTCTTGACTTTACGTAGTCAATCATGATAACACCACTAGAGAGTAGTTGTCTAACGGGATTGTGTCTCTGTCGTATATGACGAGATTTTCCGTTATACATAACGCTCCATGTCCTGCCAATTACCACTTGACTATCACAATGTATACATATTGGTGCCAAAGGTTTGGTCCAAAATGGAATATCTTCCAAGAAATTTCGGAGCCATTCAGCTTCTTCACCAACCTAATCTAAAGCTATGAATTCAGATTCCATTGTAGAACGTGCGATGCATGTTTGTTTGGATGATTTCCAAGACACTGCTCCACCCCCAATTGTGAAAACATATTCACTCGTGGATTTAACTTCAAATGACCTAGTGATCCAATTTGCATCACTATATCCCTCGATCACATGTCACGACCCCAAATTCCCTTCGTAGGAGGTCGTGATGACACCTAGTCTCTAAGACTAGGTAAGTCTATTAACGTGGAATAATAATAAATATCTAAAATAAATAAACTACAATTCAAATAATTACAACTCCCAAAACCCGGTAGAAATAAGTCACAAGCTTCTAAGTATTTATTCTCTACGTCTCTATACATCAGAGTCTAAAACAATTAAGGAAGACAACATAGTAAGATAGAAGGGGACTCCAGAGTCTGCGGGCGCTGGCAGATATACCTCGAAGTCTCCTCGTACAGCTAGTTTATTGATGCCTTGTCTGATAAGATGTACCTAGATCTGTACAAAAAGATGTGCAGAAGCGTAGTATGAGTACACCACAGCGGTACCCAGTAAGTGCCAAGCCTAACCTCGGTAGAGTAGTGACGAGGTCGGTCAGGCCCTACTGAAAAATAATTAATGGCATGGTAAAATGTTTAACAATATAATAAAATAATATGATAATGAAAATGAGTCAAGTAGTATGTCACTATTTAATTACACCAAATAATAGAAATTAATACCTCGTGGAAACAAAATAGAATTATTTTCAACTTTAAGAAAATCACAACAATAATCAAAGACGACTGCGGCCATAAATCAATATCAACAAGGGCACTCCCGAGGTACCGCTTCGTAGTCCCAAATCATAAATAAATTCATAATATCTCATTTTCTTATATCACCGCGGGAGCCTTCACAATTTATTTTAAAGAAAATATTTTTTCCGAAATAGCATCCCGCATTTTAGCCATCCTTATTACACCGCATGACTTCTAGTAGTTTTCCCTACTAGTCACGCGTATCAAGCCATCCTTATCTCACCGCATGCGTTTCAACACCCAAATCTTATACCACCGCATGTGTATCAATATCATAATATATCACAATTTGCACCTCAAGTGCCCAAATATTTGAATTTGCCTAAATAAATCAACAACAATATTTTTTCATAATAAAGAGCTCACGGCTCATGCCAAAATAATTCAACAATAATATTTTTTCACAATAAAGAGCTCACAGCTCCATTACAATGAGTACGAAAATTTCACAAAAATATTCGGGAATAAATAACTCAACAAAATAATATTTTAAAATTTTAATACGGTGCTTCAATACCAAATTTAAAAATGTCAATAATTCATATTAATAATATTTAATTTAAAGAAAATCAATCTTCAATTAATGCACAGAATAAAAGAAACCAAGTTTCAACTAAACAGGTAAAACAATTAGTAGGAAAAGGTCAAGCAAATTTAAAGTATAAACATTTAAATCAATGATGAAGAATATAACAAGGTAAAATTATTTAATTAATATGCAACATCGATCTACAAAATTTAAAAATATAATCTTTCACATTTAGCTCGTGTACACACTTGTCACCTCGTATACACGACTTTCAACACATTTCAAATTATCACTTCAATACCAATCCTAGGGGAAATTTCTCCCACACAAGGTTAGACAAGTCACTTACCTCGACTTGCTCCAATTTAACCAAGTAGTATGTCTTCTCCTCGACTTTTCGACTCCGATCGACTCGTATTTAGTCATAATTAATGCGATACAGTCAACAAAAATTATAGAATCAATTCCATAAGAAAATACTACATTTTACAATAAAATTCAAAATTAGTTCAAAAATTTTCCTATGGGGCACACGTCTCGGAATCCAGCGAAACTTACAAAATCCTACAACCCATTCAATTACGAGTCCAACCATATCAGTTTCACTCAAATCCGACTCCGAATCGACACCGAAATCTCAAAAATTCATTTTTATGAAATTTCTAAAATTTTCCTAAATTTCCATCCCAATACACTAGTTAAATGGTGAAAACAATGATATATTTATGTATATTAACCAAATCCGAGTTAGAATCACTTACCCAAATATTTTTTCTTGTAAATCTGTCAAAAATCGCTTTGCTCAAGCTCAAGTTCGTCAAAAATGGCAAATGAGACGAAATCCCCAGTTTTATAAACTGCCGAGGCAGCCATCGATCATGGGTATCGATCATGGCTTCGATCTTTATGGCCTTCGATCCTGGCATCGGTCATAGCCCTCAATCCTGGGCCTTCGATCATGGCCCTCGAGCTGGGACTTCGATCATGGCTTCGATCCTGAGCCTCATCCCTGGGCTCGATTTCTGCATTTACAGCAGAAGAAAATTACAGTAGCTTTTTAAGTCCAACTTTTGATCCGTTAACCATCCGAAACTCACCCGAGTTTCTCGGAACCTCAACCAAATACACCAACAAGTCCTAAAATATCATAAAAACTTATTTGAAACCTCAAATCACATCAAACAACAATTAAATCACAAATCACACCCCAATTCAAGCTTAATGAACTTTGAAACTTTTAATTTCTACAAATGACGCCGGAACCTATCATATCAAGTCCGATTGACCTCAAATTTTGCACACAAGTCATAAATAACATAACGGAGTTGTGAAAAATTTTAGAACTGGATTCCGACCCCGATATCAAAAAGTCAACTCCTCGGTCAAACTTTCAAACTTAAATTCCTATTTTAACCATTTCAAGCGTAATTTAATTACGGACTTCCAAATAAAATTTTGGACAGGCTCCTAAGTCCAAAATCACCATACGGATCTGTTGGAATCATCAAAATTCTATTCCGGGGTCATTTTCTCAAAATGTTGACCGAAGTCAAACTTAGCATTTTAAGGCCAACTTAAGGAACCAAGTGTTCCGATTTCAACCCGAACACTTCTAAATCCCGAACCAACTATCCCCGCAAGTCATAAATTTATAAAAGCACATACGGAGAGTTTTATTTAGGGGAATGGGGTTTTAAAAGTTAAAATAACTGGTTGGGTCATTACATCACGGAGGGATATTTGTTATAATACAAAGCGTAATTTTGGATATGTTTCAGATATCCCAAAACTCGTTTCATTTTCATCCAATATATTTGATTGGGATTACTTGTAAATCGACTTAGTTTACTAATAGCACATGCTATATCTGGTCGCGTACAATTCATGATATACATCAAACTTCTCAATACTCTTGCATAATCTAGTTGTGAGTCACTTTCACCTTCATTCTTTTGAAGTGCATAAATCACGTCAATTGGAGTCTTGGCAATTTTGAAATTCAAATACTTGAACTTGTCAAGTACCTTTTCATTGTAGTGAGACTGTGATAATGCTAGACTTTGTGGAGTCTTGTGAATTCTAATTCCTAATATCACATCAGCAACTCCTAAATCTTTCATGTTGAATTTGCTAGCCAACATGCGCTTAATAGCATTTATATCTTTCATATTTTTGCTCATTATCAACATGTCATCAACATATAAACAAGCAATGACTTCATGTCCTGGAGTGTTTTTAATGTAAACACATTTGTCACACTTGTTGATTTTAAACCCACTTGCCAACATTGTTTGGTCAAATTTGGCATGCCATTGTTTGGGTGCTTTTTTAAGTCCATAAAGCGACTTAACAAGTTTGCACACTTTCTTTTCTTTACCCGGAACTACAAAATCCTCAGGGTGTTCTATGTAAATTTCTTCCTCCAATTCTCCATTTAAGAAAGTTGTTTTAACATTCATTTGATGGATTTCAAGACCATCCACGTCCGCCAGTGCCACTAACACCCTAATAGATGTTATCCTCGTTACTAGCGAGTAAGTGTTAAAGTAATCAAGGCCTTCCTTTTGTCTATAACTTTTGACAACAAGTCTTGCCTTATATTTATTAATAGTACCATCAACTTTTATTTTCCGTTTAAAGATCCATTTCGAACCTAAAGGCTTATTTCCCGAACGAAGGTCAACCAATTCTCATGTATGGTTATCTAAAATTGATTGAATCTCACTATTGACTGTCTCTTTCCAAAATGTTGAATCAGAAGATGACATAGCTGCTTTAAAAGTTTGAGGCTCATTTTCAAGTAAGAATGTCACAAAATCTGGTCCAAAGGAATAGATGTTCTTTGGCGTTTGCTACGCCTTGGATCTTCTTCACTTAGAATATTTTCCGTTGGTTCTTCCCGTGGTCGTTTAGGTCTTTCACTTAACGACTCGCATTCAGTTTTATACGGATAGATGCTTTCAAAAAATTCAGCATTATCTGATTCAATTACCGTATTAACATGAATTTCAGGATTATCAGATTTATGAACCAAAAACCGACATGCTTTACTGTTTGTAGCATATCCAATGAAAACGTAATCCACGATTTTTGGTCCGATTTTTACCCTTTTGGATAAAGGTACTTGTACTTTTGCTAAACACCCCCACACTTTAAAATATTTCAAGTTGAGTTTTCTTCTTTTCCATTTTTCATATGGAATTGATTGCGTTTTTCTATGGGGTACTCTGTTGAGTATTCGGTTAGCTATAAAGATAGCTTCCCCCCCACAAACTCTGCGGTAATTCGGAATTTATTAATAAAAAATTCATCATTTCCTTTAATGTCCGATTTTTTCTTTCCGCAATTCCTTTTAATTGAGGTATGTAGGGGCAGTAGTTTGATGGATAATTCTATATTACGAACATAATTCTGCAAACGGAGATTCATATTCTTCACCCCTATAACTTCTAATCATTTTGATCTTTTTATTCAATTGATTCTGCACTTCATTCTTGTATTGCATAAATGTTTCAATTGCTTCATCCTTACTATTAAACAAATAAACATAATAATATCGAGTGCAATCGTCAATAAAAGTAATAAAATACTTCGAGATGGTGTCGACTTTATATCACAAATGTCAGTATGAGTTAAGTCTAAAGGATTTGAATTCCTTTCAACAAACTTATAAGGATGTTTTACAAACTTAGATTCAACACATATTTGACATTTTGATTTATTACACTCGAATTTAGGCAATACTTTTAAATTAATTAACTTCCGCAATGTTTTATAATTGACATGTCTTAATCGAATATGCCATAAATCATTTGACTCTAATAAATAAGAAGAAGCTGATATTTTATTCATACTATCAATAACCATTACATTTAGTTTGAAAAGGCCCTTTGTGAGGTAGCCCTTTCCAACATACATTTCATTCTTGCTTACAACAACTTTGTTAGAAACAAATACACATTTGAATCCATTCTTAACAAGTAAAGAACTAGAAACTAAATTCTTCCTAATAGTAGGAACATGAAGAACGTTGTTGAGCGTTAACACCTTGCCGGAAGTCATCTTCAGGAATATCTTTCCATAACCTTCAATCTTGGTTGTTGTAGTATTTTCCATGGAAAGCTCTTCTTCGGGACCAGCAGTAGAGTAAGTCGCAAATGCTTCTTTGATAACACAAACATGTTGAGTCGCTCCAGAGTCAATCCACCACTCATTCGAATTTCCAACTAGGTTGCATTCCGAAAGCATTGCACACAGATCATCAATGTCATCATTCTTCTCCACTATGTTGGCATGTCCCTTCTTCTTATCCTTTTTCGGGAGACGACAATCAGGGGCTTTGTGATCAGCTTTTCCATAATTGTAGCAGTTGCCCTTGAATTTCTTTTTGTTCTGCTCCTTAGTCTGTCCAGAAGACCTCTTTCTCTTCTTACTTTTTGGAGCAGTCTCCTCAACGATATTAGCTCTCATGATCATTAAATTTTCACGAGACTTCTTCTCGGCTGTTTTGTTGTCTTCCTCAATCTTGAGACGAATCACAAGATCTTCCAACTTCATTTCTTTGCACTTGTGCTTAAGATAGTTTTTGAAATCTCTCCACGAAGGAGACAATTTTTCAATTATTGCAGCCACTTGAAATGCTTCATTCACGGCCATACCTTCAATAATAAGGTCGTGAAAAATAAGTTGAAGTTCTTGAACTTGGGTTCCAACGATTTTGTTGTCTATCATTTTATAGTCTAGAAACTTGGCAACCACAAACTTCTTCAAGCATGCATCTTCAGTCCTGTACTTCTTCTCAAGTGCGTCCCATAATTCTTTCGAAATTTTCACAGCACTGTAGACATTGTACAAGTCATCCTCCAAAGCACTTAGGATGTAGCCTTTACAAAGAAAGTCTGCATGTTTCCATGCCTCAACAATCATAAACTTCTCATTGTTCGGCATGTCGGCGGCAGGCACTAGAGGGTCTTCACTGGTGAACTTCTGCATACCAAGTGTGGTAAGCCAGAAAAACACTCTTTGCTGCCATCCTTTGATGTTGGCTCCAAAAAAAATTTCCGATTTCTCGGCTGGTGGAACAACAGTTCGGCTTGACGAGGCTATCGTCGTTGCCGCAACAGTCGCAGAAGAATTTCCATTATCAATTGTCATTTCTCACTGTCAACAACAGAAGAGCTCAATTAATGGCAAAAAAAATAAAATAGTAAACAGTACTGTAATGAACGATAAACAGTACGTTTAATAAATAAAAAATAAAGTTTTTTATATATTGTTTCACAGTAATCGATGAAGTTTTTTATGTTCTTCAAATCGTTTCTGAATCTTAATACTCCGATGAAGTTTTTATATTTTCAAATCAGAATAGAAAAAATCAGATGGAGTAGAAAACCACACAGGTTTTAATCTCCAAAAATGAGAATACATAATACAATAAAATAATTTCCTTAAGATTGTTATTGTTAGTCAATATGTATTACTGTAAATAATGAAACAGTAAATTTTCTGAAATAGAAAAAACAAAAACAGAAAGTTAGCAAGAACAGAATGTCGAAATAATTTCTGGAAAAATAATTTCGGAATAAATCGAGCCCACTGAATGCACAGTGTGTCCTTAAGGAAATTATTCCCCTCAAGTACCCGAGGTGCTAGAATATTATCCTCCCAGGATAGAACGATTTAACTCACCGGAGTGTTGGTACCAAAAGCGTCGAAGTAACCACGAGAAGACTGTAAAATACACTGAAGATTTTGTGTAGAAGAAGAAGAAGAAGAGCAGAAAATTTCGTAAGGAAAGATTCTAGGATTCAAAGCATATTTATAGACTTTCTGGCACTGTTTCTGAAAAGGTTTGCAAACTTTCAGAAACAGTCATGGTTGTTGAAACAGGCTGTTTGAAATATTGCGGGAAAACGGTTTTAAAATAATCCAGGAAGGAAAACGGACTGGGTCGCGTCGCGGGTCCTGGGTTATTTCGGGTTGAATTTTCGTTAATTAATTAATTAAATAATTGAAAGAAATTTTGTCCAAAAAGATTAATCAATCGATCTGGAGCCGAGCAACGACGATGGCGCGAGACTTACTTTCTTTCCAACCCATTTAACACCAAGAGAAGTGTTTTCTCAATATAAGCACATTCATTTTTCTTTCCACCACCAATAAGGGACACTTTGCTCTTTCCAAAACAAAAGGGAGCTCACTTTCCCTCCACTTTCTTCCCTCAATTTCCGCGAACAACAAGAAACGTGTTCAAAAATTGAAAACAGCAATGTCTGTTTGTACAAGCAGATTTTATCTTATAAAACTAAGATTAATCCACAGGTAGATTGTTACAAACACTAACACAAAAGTCCTTTCATTTTCTGAAAAAGGTACTCTAGACCCACGATTTTTCCCAAATTTATTTTTCAAAACCTAGTACAAAGTAAAACCAAAATGAAATCATACTGCCTAAACTATTAAATAAAATATATCACAAAAACACAAACAACAACAACAACACATATTCAGTGTAGTTCAAAGAGTGAGGTCCGAAAAGGGTAGAGAGTATACAGCCTTAGCCTTACCTTGTACAAGTAAAGAGGTTATTTCCGATAGACCCTCGGCTCAAAGCAACCAAGCATAACCACAACAGTATAGAGCAAGAAATGCAGTAGCGGAGAAAGGGAGAGAAGCAGTAACAACAACAAGATAAGAGTAAAACTGAAATAAAAGTAACGTCAGATCGTAACAGAAATCTTAAAATATGGAAATACGAGAGTAACACTAACACTACTGGAATGAAAGGAAAGAGGTTCGGCTGCCTACTATCCTAATTCTCGACCTTCACACTAGGGTTGCTTATCATGTGTAACACGCGGATAATTATTCTTGACGGTTCGATTTATCGGTTATCGATTTTTAAATTACTAATCTGTGCCAACCTATAAGATATCGGTCGGTTCGGTATTAACAATTATCAAGCGATTATCGGATTATATACCGACTAAATCTAAGAGAAATACAAATTAAAATCACAACATGTAGTCCAGCTTCCACCGGTGAAATTAAAATCAAGGCAGCTTCCACTTCTTTTGCACAACTGCTTTTGCAAAGATGAAACAACAAAACTTTTGTATGTTGTATAGAAAAAGTCAAAAGGCAACCAGCAGACTAATAACTAGCACAACTGCTTGTGCCAACTGCCAAGTTCTTTTGCGACAAGATGTAAACATTTTATAATTGATAAAATCAAAAAGATAAAATATAGATAAGATGTAAACAATGACAATTGACAAAGGTTATTACTCCCTCTCGCTGGAGACTTGAAACAGGATGATATGATTCATAAAAAGCAATTGGAGACTTCCTATTTAATTTATTAAAAGCAATTGGAGGAGACTACCTCTTCAACCTCGCAGTTGAAGAAAAACACAACAATATCAAAAATTCAAAACAACGTTACAAGCTGCCTCAATAAATGACTTCAAAGTCTTGGATTCGGCATCAACATGTGTCACGACCCAATTTAGGATCATGACTAGCACTTAGGAGCAAGTGCCCCCAAGTAAACCTCATCAGTATTTTACAAAAAATCGGACAGAGTTTCCACTGTTTTTGGACTATCCCAAAACTTTCCCTGTCTCAAATCAACAACCAAACATCCTAATATCAATTCAAACGGCAATGACTTTATCAATTAACCAAAACAAATATCTACCATTAATAGTCCACCCACTAACAACTAGAAATACTACTTTATCTGTAACTTTGATAAGAATGAGCGATACTCAACATAAGTCTATAATAACAAAAGAATACCTAAGACACTAAAAGAATGACTATGGAGCAACTCTAAGAGTTCAAAGAAAAGACCATAACAATAAAGAAAATCTCCGCCCATGCGAACAAGTGCGAGGCTCACCAAGAACTATCAACTTGTACGCTCTAATTAACGAAATCCTCGACCGCGTCAACTATTGTCTCTGTAAAAAAAATAGCGGGGAATGAGTCGCTAGCTCAGTGAGTAATAACATTTAAACACAACTATTTTTATTAGGAACAAGTCAGAAAACATGCTAGTATATATTTTAAATATAAAATATCATAAGAATGCCTTTTCAGAAATAATAAATAATAATCAGTATCGTCGTGTTTTTCATGTTATATAAATCAATTGACAATTCGGTAATAAGCTCGGTAAATACTGTGCAATATCAATATTCATGAGGTTTCAATGAATGGATCATGTAATCGGTATAACTGTGAACTTTTTCTTAAGAAGTCAAATATAACGGTAGTCCCTACTCGAGGAAAATCGGTAACGGTATGCTAGTTCTACCTTCCCACTAGCGAGGGCTATAACTGTACTCGATAATTACAAGGTGCACCAGGTCTAACGAACCCGCCGTTAGCTACGGGATCCTTCAAAGTCTACTCCCATTTATACTTATCTCTCTAATCTGTATATACTCATAAGAAAATATTTTAAAACAATATAGGACATTTCGATTCTTATCAAATCATGTAATTTTATTTCGATAAACGTAAATTCAAGTAACGGTAAAACATATCTAGTCACAACAAGAATATTTAAAACAACGGTAATCATCTCAAATAACTATTTCGGTATCATATCGAGTAAAAGACTTGTCCCACATGCAACTCAAAATAATCGGTACACATATTCATATTAAAAATCAAGTGTAAATCATATAAGTTATGAAAATACAAATTGCGGTAAGATTACTACTCACAGTACTCGTGCCAAAATACTAAATGTTTCATCTCGAGCAATTCGTACAAATTCCTCCAATCAATATATAATTACATAATATCGATCTCATGTTAATTTCCTTGTTTAGGCTAGTTCATAGCTAATTTAGAATACCCAACCCTCGAGGTTTCATATTTGACTCTTAATTCACCGAATTATATTTACCCACATATGAGTAATTATTAATTTATCAACTCCAACCTATTCATATAATTTATTAATTCAATTTCACAAAGTTTTATGGATTCTTTAGGAAGAAAATTCTCAATTATGTGAATGAACTAGTGTAATTTTTATTACTCTGTAGAATCTTCCAATCATGAGAATCGAAATTAAAATCTACCAGAAGAAGAAGCTCAAGTAATACCCATAAGACACAATTAGTGCTTAAGATTCCTCAACAGTTATAGTTATGGTTCCAACGCACTGCATCAACTTCTTCCTCCTTCTTTTCTTTTTTCTTTCTTTCCTTCTCTGCTCGTTTTTTGGTTTTTCGTTTCTCTCAAGATTTTGCTTCGTTCCCCTCCCCTAACCCTTTTCAATTGGCAGATATGTTCTAATGGGCTTCGACCTTTTTCTTTCAATTCCTTATCCCTTTTTTCTTTTTTTTTGTTTTGTTTTATTAGTTAGTTCTTTTATTATTTTTTTCTTTGGACTTAAATTATTCACTAAATATCCCATATGTCCTCATTTAAAATATTGGGGTATTACATCCTCCCCATATTATAAAATTCGGTCCCTGAATTTAACTCAAGTACGTACCTGTAGACTGAAATAAATAAGGATACTTGACTCGCATAGCATCTTCCACTTCCCATGTAGCTTCTTCAACTGTATGGTTTCTCCATAAGACTTTCACGAATACAGTTTCTTTTGACCGTAGCTTTCTTACTTGTCTATCAACAATAGCCATCAGCTCCTCCTCGTAAGACAACTTCTCATCAAGCGGTATAGTCGGCGCTTCAAGCACCTGAGATAAGTCTGATATACATTTTCTTAGCATTGAGACATAAAACACTGGATGAATAAAAGACAACTCAGGAGGAAGTGCCAAACGATAAGCCACAGATCCCACTCGGTCTAGTATCTCATACGGTCCTATAAACCTGGGGCTCAGCTTGCCTCTTTTCCCAAACTGCATCACACCTTTCATAGGAGAGACTCGTAGGAACACTTTGTCCACAATTGTGAACACTAAAATCTCTTCTTCTCTTATCTGCATACGACTTTTGTCTGCTTTGAGAATTGAACAATCTCTGCATGATTAATTGGACCTTGTCAATAGCTTCTTGTACTAAGTCGGGTCCCAATAAGTTAGTCTCACCAGCTTTAAACCTTCCGATAGGAGAACGACATCTTCTACTATACAGTGCTTCGTATGGTGCCATTTGAATACTGGACTGGAAGCTATTATTGTAAGCAAATTCAGCTAAAGGTAGATAAGCGTCCCAACTACCTCCAAACTCAAGAATGCAAGCTTTCAATATATCCTCCAAGATTTATATAGTACATTCAGACTGGCCGTCTGTCTATGGGTGAAATGCAGTACTAAGATCTACCCGTGTATCCAATGCTTCTTGAAAAGATTTCCAAAAGCGTAAAGTGAACTGTGATCCTCTATCAGAGATGGTGGATACTGGAACTCCGTGAAGTCGGATAATTTCGTTCATAAATATCTGTGCATATCTTACTCCACTATATGTAGTATTCACTGGCAAAAAGTGTGTTGCTTTTGTCAATTGATCTACTGTAACGACCCGCCGGTCGTTTTAGGAGTTATTGCCCTGTTTCCCCCATTTCTGCTTCTTTATGTGTTATTCAGTTGTATTATGTTATACCGGGTTAGCTGGTTCGGGTCTGGAGTGGTTTCGGAGTGGATTGAGACACTTAGTCTTCTATTTAGAAGTTTAAGTTGAAAAAGTTAACCGGATATTGACCTATGGGTAAACGATCTCGGATTTGAATTTTTATGGTTCTGTCAGCTCCGTTAGGTGATTTTGGACTTAGGAGTGCGCCCAGAATGTGATTTGGAGGTCCGTAGTGGAATTAGGCTTGAATTGGCAAAAGTTGGAAATTTGGCGATTTCGGTCGGCAGTGGAAAATTTGATATCGGGATCGGAATGGATTTCCAGAAGTTGGAGTAGATTTTTATTCGGACGTGGTTTGGTTAGTTTCAGCATCGGTTGTCGAATTTAAAAGTTTAGAAATTCTTAGGCTTAAATCCGAGGGTAATTTGGTGATTTGATATTGTTTTGAGTGATTCGAAGGTTCGACTAAGTTTGTATGTTGATATATGACTTGTTGGTATTTTTGGTTGAGGTCCCGAGAGCCTCGGGGTGATTCCGGGTGGTTAACGGATTGTTTGAAGTTGGAAAATGCAGATGAAGCTGCTGCTACTGATATTTCCGCACCTGCGGAGGGGAGGTCCGCAGATGCGAGGTCACAGGTGCACATGGCGAGTTCGTAGGTGCGGGCAGTGCTGGGCTAGGAAGGATGCGCATGTGCGAGAGGGCTATCGCATCTGTGAGCCCGCAGGTGCGAGGCTTGGGGCGCAGATGCGGAGAGAAGGATTTTGGGCAGGCTTCGCATATGCGAAAGCTTTGCCGCAGATGCGGAACCTGGTCTCTTAAGTGAATTTCGCAGGTGCGATAGTTTTGAGCGCAGGTGCGGTCCCACATGCGCGGGAAATAGCCCGCAGGTGCGAAAACCTGGGTAGCATGTATAGATAGAACTTCGCGAATTTTGGTTCATTCCACTATTTTCAATTCGATTTTTGGAGCTTTTGGGAGTGATTTTGAAGGGTGATTCAAGGGCTATCAGTGAGGTAAGTTGCTTGAGCCCTAATACTCGTATATATGGTGATTTTTCATTGTTTAATCATGTAATTAGTGGGATTTAGGGGTGAAAAATGAGGGGTTAGTGCTTGAGATTTTGGAGAGTAATTTAAGGATTTGAAGGACCAAATGAGGTCGGATTTTGATAAATTTAGTATGTATGGACTCGTGAGTGAATGGGCTTTCTAGTTTTATAAATTTTGTCGGATTTCGAGATGTGGGCCTGGGGGGCGGGTTTGAGCCATTTTCAGGTTTTGGGCTAATTTGATAATTTTCTTGTGGAATTCATTCCATTAGCGTAGATTGATGGTATTGTACTGATTGTGAATAGATTTGGAGCATTTGGAGGCCGAGTCGAGAGGCAAGAGCATCGGGAGTTAGAGATTTGACCGGTTTGAGGTAACTAACGATTGTAATTCTAGTCCTAAGGGTATGAAACCCCGGATTTCGTATCATTTACTATTTTGAGGTGACACACATGCTAGCTGACGGGCGTGTGGGCATGCACCGTTAGGGATTGTGACTTGGTTCGTCCCATAGCAATTGTAAAGTTGCATATTTTGTTGAAACTATATGATACTTGTGAGTTGTAAAGTTGTAATTCTTGAATTCTTATCGTGCGAATCTGTTTATTCTAGTAACTAAACATCTGTTGTTTCATTCTCTCATAGATGGTGAGGACTCGTACTATCGGTCAGGAGGGCCAGCCACCAGTACCACCAGCCAGGGCCGCGAGAGGCCGAGGCCGCGGTAGAGGCAGTGGCAGGGGCAGAGGTGCAGCCTACACCGCAGCTGGGGCAGTAATTGCAGATCTACCAGTTGCCTTAGATCATGACCAGATTCGAGTTGTTGATGCACCAGCTCATGCACCACCTGTGCCTATTGTGATTCCAGGCCTTCAGGAGACCTTAGCTTAGATTCTGACAGCGTGTACCAGCCTTGCTCAGGCGGTCTCTATCTCAACAACTGCAGCCACTTCTCAGGCTGGGGGAAGCACAGGCACTCAGACTTTCGTCGCTCGCACACCCGAGCAGGTTGTTCAGGGACTCCAGACACAGGGGGCACCACCAGCCCAGTCGGTTGCAACTGCACAAGATTATGTGGTTCCTGCTATGCCTGTGGATGATCAGCGTAGGTTGGAGAGGTTTGGGAGGCTCCAGCCACCACCTTTCAGTGGCACAAAGAGAGAGGATGCTCAGGACTTCCTGGACAGGTGTCAGAGGATACTCCGTACTACTGGTATTCTGGAGACTTGTGGGGTCTCATTCACTACTTTTCAGTTTTTCGGGGTTGCACTCAGATGGTGGGAGACTTACGAGAGGCGTAGGCCTGTTGGCGCAGCACCCCTTACTTGGCAATAATTCTCCGTGGTCGTTTTGGAGAAGTTCGTGCCTCGGTCCCGCGGAGAGGAGCTGCACAGATAGTTTGAGTGGCTTCGCCAGGGTGATATATCTGTGACGCAGTATGAGATACGATTCTCGGAGTTGGACCGTCATGCTATCTGGTTGGTTCCCACGGATAGGGAGAGGATCATGAGATTTATTGATGGTCTCACTTTTCAGCTACAGTTGCTAATGACTAGAGAGAGGGTGTCTGATGCTACCTTTGATGAGGTTGTCGATATTGCTCGGCAGATTGAGATGGTTCGCGGTCAGGAGAGGGTTGAGAGGGAGGCCAAGAGGCCTTGTGGTCAGGGTGGATTCAGCGGTGCTCCTTTTGGGGGTCATTTCCAGCACGGTAGAGGTCGTCATTTCAGGCAGGTTCAGTCAGCTCGGCCATTTCACCGTGGTGACTCATCTGGCCATGGTTCTCACAGTTCTCATCAGGGCCACTCATCACTCGGTGCCTTACAACCCAGAGCTCGTCCCTTGCTCCACCAGTTCAGGGCTCCTCCATGCCAGGTTCTTCTATCAGTTATCCCAGTGCTAGGGGTACCCTTCAGTTCCCACCACCAGCACCAGGGAGTTGTTTTGAGTGTGGGGAGTTTGGGAATATGTGGAGGCAGTTTCCTCGTCGTCATGGAGGTTTATCTCAGTAGAGTAGTCAGCCTTCGACTTTAGCACCAGTTACTTCACCACCCGCCCAGTCATCTTGGGGTGGAGGTCAGTCAGCTAGGGGTCGCCCTAGAGGGGGAGGCAGATCACGGGGTGGTCAGGCTCGTTTCTATGCCCTCCCTGCTAGACCAAATTCTATTGCGTCAGATGCTGTGATTACAGGTATTGTCTCAGTTTGTCACAGAGATGCCTCCGTATTATTTGACCCTGATTCCACGTATTCATATGTTTCCTAGTATTTCGCCCATTTTCTTGATATGCCCCGTGAGTCTTTAGTTTCATATGTTTAGGTATCTACTCCTGTGGGTGATACTATTATTGTGGACCGCGTATATCTGTCATGTGTGGTGACTATTGGGGGTCTGGAGACCCGAGTAGATCTATTGTTGCTCAGTATGGTTGACTTTGATATGATATTGGGTATGGATTGGTTATCTCCATGTCATGTTGTTCTAGATTGTCACGCTAAGATCATGATCTTGGCGATGCCGGGATTTTCGAGGGTTGAGTGGAGCGGTTCTGTAGATTTTGTACCAAGTAGGGTGATTTCATATTTGAAGGCTCAGCGTATGATTGAGAAGGGTTGCCTATCTTATTTGGCTTTTGTGAGGGATGTTAGTGCAGAGACTCCTACCATTGATTTTGTTCCGGTGGTACGTGATTTTTCGGATGTGTTTCCTACAGACCTGTCGGGCATGCCTCCTGACAGGGTTATTGATTTTGGTATTGATTTGGCGCCAGGCACTCAGCCCATTTCTATTCCACCATATCGTATGGCACCGGCGGAGTTGAAGGAATTGAAAGAACAACTTCAGAAACTCCTTAATAAGGGGTTTATTCGGCCTAGTGTGTCACCTTGGGGTGCACCGGTTCTATTTGTGAAGAAGAAGGATGGTTCCATGAGAATGTGCATTGATTACAAGCAGCTGAACAAGGTCACAGTCAATAACAAGTATTTTTTGCCTCGTATTGATGATTTATTTGACCAGCTTCAGGGAGCGAGGGTGTTCTCCAAGATTGATTTGAGGTCTGGTTATTACCAGCTGAAGATTCGGGATTCGGATATTCTTAAGATAGCTTTTAGGACTTGATATGGCCATTACGAATTCTTAGTGATGTTTTTTGGGCTGACCAATGCCTCAGCAGCTTTCATGCATTTGATGAACAGTGTATTCCAGTCTTATTTGGACTCATTTGTTGTTGTATTCATTGATGTCATCCTGGTGTACTCTCGTAGCCAGGAGGAGCACGCTCAGCATTTGAGGATTGTATTACAGATATTGAGGGAGGAGAAGCTTTATGCAAAGTTCTCCAAGTGTGAGATTTGGCTCAGTTCGGTAGCATTCTTGGGACACGTGGTGTCCAGTGAGGGTATTCAGGTGGATCCGAAGAAGATAGAGGCGATGCAGAGTTGGCCTAGACCGTCCTCAGCTACAGAGATCAGGAGCTTCCTTGGTATGGCGGGTTATTACCGTCGCTTTGTGGAGGGATTTTCATCTATTGCTTTGCCCTTGACCAAATTAACCCAAAAGGCTTCTTCATTCAGGTGGTCGGACGAGTGTGAGGAGAGCTTTCAGAACTCAGGACTGCCTTGACCACGACTCCAGTGTTAGTTCTGCCATCAGCTTCAGGTTCTTACACCGTGTATTGTGATGCCTCGAGGATAGGCATTAGTTGAGTTCTGATGCAGGAGGGTAGGGTGATTGCCTATGTCTCGCGCCAGTTGAAGACCCATGAGAAGAACTATCATGTCCATGATCTTGAGATACCAGCCATTGTTCATGCCTTGAAGATTTGGCGCCATTATTTGTATGGGGTTCATTGTGAGATCTATATTGATCACCGGAGTCTGCATCTGTTTAAGTAGAAGGATCTTAATTTGCGTCAGCGGAGATGGTTGGAGCTTCTTAGGGACTATGATATCACTATTTTATACCATCCGAGGAAGGCCAATGTGGTGGCCGACGCTTTGAGTCATCGGGCGGAGAGTTTGGGGAGTTTAGCATATCTTCCAGCAGCAGAGAGACCTTTGGCATTGGATGTTCAGGCCTTAGCGGGCCAGCTTGTGAGATTGGATATTTCGGAGCCGAGTCGGGTGTTGGCTTGCGTGGTCTCCAAGTCTTCTCTTTATGACCGTATCAGGGAGCGTCAGTATGATGACCCTCACTTGCTCGTTCTTCAGGACAAGGTTCGGAGAGGTGATGCTAGGGATGTGACTATTGGTGATGATGATGTGTTGAGGATATAGGGCCGGATATGTGTGCCTAATGTAGATGGGCTTCGGGAGTTGATTCTTGAGGAGGCCCACAGCTCGCGGTATTCCATCCATCCAGGTGTCGCGGATATGTTCCAGGATTTGAGATAGCACTATTGGTGGAGGCGGATAAAGAAGGATATAGTTGGGTTTGTAGCTCGGTGTCTCAACTGTCAGTAGGTTAAGTATGAGCATCAGAGATCGGGTGGCTTCCTTCAGAGATTAGAGATCCCAGAGTGTAAGTGGGAGCGGATCACCATTGACTTTGTAGTTGGGCTCCCACGGACTTCGAGGAAGTTCAATGATATTTGGGTGATTATGGATCGGCTGACCAAGTCCGTGCACTTCATTCCAGTTGGTACTACTTACACTTCAGAGCGGTTGGCTGAGATTTACATACGAGAGATTGTTCGCATGCATGGTATCCCAGTTTACATCATTTCAAATAGAGGTACTCAGTTCACATCGCAGTTTTGGAGGGCCGTGCAGTAAGAGTTGGGTACTTAGGTTGAGTTGAGCACAACTTTTCACCCTCAGACGGACGGGCAGTCCGAGCGCACTATTCAGATTTGGAGGACATGTTGCGCGCTTGTGTCATTGACTTTGGGGGTTCATGGGACCAGTTTCTGCCACTCGTGGAGTTTGCATATAACAACAGTTATCAGTCGAGTATTCAGATAGCTCCGTACGAGGCTTTATATGTGAGGAGGTATAGATCTCCGGTTGGATGGTTTGAGCCAGGTGAGGCTAGGCTCTTTGGTACAGACTTGGTCCATGATGCATTAGATAAGGTGAAATTGATTTAGGAGCGGCTTCACACGGCGCAATCTAGGCAAAAGAGCTATGCGGACAGGAAGGTCCGTGATGTACCTTTCATGGTTGGGGAGAAGGTTTTGCTGATGGTATCACCCATGAAGGGTGTCATGAGGTTTGGGAAGAGGGGCAAGTTGAGCCCCCGGTTCATTGGGCCTTTTGAGGTGTTTCAGAGGATAGTGGAGGTGGCTTATAAGCTTGCCTTGCTACCCAGCTTGTCGAGTGTGCACCTAGTGTTTCATGTTTCCATGCTCCGGAAGTATATTGGAGATTCGTCCCATGTTTTGGACTTCAGCACGGTTCAGTTGGAGGGTGATATGACTTATGATGTGGAGCCGGTGGCTATTTTGGATCTGCAGGTTCGGAAGTTGAGGTCAAAGGACATAGCTTCGGTAAAGGTGCAGTGGAGAGGTCAGCCTATGGAGGAGGCCACCTGGGAGACCGAGCGGGAGATGCAGAGCAGATATCCATGCCTATTCGATACTCCAAGTATGTTTCTAGACCCGTTCGAGGGCGAACAGTTGTTTAAGAGAGAGAGGATGTAACGACCCGGCTTCTTTATGTGTTATTCAGCTATATTATGTTATACCGGGTTAGTTGGTTCGGGTCCGGAGTGGTTTCGGAGTGAATTGAGACACTTCTCTCCTATTTAGAAGTTTAAGTTGAAAAAGTCAACAGGATGTTGACCTATGGGTAAACAATCTCGAATTTGAATTTTTATGGTTCTGTTAGCTCCATTAGGTGATTTTGGACTTAGGAGTGCGTCCGTAATGTGATTTGGAGGTCCGTAGTGGAATTAGGCTTGAATTGACGAAAGTTAGAAATTTAGCAATTTCGGTCGGCAGTGAAAAATTTGATATCGGGGTCGGGATGGATTTTTGAAAGTTGGAGTAGGTTTGTGGTGTCATTTGTGATGTGTGTGTAAAATTTGAGGTCATTCGGACGTGGTTTGGTTGGTTTCGGCATCGGTTGTTGAATTTGGAAATTTAGAAATTCTTAGGCTTGAATCTGAGGGTAATTTGGTGATTTGATGTTGTTTTGAGCGATTCGAAGGTTCAACTAAATTTGTATGTTGATATATGACTTGTTAGAATTTTTGGTTTAGGTCCCGAGGGCCTCGGAGTGATTCTGGGTGGTTAACGGATTGTTAGAAGTTGGAAAATGCAGCTGAAGCTGCTGCTACTGATATTTCCGCACCTGCGGAGGGGAGGACCGCAGGTGCGAGGTCACAGGTGCGCATGGCGAGTTCCCAGGTGCGGGCAGTGCTGGGCTAGGCAGGATGCAAAGGTGCAAGAGGGCTATCGCATCTGCGAGCCCGCAGGTGCGAGGCCTGGGGCGCAGATGCGGAGATAAGGATTTTGTGCAGGCTTCGCAGAAGCGGAGGGAAATGCGCAGGTGCGCAAGCGTATGTGCGAAAGCTTGGCCGCAGATGCGAAACCTGGGCTCTTAAGTGAATTCTGCAGGTGTGGTAGTTTTGAGCGCAGGTGCGGTCCCCCAGGCGCGGGAAAGAGCCCGCAGGTGCGAAAACCTGGGCAGAATGTATAGATAGCACTTCGCGAATTTTGGTTCATTTTCAAGTCGGTTTTTGGAGCTTTTGGGAGTGATTTTGAAGGGTGATTCAAGGGCTATCAGTGAGGTAAGTTGCTTGAGCCCTAATACTCGTATATATGGTGATTTTCCGTTGTTTAATCATGTAATTAGTGGAATTTAGGGGTGAAAAATGAGGGGTTAGGGCTTGGGATTTTGGAGAGTAATTTAAGGATTTGAAGGACCAAATGAGGTCGAATTTTTGATAAATTTAGTATGTATGGGCTCGTGAGTGAATGGGCTTTCTAGTTTTATAAATTTTGTCAGAATTTGAGATGTGGGCCCCGGGGGGCGGGTTTGAGCCATTTTCAGGTTTTGGGCTAATTTGATAATTTTTCATGTGGAATTCATTCCATTAGCGTATATTTATGGTATTGTACTGATTGTGAATAGATTCAGAAAATTTGGAGGCCGAGTCGAGAGGCAAGAGCATCGCGGGGTAGAGATTTGACCGATTTGAGGTAAGTAACGATTGTAATTCTAGTCATGAGGGTATGAAACCCCGAATTTCGTATCATTTACTATTTTGAGGTGACGCACATGTTAGGTGATGGGCGTGTGGGCGTGCACCATTGGGGATTGTGACTTGGTTCGTCCCGTAGCAACTATAAAGTTGCATATTTTGTTGAAACTATATGATACTTATGAGTTTTAGAAATGAGTTTCTGTAAATTGGGCGGAATGCCATGTTTGGGCCTTGTGCCAGTGCTGTTTGGACCCTTAGGGGCCTTTTTTTTTTTACTATCCTCTCACTGTTTTCGATTGAAAATATATACTCAGTCATGGTTATACTTGTTTACTGCATAACTCAGTTTTATTACTCTGTTTTGATGCATATAAATGTTGTTTTGGGCTGAGTACCCTATTTTTTCTGAGAGTTCGAGTGGCTTGAGAGGTTTATGACTGAGTGAGGCCGAGGGCCTGATTTGTGAGGATATTTATGGGATCGGACTGCACGCCGCAACATGTTTGATATAGGGGCCGAGGGCCTGAGTGATTTATGCCATGATTTTACTGGATATAGCGCTTAGGCTGAAGGAGCCCCTCCGGAGTCTGTACACACACCCAGTGAGCGCAGGTACCTACTGAGTGCGAGTGTCGAGTGCCGAGTGCTGAGTGATTGTGAGGTATGCCTGAATGGCATGAGTGAGTATGAGGTATGCCCGAGAGGCATGAGTGACTGTGAGGTTTGCCCGAGGGGCTGTATATGAGTGATGTTTAGCTCGAGGGGTTGTTTATGATTTCATCATTTTTGCTCACCTTTGCATTAAGCCTTTGTTTGAAAAACTGTTGAAGAATATCTTTAAATGATTTTTACTGGAACTGGGTTTAAACGAGATGATTTGATTCCAACACTGATTTTTAAAGCATGTTGTATTTTACCGAGATTTCATGATATGAACTTTATATGCTTTATTGCTCCTCACTACTACTTAGTCTTTATTTACTGTTGTTACTTACTAAGTTGGCGTACTCACGTTACTCCCTGCACCTTGTGTGCAGATCCAGGTGTAGCTGGACACGGTAGCGGTTGTTGACTATTCCGGTTGCAGATTTTCTCGGGGATAGCAAGGTAGCTGCCTAGCGATCGCAGCCCTGCTCTTCTCCTTCTTATTTTCCTTTAGTTGTATTTAGCTATTTTCCAGACTATGTTAGTCTCGATATTGTCAAACAAATTATAGTAGATGCTCATGACTAGTGACACCCCGATGTCAGTCTTTTCTTTTCCGCACTTTTGTTTTGATTTGAACTCATTTACGAAGGTATTTTTATGTTAAATAGCCTTGAAATTTTCTTTGAAATGAAAATATCGGTTTGTTTTGGGAATGAGTGGGCTTGCCTAGTTCCACGATAGGCTCCATCATGATAGGGCTAGTTTGGGTCGTGACATCTACAATCACCCATACCGAGTCATAACCTCTAAGGGTTTGTGGTACACTTGTAACACCCCGGAAAATTTTGAAGTACTTAGGTGTAAAACCTGGTAAAATTTACAAAGAAAATAATGTTTCATGGTGCCGGACTAGGCTTACGTGTTTGAGGATTGGCCGAGGCCTACAACTCCAACAGAGATTTGTAGTGTCTTAGGCTTAGCTGGATATTACATAAAGTTTGTGGAGGATTTTTCTACTCTTGCCTCTCCATTGACTAAATTGACGCAGAAGGCAATTAAGTTCCAATGGTTAGATGCTTGTGAAAAGAGTTTCCAGGAATTGAAAGCAAGATTTACTACGACACCGGTGTTGACTCTACCAGAGGGTATAGATGGATTTGTGGTATATTGTGATGCTTCAAGAATCGGGCTTGGATGTGTATTAATGCAACATGGAAAGGTGATAGCTTATGCTTCTAGGCAACTAAAGAATCATGAAAAGAACTATCCAACACATGATTTAGAACTTGCGGCGGTGGCATTTGCATTGAAAATTTAGAGTCATTATTTCTATGGGGTCCATGTGGATATATTCACGGACCATAAGAGCCTTCAATATATTTTCAAACAGAAGGAATTGAATCTGAGGCAGAGAAGATGGCTTGAATTACTCAAGGATTATGACATTGATATATTATACCATCCGGGGAAGGCTAATATTGTGGCGGATGCTCTTAGCCTAAGATCTATGGGTAGCTTAGCACACTTGGAGGCATATCAAAGGCCACTGGCCAAGGAAGTTCACCGATTGGCTAATTTGGGAGTTCGTCTTGCGGACTCTAGTGAAATAGGGGTAATTGTGCAAAATAGGGCTGAATCATCGCTTGTTGTGGAAGTCAAAGAGAAACAATACAATGATCCATTGTTGGCGAAATTGAAAGAGGGGATTCATAAACATAAGACCATGGCCTTTACTCTTGGCATGGATGATAGTACACTAAGGTACCAAGGGCGACTATGTATTCCAAATGTTGATGGTCTCCGTGAAAGCATTTTGACTGAAGCTCACACTTCTAGGTATTCCGTGCACCCAGGTTCTACAAAAATGTATCATGATCTTAAGGAATTCTATTAGTGGAATTATATGAAGAGGAATGTGGTAGATTTTGTAGCAAGATGTCTGAATTGTCAACAAGTGAAAGCCGAACACCAAAGGCCCGGTGGGTTGGCACAGAACATAGAAATTCCAATGTGGAAGTGGGAAATGATTAATATGAATTTTGTGGTAGGATTACCGCGCACTCCGCGCAAGTTTGACTCAATTTGGGTGATTGTGGATTGACTCACGAAGTCAGCACACTTTTTGCCGGTTAAGTCTACCGATATAGCAGAGCAGTATGCTTTGTTGTATATCAAATAAATAGTCAGGTTGCATGGCACCTCAGTGTCCATCATTTCTGATCGGGGAGCACAATTCACTGCTAATTGTTGGAAGAAATTTCAGCAAGGTTTGGGTACTCAGGTGAATCTTAGTATGGCCTTTCACCCGCAGACTGACGGGCAGGCAGAGCGGACTATTCAAATGCTTGAGGATATGTTGCGCGCTTGTGTTCTAGACTTCAAAGGTAGCTGGGATGATCATTTACCACTCATAGAATTTGCATACAATAATAGTTATCATGCTAGCATTCAGATGGCACCATTCGAGGCTTTATATGGTAGGAGATGTAGATCTCTCATTGGGTGGTTCAAAATTGGGGAAGCAGAGTTGATAGGGCCAGACCTCGTGCATCAGGCTATGGAAAAAGTTAAAATCATTAAAGAGCGGTTGAAGACTGCTCAGAGTCATCAGAAATCCTATTCGGATGTTCGTCGTAGGGATTTGGAGTTCAAAGAAGATGATTGGGTATTCTTGAAAGTTTCCCCCATGAAGGGTGTAATGCGATTTGGTAAGAAAGGGAAATTGAGTCAGAGGTATGTCGGACCGTACAAAATCATTCAGATGATCGGTGAGGTAGCGTACAAGCTTGAGCTACCACCTGAGATGTCATTAGTATACCCGGTGTTTCATGTGTCTACGTTGAAGAAAGTAGTTGGATATCCGACACTCATTGTTCCGGTGGAGACTATTGAGGTAAATGAGAAATTGACTTACGAAGAGATTTTGGTTTCTATTATTGATCGGCAAGTCCGAAAATTGAGAAATAAAGAAATTGCCTCCATGAAAATGTTGTGGTGAAACCAACAGGTTGAAGAGGCTACTTGGGAGGCTGAGGAAGAAATGAAGAAAAGGTATCCTTATTTGTTTGAATGACCATGTATTTATAAAGTTGTGATCTAGGAAAATTATAAGACTTACTTTTTATGAATTTTGTATCATTTGAACAATTGGCATTAAGGGTGTTTCTTTCTGGAAATATATTGCTTATAAGGCCACAGTTGGTGTTGTTTTGTATTATGTTACGTCGTTGGAATATGTATATGTTGTTAGGATGTGTTTCTAGGGCTCTCTGACAGGTGGATAGGCCTAATTACAAAGAAAACTTTAGCGAAATTTTTGGAAATTTAGGGAGTTAGTCAAATTTAGGGCTGCTAGTTTGTGGTATAAAACAAACTAAGTTGCATAAGATTCTAATGATGGATTTTTACCCTCATTCGAGGACGAATAATTCTAAGTGGGGGAGAATGTAACACCCCGAAAAATTTCAAAGTACTTAGGTGTGAAGCCCGGTAAAATTTGCAAAGAAAATAATGTTTCATGGTGCCGGACTAGGCTTACGTGTTTGAGGATTGGCCGAGGCCTACAACTCCAATAGAGATTCGCAGTTTCTTAGGCTTAGCTGGATATTACAGAAAGTTTGTTGAGGGTTTTGACTAAATTGACGCAAAAGGCAATTAAGTTCCAATGGTCAGATGCTTGTGAAAAGAGTTTCCAGGAATTGAAAGCAATGCACAGGAAGTTTTGGGTTGAACAATTGACCGGAAAGTAAAAGAAATTTTTTGGCGGAAAAGCGCGTTTATGCGGTCCATTATGCGACTGCATAATCACTCTGCGGGTCGCATAATGGCCGCAGAAGTGAGCAGGAGAGGGCCATTCTAGAAGTAGCTATGCGGTCGACTATGCGACCGCATAAATGTTAAGCAGTGCATTATGCGACTGCATAACAGTTACGCGGACCGCATAGTGACCGCATACACAGGCAGATTTTTGATCATTTTTGTCAGCAATTATGTGACCGATATGCGGTCCGCATATCCATTATGCGGTCGCAGAATCATTCTGGAGCTCCATTTTTGGATATTTAAAACCCGACCTTATTTCATTAAATACACTCTTTGGGCTATTTTGAGCTATAATCTGACATTTTAGAGTGAGAAAAAGTGCCCTAGAGTGAGAAGGTATTATTCAAAAATTATTCTTCAATTCTTGCTCAAGTTTTGGAAGATTAAGAAAGGAAACTTACTAGGTCTTCATCCTAGAGGTAAGATTCTACACCCTAACCCTCAATTTCGAATTTTGTGTAGAAGTGGATAATTAACAAGATAATTTTTGGCCATGAGAATTGTTTATTTTACATGCATGTGTTATCAAAGGATGTAGGAAGATTTTTGAGCTAAGAATGGTAAAGATTGGGTTGTGGGATGATGGAATCCTCCATAAAAGGACCTTGAAACCTTAATGCACACCTAGGGTTTGATAAAATGCTCAAATGAGCTATAACCATAATCATCTTCCTAATTTTGATTCAATTTGTAATAATTTTACAATAGATTGAAGTTGCTAAGAATTCCACAATATTTAAGGTGTAAGGAAGCTCAAGTGAGGTATGTTGGCTAAACTCTTCTCTTAGAATTGAATCCCACGATATTCATGTGAAAATGTAAGTCCCGAGTGATTCATTATGAAATTGGCTATTTCGAGTAAGATTGGGTTGAAAGATATATGTTCAACAAGCATCCCAAATGCTTTATTCATGTTATGTTACCAATTGAGGAAGTGTTAAAAAATATGGACTGTGCATTAATAATGCTTCGAATTTAAGTCAAGTTCAAACGAAGGCTATTATGCCAAATTTTGTGAAATATCTCTATGTGCCTTAGACTCTAAATACTCCCATGTGTACTACACACCTTGATTTGAATTGTATTTGTTGTTAATGATGATGATGATATTTGAAATTGATAAGGTGAGCATGAAATACTGAATATGGCCAACGTTCCAAGAATGATCTTATTATTATGGCCATTAACGCCAATGGAATGAAAAGATGTGAAAGTAATATGAAATGCAATGATTGATATAAAAAGGTTGATGTCTCAAATAAGACAGCCTAGCCGGTCGGGTCGTGATCGGACACTATGTCGCACACATGGTGGTGATTGTGCTGGAAATTGTAATTGAAAGAGTAATTGTGGTTGATGTCTCTAATAAGATAGCCTAGCCGATCGGGTCGTGATCGGACTCTGTGGTAAAGATGGTGGTATTGATATTGAGAGTAATTGTGGTTGATGTCTCTAATAAGATAGCCTAGCCGATCGGGTCGTGATCGGACTCCGTGCTAAGAGTACGGTGGTACTGGTTTTGTGAATAATGCTATTGTGGACAATGGAATATCGATACTAAAAATCTCCCAATGTGAGATATGGAAATTAATTTGAACACTGTCTTGATCCTAAATTGAGGTTTGATGTTGAATAAGGCTTTCATTGATATTATGATAATCTTGTTTGTATTATCTGTCATTCTATTGATAGGGTGTTTAGTTATGCATACTAGTTCTATTCGACAGTACTAACGTCCCTTTTGCCGGGGGCGTTGCATCTTTAAATGGATGCAGGTGGTTCCACAACAGGAGACATTAATCAGTGATAGCAGTACACCTTCTTCCCAGCTGACTTGGTGAGCCCCACTTCATCCCGGGGTCATGAATCTTTTGTACTTTATGTATTCTGTTTGAGGTATAGCCGGGGCCTTGATGTTGGAATTATCATTGTACTCTTCTTTATCTATAGAGGCTCCGTAAATATAGTGTGGGTTGTGTATTGGTGCTAGGAAAGTCAAAATATGATATGTTGTGGTTGTATTATTTGTCCATTTGAGACTTTAAAAATAATGAAACTATTGGTAATGAAGTGGTATTATAGACATGAACATCTTTTTGTCTACTTAATGAAAATATGTATTATCCCCATTCATGGATGAGTTTGGGTAGAATGAAATCTAACAGGCTTGCCCGGTGGGGTTCACTCGGTTGAGCGCCGGTTGCGCTCTTCGGTTTTGGAGCGTGACAAGATCGGTGACAAAATCCATAGTAATTCTTTCCCATTTCCACTCTGGAATCTCAATTTGTTGTAGTAGTTCTACGGGCTGCTGATGCTCAGCCTTGACCTGCTGACAAGTCAAACAACTAGAAACAAAGTTAGCAACATCTTTCTTCATACCTTTCCACCAATAAAATTGCTTTAGGACATGATACATTTTTTGGATCCAGGATGTATAGTATATCTAGAGATGTGAGCTTCTTTAAGAATAGCATGCCTCAACCCATCTACGTCTGCGACACATTGCCTGTCACCCATTCGAAGAACACCATCACTTTCAATAATGATATCCTTGTTTTTACCAACTAAAACCTCATCTCTATATTTGCATAATCGCTCATCCTCATATTTGGTGGCCTTAATGCGCTTGACTAATGAAGACTTAGCCTCAACACAAGCCAACAATGCCTCTGAATTTCCGACACTAAATCTGACGCATGTACCCTCTAGTCTATGCATATCTTCAACCAAAGATCTCCTTGCAGGAACTATATGTTCCAAACTATCCATAGATTTTCTGCTCAATGCGTTAGCCACCACATTGACTTTGCCAGGATGATACAAAATAGAACAATCATAGTCCTTGAGTAGTTCCATCCACCGACGCTGCCGAAGATTTAGATCTCTCTGCTGAAAGATATACTTTTGGACTTTTATGGTCAGTATAAATCTCACAAGTTTTACCGTATAGGTAATACCTCCAAAGTTTTAAAGTAAATACCACTGCAGCCATCTCCAAATCATGTGTAGGATAGTTTTGCTCGTGCTTTTTCAATTGTCTCGAAGCATAAGCTATAACGCGACATTTTGCATGAGAACACATCCTAATCCCACCTTCGATGCGTCACAGAACACCGTAAATCCTCTGGAACCTTACGGTAAGGCTAATATTGGTGCAGTTGTCAAACACATTTTGAGTTTTTGAAAGCTCTGCTCACATTCTGATGTAATACCCCAATATTTTGAATGAGGACATATGGGATATTTAGTGAATAATTTAAGTCCAAAGAAAAAAATAATAAAAGAACTAACTAATAAAATAAAACAAAACAAAAAAAAGGAAAAAGGGATAAGGAATTAAAAGAAAAGGGCCGAAGCCCATTAGAACATATCTGCCAATTGAAAAGGGTTAGGGGAAGGGGAACGAAGCAAAAGCTTCAGAGAAACGAAAAACCAAAAAACGAGCAGAGAAGGAAAGAAAGAAAAGAGAAAAGAAGGAGGAAGAAGTTGATGCAGTGCGTTGGAACCATAGCTATAACTATTGAGGAACCTTAAGCACTAATTGTGTCTTATGGGTATTACTTGAGCTTCTTCTTCTGGTAGATTTTAATTTCCATTCTCATGATTGGAAGATTCTACTGAGTAATAGAAATTACACTAGTTCATTCACACAATTGAGAATTTTCTTCCTAAAGAATCAATAGAACTTTATGAAATTGGATTAATAAATTATATAAATAGGTTGGAGTTGATAGATTAGTAATTACTCATATGTGGGTAAATATAATTCGGCGAATTAAGAGTCAAATATGAAACCTCAAGGGTTGGGAATTCTAAATTAGCTATGAACTAGCCTAAATAAGAAAATTAACATGAGATCGATATTATGTAATTATATATTGATTGGAGGAATTTGTACGAATTGCTCGAGGTGAAGCATTTGTTATTTCGGCACGAGTAGTGTGAGTAGTAATCTTACCGCACTTTGGAGTATTTCTTTCGCAGATGGCTAGGACACGCAGACCTTCATCTGCTGGACGTGGTGTTGGACGTGGTACTACTCAGGGTGGCGGTCAAGTTAGGGTTCATCAAACTAGAAGACAGGATGCTCCTCAACCTGAAGTTGGGAACATGGGTCAACCCCAAGCTACTATGCCAGATCAAGTGAAAGAACAGGGGGTTCAGGATGATCCATCACCAGTGCCAACTATTGTACCTTCTGTTGCCTTACCTGCAGATGCAGTGGCAAGGTTATTGAATGTGTTAGAGGCATTGGTGCCTGCTCAGGGTGGAAGTTCAGCTCCTCAGTCTACTTTACAGACACAAGCACCTGCACAGTCTCAGACTTTCGGGAATAAGGAAGTATCCATACAAGAGTTCCTGAAATTGAAATCACCAAAATTCACAGGATCTAATAATTCAGCAGATCCTCAAAGTTTCTTGGATGGGACACTCAAGGCATTACGTGCTCTAGAATGTTCTAGTAAGAGAGTCATGGAGCTCACAGCATACAAACTAGAGGATATAGCCAATACATAGTATGAAACGGTGTTGCTGGGAAGGCCAGCAGGAGCAACACCACTGACATGGAATGAATTCACTAAGTTGTTCGTGAATCATTTTCTTCCAGACAACCTGATGCAAGAATATGCTAGAGACTTTGAGGGATTGGTTCAGACTCCAGATATGGATATATCAACATATAACACCAAGTTTTGTAAGATGGCAAGATATGCTCCTTACTTAGTGCCTACCGAAGAAGCTCGAGTTCAGAGGTTTGTTGATGGATTGGTTGGTCATCTATACACTGCAGTAGCTTGACAGATGAAGACTTTATCATACTCTGATGCAGTCGACCTTGCTAGAAAGATTGAAACCAAGGGACGTGATAAACGTGCATCTAGTGATTTACGTAAGAAGGCCAAGACAGGAGGGTCTTTTAGTGGCGGTTTTAGTGAAAATCGGAGAGCATGAAATCAAGGACAATAACAACAGGGTTCTCAGACAGGGACACACCTGTCTTCACAGTCCACATACAGACCACATTACAGACAGGGTACTAGGGGACCATCATCATCTGGACATCATAATTATGGGCAGATATATACCACTACTTCAGTCTGCCAGACCTGTGGTAGATCACATTTGGGCCAATGACGTGTTCTAACTAGAGAGTGCTTTCGGTGTGGCCAATTGGGACATCACTTGAGGGATTGCCCTCAGCCTCCGAGGAATTTCAACTAGGCTTCTATTCAATCAGATGCACCTACTCAGACTACTCGTAATACTTCAGGTGCTACAGGTACGGGAAATAGAGGTCGAGGTGCTAGAGATCGTGCTATTGTGAATCAAGGACAATGGAATGCTGGTAGAGGTCAGGTGAGAGTTTTTGCATTTACTAGACAGGATGCTCAGGCCTCGAATGTTGTGGTTACAGGTATTCTTTCTGTCTGTTCATTTGATGCACTTGCATTGATTGATACAGGATCTACTCACTCCTATGTGTCCTCGTACTGTGCTTTGAGGTTTAGTAGACAACCTGAGCTATTGAATGATCTTTTTCTAGTTGCTACTACTGTTGGAGAGTCTCTATTAGCTGAATATGTATATCGTGCTTATCAGATTAGGGTTGAGGGTAGGGATACTCCAGCTGACCTTATTGTACTTGATATGATTGACTTTGACGTGCTGATGGGAATGGATTGGTTATCTTCTTGCTATGCTATCGTCGATTGTCATGCAAAGATAGTTAAGTTTGAGATACTAAACGAACCCAGTTTTATTCTAAGAGGGAGTCAGGTTCCAGAGATTTGCAAAGTTGTATCTTTTATGAAGGCTCAACGACTTCTGAAGAAAGGTTGCTTGGGTCTCTTATCTATTGTAAATGACACAAGAAAGGAAACAGTCAGTATAGAAAATGTACCAGTAGTGAGAGAATTTTCTTATATATTTCCTGAGGATTTACCAGGATTGCCTCCAATATGAGAAATAGATTTTGGTATTGATTTGCCTCCTGACACGTAGCCCATATCAATACCCACATATCGGATGGCACCAGCAGAGTTGAAGGTGCTAAAACAACAACTGCAGGATTTGTTAGATAAGGGTTTTATCAAACCGAGTATATCTCCATGGGGTGCACTAGTACTCTTCGTAAAGAAGAAAGACGGATCCCTGAGAATGTGCATTGACTACAGGCAGTTGAACAAGATAACAATACGCAATAAATATCCTTTTCCTCGTATAGATGACATGTTTGATCAGTTACAAGGAGTTTCCCACTTTTCAAACATAGACCTTCGGTCTGGTTATCATCAACTTAGAATCAAAGATAAAGATATTTCTAAGACTGCTTTCAGAACTTGATACGGGCATTATGAGTTTTTTGTGATGCCTTTCGGACTGACTAATGCTCCAGCTGCATTCATGGATTTAATGAATAGGGTATTCAAGTCGTTTCTAGATAGATTTGTAATAGTAATTATTGATGATATCCTGATATATTCTCATAGTCAAGAAGAACTCGAGAATAATTGCAGACATTGCGAGAACATCGGCTTTATGCTAAGTTCTCGAAGTGTGACTTTTGGCTAGACTCAGTAGCATTTCTGGGCATGTTGTATACAAAGATGGAATTATGGTAGAACCTAAGAAGACAGAAGCTGTGCAGAAATGGCCCAGACCTACTTCTCCTACAGAGATTCATAGCTTTTTAGGCTTGGCAGGCTATTACAGGCATTTTGTGCAGGATTTCTCCAAAATAGCAGCGCCACTAACTAAGCTAACACAGAAAAATGCAAGGTTTTAGTGGACGGAAGAATATGAGCAGAGCTTTCAAAAACTCAAAATGTGTTTGATAACTGCACTAATATTAGCCTTACCATCAAGTTCTGGAGGATTTACGGTGTTCTGTGACACATCGAGGGTGGGATTAGGATGTGTTCTCATGCAAAATGGTCGCGTTATAGCTTATGCTTCGAGACAATTGAAAAAGAACGAGCAAAACTATCCTACACATGATTTAGAGATGGCTGCAGGGGTATTTGCTTTAAAAATTTGTGAGGCATTACCTATACGGTGAAACTTGTGAGATTTATACTGACCATAAAAGTCTAAAGTATATCTTTCAGTAAAGAGATCTAAATCTTCGACAGCGTAGGTGGATGGAACTACTCAAGGACTATGATTGTTCTATTTTGTATCATCCTGGCAAAGCCAATGTGGTGGCTGACGCATTGAGCAGAAAATCTATAGGAAGTTTGGCACATATAGTTCCTGCAAGGAGACCTTTTGTTAAATATATACATAGACTAGAGGGTACGGACGTCAGATTTAGTGTCGGAAATTCAGAGGCATTGTTGGCTTGTGTTCAGGCTAAGTCTTTATTAGTCAAGTGCATTAAGGCCACCCAATATGAGGATGAGCGATTATGCAAATACAGAGATGAGGACTTAGCTGGTAAAAACAAGGATATGATTGTTGAAAGTGATGGTGTTCTTCGAATGGGTGACTTGCTATGTATCGCAGACGTAGATTGGTTGAGGCATGTTATTCTTAAAGAAGATCACAACTCTAGATACACTATACATCCTGGATCCACAAAAATGTATCATGACCTAAAGCAATTTTATTGGTGGGAAGGTATGAAGAAAGATGTTGCTAACTTTGTTTCTAGTTGTTTGACTTATCAACAGGTCAAGGCTGAGCATCAGCAACCCGCAGAACTGTTACAACAAATTGAGATTCCAGAGTGGAAATGGGAAAGAATTACTATGGATTTTGTCACCGATCTACCACGAACCCTTAGAGGCTATGACTCGGTATGGGTGATTATAGATCGATTGACAAAATCAACACACTTTTTGCCAGTGAAGACTAGATATAGTAGAGTAAGATATGCACAGATATTTATGAACGAAATTGTCCGACTTCACGGAGTTTCAGTATCCATCATCTTTGATAGAGGATCACAGTTCACTTCACGCTTTTGGAAATCTTTTCAAGAAGCATTGGGTACACAAGTAGATCTTAGCACTGTATTTCACCCGCAGACAGACGGCCAGTCTGAACGTACTATACAGATCTTGGAGGATATATTGAGAGCTTGCATTCTTGAGTTTGGAGGTAGTTGGGATGCTTATCTACCTTTAGCTGAATTTGCTTATAATAATTACTTCCAGTCCAGTATTCAAGAAGCTATTGATAATGTCCAATTAATAAGGCAGAGATTTCTCACTGCTCAAAGCAGACAAAAGTCGTATGCTGATAAGAGAAGAAGAGATTTAGTGTTCACAATTGAGGACAAAGTGTTCCTACGAGTCTCTCCTATGAAAGGTGTGATGCGATTTGGCAAAAGAGGCAAGCTAAGCCCCAGGTTTATAGGACCGTAAGAGATACTAAACCGAGTGGGAGATGTGGCTTATCGTTTGGCACTTTCACATGAGTTGTCTTTTATTCATCCAGTGTTTCATGTCTCAATGCTAAGAAAATATATATCATACTCATCTCAGGTGCTTGAAGCGCCGACTATACCGCTTGATGACAAGTTGTCTTACGAAGGGGAGCCGATGGCTATTGTTGATAGACAAGTAAGAAAGCTACGGTCAAAAACAATTATGCTCGTAAAAGTCTTATGGAGAAACCATACAGTTGAAGAAGCTACATGGGAAGTGGAAGATGCTATGCGAGTCAAGTATCCTTATTTATTTCAATCTACAGGCACGTACTTGAGTTAAATTTGGGGACCAAATTTTATAAGGTGGGGAGGATGTAATACCCCAATGTTTTAAATGAGCATATATGGGATATTGAGTGAATAATTTAAGACCAAAGAAAAAAATAATAAAAGAACTAACAAATAAAACAAAATAAAACAAAAAAAAGAAAAAAAAGGATAAGGAATTGAAAAAAAGGGGTGAAGCCCATTAGAACATATCTGCCAATTGAAAAGGGTTAGGGGAAGGGGAACGAAGCAAAAGCTTCAGAGAAACAAAAAACCAAAAAACGAGCAGAGAAGGAAAGAAAGAAAAGAGAAAAGAAGGAGGAAGAAGTTGATGCAGTGCGTTAGAACCTGTCACGACCCGAAATTCCCACCTTCGGACCGTGATGGCGCCTAACATTTCACTTGCTAGGAAAGCAAACTTTAGAATAATATTATCCATTTTAAAACAATTTTAAAATTTATTAATAACAAAGAAATAAATGCGGAAGTAAAGTCTGAAATGCAGTGAATAATCCATAACAATAACGGTATCTAAATACCATCCCAGAACTGGTGTCAAAAGTGCACGAGCTTCTAGAATAATATAAATAAAGGTCTGAATAAAATAAAGTTGTCTGAAAGCAAATACACAGCTAAAATAAGATAGACGGGGACTTCAGAACTGCGAACGTCATACAGTTATACCTCAAGTCTCCTCTGAGTAGCTGAAATCCGAGCAAGTCTATGGTACGTCGATGGGACCAACTCTGAAATATGCACAAAAAGTGCAGAGTGTAGTATCAGTACAATCGACCCCATGTACTGGTAAGTGTTGAGCCTAACCTCGACGAAGTAGTGACGAGGCTAAGGCGGTTCACTTACATTAACTTGTACGCAATGTTAGTAACAACAATAAATAATATGATAAATCAGGAACTCATTTATAATACTTGAAGCCAACTCAGCAGTCATAATCCATTATTATTTCCATCAATTTTGTTGCAGCGTGCAACCCTCTCTCACAATATATTCACATTCAATTCTGTTGCAGCGTGCAACCCGCTCTCCCAATATATTCCTTTTTAATCAAGTTTGTTGCGGCGTGCAACCCGATCCTCCAATATGGACTTTTAATAAGTCTGTTGCGGCGTGCAACCCGATCCTCTAATATTGACTTTTATTAAGTCTGTTGCGTCATGCAACCCGATCCTCCAATATAGACTTTTATTAAGTCTGTTGCGGCGTGCAACCCGATCCTCCAATATGGACTTTTATTAAGTCTGTTGCGGCGTGCAACCCAATCCTTCAATATTGACTTTTTGCGGCGTGCAACCCGATCCTTCAATATTGACTTTTATTAAGTCTGTTGCGGCGTGCAACCCGATCCTCCAATATAGACTTTTATTAAGTCTGTTGCGGCGCGCAACCCGATCCTCCAATATGGACTTTTATTAAGTCTATTTCGACGTGCAACCCGATCCTCCAATATATTCATTTACCAATTTTTATAGAAGAAATTGCCCCAATAAATGCAACAATTAATATAAAAATTTTAAACAACAAAGCATTCAATAGTTATGATTTAATTATAAAACAAACAATGACAATTAGCAATTTATTATGAAAATCAGGGAGAAAATAGGCAGTTTAATATTTAATATGCTAAATGTCAAGTAGCAATTAATGCACATAAATCGAGTAAGCATGTAGCAATTATTACAGGAATTCAAGAATTAATATTTGACAAAGAATAGGAGAGAAACATATATTATAACAATTAATTCGTGTATTAAAACAAATTTAGGATTTTTAAATAATTATGCAAACAATTAATTTGGCGACGTATAGACACTCGTCACCTCGCCTATACGTCGTTCACATGCATTTCACATAACAAATAATTTAAAGGTTCTATTCCCTCAAGTCAAGGTTAACCACGACACTTACCTCGCTTTGCAATTTCAATTAATTACTCAACCATAACTTTTTCTTTTAAATTGGACTCCAAAAGCTTTAAATCTATTCACAAACAATTCGATATACTCAATACAAATCGTAGGAATTAATTCCATATGAATTTACTAATTTTTCGGATAAAAAACCGAAATTCACTTTAAAAATTGATAGTGGGGCCCACGTCTCAAATCTCGAAAAAACTTACAAAATCCGAACACTCATTCCGAGACGAGTCCAACCATACAAAAGTTATCAAATTCCGACATCGGATTGACCTTTAAATCTCCGTTTTATATTTTTGGAAAATTTTGTAAAAATATAATTTTTCTTCCATAAATTCACGGATTCATGATGTAAATGAGTATGAAATCATGAAATATAATTAATATAGGATAAGGAACACTTACCTCAATCTTTCCCCGTGAAAATTGCCCAAATATCGCCTAAACCGGGCTCCCCAAACTCAAAAATGAGTAAAATGGCAAAACTCTCCGTTTTATGGGGTCTCTAACGTTTTCGAGTGCCACAGGTAGCGTGGGGCACTGCCTGTGGCGCACTTTCCAGAACACCAATAATTCCCAGCTCCAGGGCTAGCGCCCCACGCTACCATGGGCGCTCCAGGCTACGAAAAATCTTCCCCGACACGGAAATGGGTATAACTCTCTTATACGATGTCCGAATTCGACGATTCTTTTTGCTATGGCTCTAAAATTTCAATACGGATCTAATGATTCCATTAAAACTGAATTTTGAACTCATTTTCTTAATGGTACACCACTTATTCTTGAATTAACGACGTCAAACGTTCTTAAAATGCCAAAATTAAATTCCGTTAACCACCCGAAATCCACCCGAGCCCCCCGGAACCTCAACCAATTATACCAAAAAGTTATAAAACATCATATGAACTTAGTAGAGACCTCAAATCACATCAAATAACATCGAAATTACAATTCACACCTTGATTCGGACTTAAGAGTTTCAAACTTTTCAATTTACAAATCTCGTGCCAAAACATATTAAATGAATCCGGAATGACTTCAAAATTGGCACACAAGTAATAAATGACATAAAGGAGCTATTCAAATTTCCAGAATCAGATTCCGGCTACGATATCAAAAAGTCAACCCCGTGGTCAAACTTAAAAATCTTTAGCCTTTAAATTACTAGTCTCCGTTAAATGGTCATAACTTGAGATAGGGACCTCCAAATTAAATTCCGGGCATACGCCCAAGTCCCAAATCACGATACGGAGCTACCGGAATTGTCAAAATACTGATCCGAGTACGTTTTCTCAAAACATTGACCAATGTCAACTCAGTTGAGTTTTAAGGCGCTATTTCACATTTTAATCCATTTTTCTCATAAAAACTTTCCGAAAAATTGTACGGACCGCGCACGCAATTCGAGGAATGATAAATAGTGCTTTTCGAGATCTTAGAACACATAATTAATAATTAACTTTAAAGATGATATTTTGGGTCATCACATTCTCCACCTCTAAAACAAACGTTCGTCCTCGAACAGAGTTAGAAAAAAGTGCCTGAGCTGGAGAAAAGGTGTGGATATTTACTCCACATGTCCGACTCGGACTCCCAGGTAGATGCCTCTGCCGACTGACCTCTCCATTGCACCTGAAGTGAAGGATATCTCTTAGACTTCAACTGTCGGACCTGCCGGGCTAGAATAGCCATCGGCTCCTCCTCATAACTCAAATCTTTGTCCAATTGGACTGAACTAAAATCTAACACATGGGATGGATCACCATGATATTTCCGGAGCATAGACACATGAAACACCGGATGAACCGCTGATAAACTAGGTGGTAATGCAAGCATGTAGGCTACTTCACCCACCCTTTCAAGAATTTCAAAGGGTCCAATATACCTGGGGCTCAACTTGCCCTTCCTTCCGAACCTCATTACACCTTTCATAGGTGAAACCCGGAGCAATATTCTTTCTCCAACCATGAATGCAATATCACGAACTTTACGGTCGGTATAACTCTTTTGCCTAGACTGAGCTGTGCGAAGTCGATCCTGAATAATCTTGACCTTATCCAAGGCATCATGTACCAAATCGGTACCCAACAACCGAGCCTCTCCTGGTTCAAACCATCCAACTGGCGAACGGCATCGCCTTCCGTATAATGCCTCATATGAAGCCATCTGAATGCTCGACTGGTAGCTATTATTATAAGCAAACTCCGTAAGTGGCAAAAACTGATCCCAAGAACCTCCAAAGTCTATAACACAAGCGCGAAGCATATCTTCCAATATCTGAATGGTGCGCACTGTCTGTCTGTGGATGAAATGTTGTACTCAACTCAACCCGCGTGCCTAACTCACGTTGTACAGCCCTCCAGAAGTATGAGGTAAACTGTGTACCTCGATCTGAACTAATAGACACGGGCATACCGTGAAGGCGGATAATCTCACGAATATATATTTCAGCTAACCTCTCTGAAGAATAGGTAACTGCCACTGGAATAAAATGTGCTGACTTGGTCAACCTGTCCACAATGACCCAAACTGCGTCAAATTTTCTCTGAGTCTGTGGGAGTCCAACAACAAAATCCATAGTGATACGCTCCCACTTTCACTTAGGAATTTCTAACTTCTGAAGCAAACCACCAGGTCTCTGATGCTCGTACTTAACTTGCTGAAAATTCAGACACCGAGCTACATATGCAACTATATCATTTTTCATTCTCCTCCACCAATAATGTTGCCGCAAATCTTGATATATTTTGGCGGTACCTGGATGAATAGAGTACCTGGAACTGTGTGCCTCTTCAAGAATTAATTCACGAATCTCATCCACATTAGGCACACAAATACGACCCTACATTCGCAGAATTCCATCTTACCCCACAGCAACCTGTTTAGCATAACCCTGCCGCACTGTGTCCTTAAGGAAAAGTAAATGACGATCATCATACTGCCTCTCTCTTTTACGCTCATATAAAGAAGACCGGGCGACTGTGCAAGCCAGAACCCAACTGGGTTCTGAAACATCTAACCTCACGAACTAATTAGCCAAAGTCTGAACATCTGCAGCTAATGGCCTCTCACTAACCAGAATATACGCAAGACTGCCCATACTCACAACCTTTCTACTCAAATCACCGGCCACCACATTGGCCTTTCCGGGGTGATACAAAATGGTTATATCATAGTCTTTCAACAACTCCAACCATCTTCTCTGTCTCAAATTAATATCCTATTATTTGAACAGATACTGAAGGCTACGATGATCAGTAAATACCTCACACGAGACACCGTAGAGGTAATGCCTCCAAATCTTCAGCGCATGAACAATGGTTGCCAATTCTAAGTCATGAACAGGATAATTCTTCTCGTGAACTTTTAACTGTCGCGATGCATATGCAACTGCCTTGCCATCTTGCATTAATACTGCACCAAGCCCAATGTGAGATGTGCCACAATATAACATATACGATCCTGAACCTGTGGGTAATACCAATATTGGCGCCGTAGTCAAAACAGTCTTGAGCTTCTGAAAGCTCAACTCACACTCGTCTGACCATCTGAATGGGACACCTTTCTGGGTCGGTCTGGTCAGTGGGCTTGCTATTGATGAAAACCCTTCCACGAACCAGCGATAATAACCCGCCAAACCCAGAAAACTCTGTATCTCTGTAACTGAAGTAGGCCTAGGCCAGTTCTGAACTGTCTCAATCTTCTTAGGATCCACCTTTATGCCTTCTGCCGATACAACATGCCCCAAAAAGGCAACTAAGTTTAACCAAAACTCGCATTTTGAAAATTTGGCATATAAGTGATTATTCTTCAAAGTTTAAAGCACAATCCGAAGATGTTGCGCATGTTCCTCTCGACTGCTAGAGTAAATCAAGATGTCATCAATGAATACAACTACAAATGAATCCAGTTAGGGCTTGAACACCTGATTCATCAAATCTATAAATGTTGTTGGGGCATTGGTAAGCCCGAATGACATCACTAAGAATTCATAATACCCATACCGGGTCTGAAAAGCTGTCTTAGGGACATCAGATGCTCTAATCTTCAACTGATGGTAACCAGACCTCATAATTATTTACCCGAATTAACGAGTCACATTTAACGCCACCTGGGCGGGCACCTAACTCGTAGGTTAAAACTCAATAATTACAACACAAATTTAGCAAGTATGCACACAGAATTTCATAAAACAATTTTCAATTAAGCCTATCAGGCATGACTCGCTATTATTGCTATAGTACAACTTTAATTTCACAAGGGAGAACTTAAACACAAGAATTTTTCTCACAAGAATCTCGTCCTTATATAACTTACACCGCAGCTCGTAGCCCGGTTCAAACATATCAATTTATATTAAAATGCGAGGATCTCAACATCAGTTCCGAATCACAAGAAATATGCATATCGCGCCAATCGAAAATTTCTATTTTCTCCTTTTAAATAATTTCGGTTACACAAAATCACAACACATAATGAACCCCACACTGGTAGGGCATATAATTCACAATTTGTAATTAATTATCCAGATATTACATCAAAATTTACCGAAATAAGAAACAGAAAGCCACATTTAGCCTCACAGCTCTTATTAGTGACCAACATGGAATGATATGCATAGTTATCTCCATAGAATCTCCCAAAAGGAGTAAACACATAAGTAGATTATAGAATTACGAAGCTCACTCATAAGTGGAGTACAATAGGAGGACTCGTCTTGATACTCAGAACTGAATCAAGTTAAGGAAATTATTCTTTTATTTTAAATCAAGATCGTACCCATAATGACACCATCTGATGTAACGACGTCCGCCATATCATAAAATAAATATAACAACGACTGAGTCTCCACCTCTAGGACGCCTTCTACTCGCCTGTCCTCCACTCCTAACTGGTCGTGTGGGTGGTGTAGTAATTGCAATGGGTCACGTAGCCTGCGTGCTTTGATGAAATATGCCTCTCCCAAATTTAGGACAATTTTCTCATGATGTGCCTAGTATCACAGTATTCATAAAAACCCCTTTGCGGGTTTGGCTGCTCACATTGAGTCTGTGCTAGATAACTGGAATAACCATTGTAGAAAACTCATGTCGGTGGTACATTAAAAGAACTTACTGGAGTACCCCGAGTAATCCGATGTGCGAACTGGGCTGGCTGACTGCCCGAGCCCCCGCCATAATGATTTATACTTGCAGAGTAGAATCCACTGAATCCTCCAGAACCTCAAGACCTCCTGGTCTCCTTAGTTTCACCCCGAACACATACTAATATCTTGGCAATTTCTACCACTAGCGGAAATGAAGTATCAGCTTGTAGCTCCCGAGTCGTACAAAATTTTTCGATCATAATTGAGTCCTTTAATGAGTCTGTGGACTCGCCCTCTGGCTGGTCTGCCCTCTTTATAGGCTTGCCACGAACACCAGTGGAGAATTATCTCTCCCAAGGCCAATTTTCTCTTTTGTTATGCTGACTCAACATTACTGAGCTGACCTATTTCTTAACATACTCTTCGATTCTTATTTGGGGTAACATTTACCCCTATTTATACACAACTATCACAAAAGTAGAGCTCCATACAGACAAATCTTGTCACGAACCACATAGTCCAGACTCTCGTCAACAAGTGTACTTACTCCGAAGCACCCAAAATTCGTGACCGTGACGTCCACACTGAGTAGACCTTCTGTAAATTTAATGTTGTTTCTCTAACTCCTTTGGTACTGAAGTATAGGATTATTAAGTATGCGGACATACCGCAAGTCCCAACCTTATCCTCTACAAAATCTCAGGCCTTAAACATGTGTAAATTTTTGGAAACCTTTCAGTACCACATATATACATTTCAGGCCAAAACTGATATAACACATGACTCGCAATCCCTTCATTAATAGTGGACTCCCCTACTCGGCGCGAATTCATAGTTCACCATGTCTGATAATCCACAATATTAATCTTCACAACTCATATAAATCAACCAGATGCCAAGGTCCGTTGCACCCCCACATCATTCACTGGGTGATCTCTTAATACATCCGCATCTTCAGTCGGAACTACACGTTGAGGCAATGCTTGAGCATCTCTGGCTCCCTCGTAGTCCATCTGCGGCATCACGAACCGTCGACGCACAACTGATACCAAGTGCGCAATGTCATACATGAGTGGATACAAAGGAATACGAGATATATGTTTCAAGCAAAATCAATGTCGCACGATAAGGAATGAAAGAAGTGATATTGTTCCTAAACTTCATAGCCTCTGAGAGATAAGTACAGATGTCTCCGTACCGATCCTTCAGACTCTACTAAGTTTGCTCGTGACTCGTGAGACCTATTTAACCTAGTGCTCTGATACCAACTGTCACGGCCCAAAATTCTCACTTTTGGACCGTGATGGCGCCTAACATTTCACTTGCTAGGAAAGCCAACGTTAGAATAATATTATCCATTTTAAAACAATTTAAAATTTATTAATAACAAAGAAACAAATGCGGAAGTAAAGTCTGAAATGCAGTGAATAATCCATAACAATAACGGTGTCTAAATACCATCCCAGAATTGGTGTCACAAGTGCACGAGATTCTAGAATAGGTCTGAATAAAATAAAATTGTCTGAAAGCAAATACACAGCTAAAATAAGATAGACGGGGACTTCAGAACTGCGAACGTCGTGCAGTTATACCTCAAGTCTCCTCTGAGTAGCTAAAATCCGAGCAAGTCTATGGTACGCCGCTGGGACCAACTCCGAAATCTGCACAAGAAGTGGAGAGTGTAGTATCAGTACAACCGACCCCATGTACTGGTAAGTGCTGAGCCTAACCTCGACGAAGTAGTGAAGAGGCTAAGGCGGTTCACTTACATTAACTTGTACGTAATATTAGTAACAACAATAAATAATATGATAAATCAGGTTCTCATTTATAATACTTGAAGCCAACTTAGCAGTCATAATCCATTATTATTTCCATCAATTCTGTTGCAGCGTGCAACCCTCTCTCACAATATATTCACATTCAATTCTGTTGCAGCGTGCAACCCGCTCTCCCAATATATTCCTTTTTAATCAAGTTTGTTGTGGCGTGCAACCCGATCCTCAAATATTAACTTTTATTAAGTCTGTTGCGGCGTGCAACCCGATACTCCAATATAGACTTTTATTAAGTCTGTTGCGGCGTGCAACCCGATCCTCCAATATGGACTTTTATTAAGTCTGTTGCGGCGTGCAACCCGATCCTCCAATATTGACTTTTATTAAGTCTGTTGCGGCGTGCAACCCGATTCTCCAATATAGACTTTTATTAAGTCTGTTGCTGCGTGCAACCCGATCCTCCTATATGGACTTTTATTAAGTCTGTTGCGGCGTGCAACCCGATCCTCCAATATATTCATTTACCAATTCTTATAGAAAAAATTTCCCCAATAAATACAACAATTAATATAAAAATTTTAATCAACAAAGCATTCAATAGTTATGATTTAATTATGAAACAAACAATGACAATTAGCAATTTATTATGGAAATCAAGGAGAAAATAAATAGTTTAATATTTAATATGCTAAATGTCAAGTAGCAATTAATGCACATAAATCGAATAAGCATGTAGCAATTATTACAGAAATTCAAGAATTAATATTTGACAAAGAATATGAGAGAAATAATTATTATAACAATTAATTTGTGTATTAAAACAAATTTAGGATTTTCAAATAATTATGAAAACAATTAATTTGGCGATGTATAGATACTCGTCACCTCGCCTATACGTCGTTCACATACATTTCACATAACAAATAATTTAAGGGTTCTATTCCCTCGAGTCAAGGTTAACCATGATACTTACCTCGCTTTGCAATTTTAATAAATTACTCGACCACAACTTTTCCTTTTAAATTGGACTCCAAAAGCTTCAAATCTATTCACAAACAATTCGATATACTCAATACAAATCGTAGGAATTAATTCCATATGAATTTACTAATTTTCCAAATAAAAATCCGAAATTCACTTTAAAAATTGATAGTGGGACCCACGTCTCAAATCTCGAAAAAACTTACGAAATCCGAACACCCATTCCGAGACGAGTCCAACCATACAAAAATTATAAAATTCCGACATCGGATTGACCTTCAAATCTCTGTTTTACTTTTTTAGAAGATTTTGTAAAAATCTGATTTTTCTTCCATAAATTCACGGATTCATGGTGTAAATGAGTATGAAATCATGAAATATAATCAATATAGGATAAGGAACACTTACCCCAATCTTTCCTCGTGAAAATCGCCCAAATATCGCCTAAACTGAGCTCCCCAAACTCAAAAATGAGTAAAATGGCTAAACTCTCCGTTTTATGGGGTCTCTGACGTTTTCGAGTACCACAGGTAGCGTGGGGCGCTGCCTGTGGCGCACTTTCCAGAACACCAATAATTTTCAGCGCCAGGGCTAGCGCCCCACGTTACCCTGGGCGCTAGCGGCTACGAAAAATCTTCCCCGACATGGAAATAGGCATAACTCTCTCATACGATATCCAAATTTGACGATTCTTTTTGCTATGGCTCCAAAATTTCAATACGGATCTAATGCTTCCATTAAAACTGAATTTGGAACTTATTTGCTTAATGTTATACTACTTATTCTTGAAGAAACGATGTCGAACGTTCTTGAAATGCCAAAATTAAATTCCGTTAACCACCCGAAATCCACCCGAGCCCCCCGGGACCTCAACCAATTATACCAACAAGCTCTAAAACATCATATGAACTTAGTAGAGACCTCAAATCACATCAAATAACATCGAAATTATAATTCACACCTTGATTCGGACTTAAAAGTTTCAAACTTTTTAATTTGCAAATCTCGTGCCAAAATATATTAAATGAATCCGCAATGACTTCAAATTTGGCACACAAGTAATAAATAGCATAACGGAGCTATTCAAATTTTCACAATGGGATTCCGGCTCCGATATCAAAAAGTCAACCCCGTGGTCAAACTTAAAAATCTTTAGCCTTTAAATTACCAGTCTCCGTTAAATGGTCATAACTTGAGATAGGGACCTCCAAATTAAATTTCGGGCATACGCCCAAGTCCCAAATCACGATACGGAGCTACCGGAACTATCAAAATACTGTTCCGAGTCCGTTTGCTTAAAATGTTGACCAAAGTCAACTCAGTTAAGTTTTAAGGCGCTATTTCACATTTTAATTTATTTTTCTCATAAAAAATTTCCGAAAAATTGTACGGACTGCGCACGTAATTCGATGAATGATAAATAGTACTTTTCGAGGTTTTAGAATACATAATTAATAATTAACTTTAAAGATGACATTTTGAGTCATCACATAACCATATCTATAACTGTTGAGGAATCTTATTCACTAGTTGTGTCTTACGGGTATTACTTGAGCTTCTTCTTCTGGTAGATTTTAATTCTATTCTCGTGATTGAAAGATTCTACAGAGTAATAGAAATTATACTAGTTTATTCACAAAATTGAGAATTTTCTTCCTAAAGAATCAATAGAACTTTATGAAATTGGATTAATAAATTATATGAATAGATTGGAGTTGATAGATTAGTAATTACTCATATGTGGGTAAATATAATTCGGCGAATTAAGAGTCAAATATAAAACCTCGAGGGTTGGGTATTCTAAATTAGCTATGAATTAGCCTAAATAAAGTAATTAACATGAGATCGATATTATGTAATTATAGATTGATTGGAGGAATTTGTACGAATTGCTTGAGGTGAAGCATTTGGTATTTCGGCACGAGTACTGTGAGTAGTAATCTTACTGCAATTTGTGTTTTCATATCTTGCATGACTTACACTTGATTTTTAATATGAATACGTTACCGATTATTTTGAGTTGTATGTGGGACAAGTCTTTTACTCGATATGATATCGAAATAGTTATTTGAGATGATTACCGTTGTTTTAAATATTCTTGTTGTCACTAGATATATTTTACCGTTACTTGAATTTACGGTTATCGAAATGAAATTACATGATTTGATAAGAACTGAAATGCCTTATATTGTTTTAAAATATTTTCTTATGAGTATATACGGATTACAGAGACAAGTATAAATGGGAGTAGACTTTGAAGGATCCCGTAGCTAACGGCGGGTTCGTTAGACCTGGTGCACCTTGTAATTATCAAGTACAGTTATAGCTCTCGCTGGTGGGAAGGTAGAACTAGCATACCGTTATCGATTTCCCTCGAGTAGGGACTATCATTATATTTGACTTCTTACGAAAAAGTCCACAGTTATACCGATTACATGATCTATTCATTGAAACCTCCCAAACATGAATATTGATATTACACAGTATTTATCGAGTTTATTACCGAATTATCAATTGATTTATATTATATGAAAAACATGATGATACTAATTATTATTTATTATTTCTGAAAGGGTATTCTAATGATATTTTCTGTTTAAAATATATACAAGCATGTTTTCTGACTTGTCCCTAATAAAAACGATTGTGGTTAAGTGTTATTACTCACTGAGATAGCGACTCATTCCCCGCTAATTTTTTTTTACAGAGACAGCAGTTGACGCGGGCGAGGATTTCGTTAATTAGAGCGCACATGTTGATAGTTCTTAGTGAGCCTCGCACTTGTTCGCGTGGGCGGAGATTTTCTTTATTGTTATGGTCTTTTCTTTGAACTCTTAGAGTTGCTCCATAACCATTCTTTTAGTGTCTTGAGTATTCTTTTGTTATTATAGACTTATGTTGAGTATCGCTCATTCTTATCAAAGTTGCAGATAAAGTAGTATTTCTAGTTGTTAGTTGGTGGACTATTAATGGTAGATATTTGTTTTGGTTAATTGATAAAGTCATTATCGTTTGAATTGATATTAGGATGTTTGGTTGTTGATTTGAGACGGAAAATTTTTTGGGATAGTCCAAAAATAGGAAAAACTTTATCCGATTTTATGTAAAATACCGATGAGGCTTACTTGGGGATACTTGCTCCTAAGTGCCGGTCATGATCCTAAATTGGGTCGTGACAAGATGCAAACCCAATGGTGTAAATATAATAATTCTTAACGGGTTAACAGTTTATGAAATAAGAAAATTGAATAATTCGCCCATAAGCCGTTAATTATAAAATTTCAATCCGTTCACCAACTATTAATATGATAACCCGATACCAACAAGCTAATAAGCCAATTTTGCAGTTCGGTTATCGGTTATGGTTCGGTTTTGAACATCCCTGCTCCACACCCTTCTATCAAGGGTCATCTCCTCGGTAATATGAAGATGTGTCATGTCTTGTCTAATCACTTCTCTCTAATACTTCTTCGGCATACCTTTACCTTTCCTCAGATCCATCATGGTCAATCTCTCATACCTCCTCACTGGGGCTTCACATGCCCAAACCATTTCAGTTTTGCTTCGCGTATCTTGTCCACCACGGAGGTCACGCCTACCTTATCCCGATTATCTTTATTCCTGACCATATCTCTCCTAGTATGCCCACATATTCATCTCAGCATCCCGAGATGAGAGTTTTTGACTGACCAACACTCTGCTTATACAATATAATCAGTCTAATCACTACTCTATAGAACTTATCTTTAAGTCTTGGTGGCACGTTCTTATCACACAAGACACCAGATGCTAGCCTCTATTTTATTCACCATGCAATCTCCACATTGTCTTGAATTACTGACTCAAGGTACCTAAAACTTCCTCTCTTGGGGATGATTTTTAAATGGAGCATCGTTATCACGTCAGCCTCCTGAATAATGTCACTAAACTTGCACTTTAAGTATTTTATTTTAATCTTGTTCAACCTGAAATATTTAGCTCCCGTCTTTGTTTTAAAAGGCGTTTCTGGGGCGAGCCCTGGGGCGAGGCGTACCAAAAACGCCCCAGGGCGATGGTGTGGGGCGAAAGTCTCAAGAGGCGTACGCCTCGCAATTTGGGGCGTACGCCCGGGCATTCAGGGCATACACCGGGGCGTTCAGGGCGTGTTTTTTTAGTAAGTAGTAAGCCCCAAAGACTTTTTCAAATTAAAATAAAATTTGTTGAATTAATCTTTCATATAACACCCAAATTCTCAAAAGTCAGTTTGGTAATTACTCAAAAGGTTTAAAAAAGAATTTAAAAGTATTAAATTTAAAAGTAAAGACTTTTTTATTGATTTAAGCCCTAATTTATGATTTTTCTAATTTTTTATCTTGTCCGCTAGTGTGCTAATATATCCCAAAAGTAAAGAATATTTTTTTTTTAACAAATACAAAGAGAACTACATTTTTCTTCATAGCAGCAAATTCAAAGTTCAAATTGCGGTTAATCATCCTTTTTGTTCCTCCATATAGAAAATTTTATTCTTTTAGACTCAAATTACTTGTGCTTGTAAGTAACGTATAATAGATTGTTTTGATTAGTTTTTTGTGGGGACGGAGCACACATATATATAATTTTCTTCAATTTTTATGCAATTTTACCTGTTTATAAATATTAACTGTCATTATATTATTTTATAAAATATTAAAAATTAAATACCTATAGGGCTTACGTCCCGCTGAGGCATATGTAAAACGCCCCGCCTTACGTCCACGCCTTTTAAAACACTGGCTCCCGTTTGTCCGTAGATTTGGGTTTCATTTTTTCAAATATTTATTTATGAAATATGATCATGTTTTGGGGAAAAAAATTTCCATTTGGGTAAAATTTCTTCTTCCATTCATAAAACTTATTTTTTTTCCAAATAAAATAAACATCCAAACAAGACTTTAACTTCCAAAAATTATTTTTTTTTTAGGCAACTTCATCGAATCTATATCCAAACGCTTAGAGTACAGTCTATTTTCAATCTAGCCTTACCTCCGTCTCGCGTCTCATCAGTAGTATGTCCTCTGCAAATATTCACAGAAACACAAACAAAAATCGAAATTTAGGTTTTCGCAAGAGCTAGTATTAATATGGCCAGTTCTTTGGGTTTCAATTTCTTTTCCATTCTGGGAGTCAAAATGCTCAAATTTGTTAGCCATATTTTGTTGAATTTGTTCATCATGTGAAGATCAGCTCTTCTAGCCGGGGCAACTCCTCCAATATGGCGGAGTCTGAAAAAGGTGAGTCTTCTGATTTTTACGGAGCTAGCGTTAGTAATTTCATTTTTTTTAAAATGAAGAAGATGGCGAAAGGCTGCTTTTGTTTTATATGAACATGGAGTTTTCAATAAATTTCGAATTTTGTTTTATTAGTATTATATATTGGGAATTTGGGACGTTTAACTAACTTATAGACACGAATAATTAGTATAAGATATACGCGTTGTGTTTATGGCAGATTGTGGCCAGCAACTTGTTTTCCTTCAATGTTTAAAATCACCCACTTTGCCTTTTTCTACTTGGCTCAAATTAATAATGATTGGTTAAGGACATAAACTAATTAAAACTTCCATAATAATATCCCAAGTTGCTTCTAAAGAATTTGAGAAAACAACGAAATGCGTAGGAAGTCTTCTGACATCTTTCTAAAACTGCTGACTTTTTTTTATTTTCAGCACTAATTAATTCAGGCAAAATATGAAACAGTGACTTAGTCTAGATTCTTACACGCTAAGAATGATTATGAAGAGAACAACTTGAGCGATGATAGCTATGACTTTCATAGCCAGCTGGAAATTTCCGACTCTTCTTCAAGGTTTAATTTTGTATATAAACGAACGGTGAAGCCACCGAGCAATCACTACACTGCAAGAGGCATTTCTATAATACTACTACTGTTAGCCTATCATTTATCTTTACAGGGAAAAAATTAGCGTCAAAGTCAAGATGGTCGATGCAGTTGTGTCCTATGCAGTTCAAAAACTGGGAGATTTCCTCATTGAGGAAGTTTCCCTGCGCCAAAGTTTGAGAGAGAACGTGCTTTGGCTGAGAAATGAACTGTCTTTCATGCAGGCATTCCTCAAAGATGCCGAAAAGAAGCAAGCAGAAGATCACCTGGTGCAACAATGGATATTTGAAATCACCTCTGTTGCTAATGAAGCAGTGGCCATCTTAGAAACATACAGTTTGGATGGGGGACTTAATGATGGCAATGCTGGATTTGTTGATCGTCTTAAGGCTTGTGCTTGCATCTGTCAGAATGAGGCCAACTTTCACAACATTGGGACGGACATCCAATCTCTCAAGCAAAGAGTCATGGATATCTCTCGAAAAAGAGATACGTACGGTATTACTCACATCAATAATAATGCTGGAGAAGGGCCAAGTAATAGGTCAAATGATCCGTCTTCCACGTTAATAAGATCATTGAGAAGAGCAGTGTCCTATGCAGATTAAGACCAACTTTTTGTTGGCTTTCGAGAAGTGTTTCAAAGACTACTTGATGAACTTATCAAAAAGGAGTCTCGCCGAAATGTGCTTTCAATTTATGGTATGGGTGGGTTAGGCAAGACCACTCTTGCAAGAAACCTATATAACTCCCCAAGTCTACTCGCTATCTTTCACACTCGTGCTTGGATATGCGTCTCTCAACAGTATAGTACCCCAGATCTCCTTCGGAGTATCATAAAATCTATACAAGGTTGCGATGAAGAAACATTAAAAATGCTGAAGGAGATGACTGAGAGAGATCTAGAAACTCACCTCCGTGATCAATTGAAAGAGCGCAAATACCTTGTGGTGGTTGATGATGTATGGCATCGAGAAGCTTGGGAGAGTCTGAAAAGAGCCTTACCAGATAACAACAATGGCAGTAGAGTTATCCTTACAACACGAAAGGAGGACGTGGCTGAAAGAGTCGATGACAAAGGTTTCTCCCATAAACTTCGTTTTCTAAATAAAGAAGAAAGTTGGGACCTTTTTTGCAAGAAACTATGTCCAGAGAATAAGATGGGTTCTACTTACTTGTTCTCCCCGTTAATGGAAAAGCTAGCTAAGGAAATGGTGGAGAAGTGCAGAGGCTTACCACTTGCAATTGTGGTACTAGGTGGGCTGCTTTCCCACAGAAAGGGGGTTGACGAATGGCAAAAAGTGAAGACACACATTTGGCAGCATATGAAGAATGACTCTATTGAGATCCATCACATTCTATCATTGAGCTATAATGATTTGTCATTTGAGCTCAAGCAATGTTTTCTATACTTTGGCATTTTCCAAGAAGATGAAGTGATCGACACTGAAAAGTTGATGTATTTGTGGCTGGCCGAGGGATTCATACCAAGAATTAGAGAAGAACATATGGAGGATATGGCTGAAAACTTCCTACATGAGCTAATTAGTCGCAGCTTGATTCAAGTGGCGGAGACATTCTTCGATAAAATTCTTACATGTAGGATACACGACCTACTTCGGGATCTTGCTGTACAAAAAGCCATGGAGGTTAACTTGTTTGATATTTATGATCCAAGAGTAAACTTGGGCATTCCATTTCGTCATCGACATGCTATTCATACACGAACTCAAAGGTATCTTTCGCTTGATCTTTCGAAATTGAAGGTAAGGTCAATATTGTTCTTTGATAAAGAATTTAAGAACTTGGAGGATAAAAATTTTATGACGTTCTGTACGACGTTCCAGCATCTATATGTGCTGGACTTGGAGAATATCGTTTTTTCTAGGAATGAACTACCTCATACTATAGGCGATTTGGTACACCTCAAGTTCTTAGGCTTGTCTAACACCAATGTTTTCAAACTCCCACCTTCCATTGGCAAACTAAAAAGCCTAGAGACACTGGAAGCATTGATAACTGACCATTGCTCGTGCGAACTACCTCCTCAGGTTGCCCAGCTCACAAATTTGAGGCATTTCGTTGCTCGATACGAGGTCCCCTTGCAAGTTGACAAACTTACGAATCTACGAACTCTTAAATATATTCGCTCTGATCAGTGGAAAGATACTGATGCTGCCGCTTTAGTCAACCTTCAAGAGTTGGGCATGGAAAGAATAAGGAAATCTTACTCCCTAAAATCGATTGGCAGTCTGAAACGCCTCACCACATTGTGGCTAGTTTGCCAATATGGTCAAAATTTTCCTCCCCTTGAACCTCTTTCTTCTTGTGAAAACCTTCACAGATTGTGGTTATCAGGGGGAATAGAAGAATTAGCTGATTTAAACAAGCTGCCGAAATCCATCACGCTGTTAGTCCTAGGGTCTGCAAAACTCAAGGAAGATCCAATGCCAATTCTGGGAAAGTTTCCAAACTTAAAGCATCTCGAGTTATCATGGGCTTACAACGGAAAGAAAATTACTTGTGAGGGCAACAGTTTCGGTCAGCTGGAGACCCTTAGACTGGATTTTCTTGAAAATCTAGAAAGCTGGCATCTAGCCACAACTGCTATGAGTCTGATAAAAGGTTTGAGTATATTTCAGTGTCACAATCTGAAGAAAATTCCAGAAAGAATGAAACATGTTGCAGTACATGGGAGTAATCAAAGACGAACGGAGTACTATTATCGATTCCCAAATTAACTAGTTAGGAACTTGCTGCATGTGTGAAGCTTTTGAGGTGAGTCAATACCCATCCTTATTTTCCTTTGTTTGATTCCGTTATTATTAATTTAATGCTTCATCGGTCCTAAATTGGTATGCTTATTCAATTGTGCAAATCAACTGGTTCAGTTTTCAGAGCGAATTTAGAAATTGTAGTATAAATTTATGAATTATATAAGACAATAATGTCTGATTCTGGAAGACGTGAAAAATGTATTGGACGAAGACCATAATATATCATGTTAGGAGCAGACGATAAATTTACCTATGGATTTGCTTGATGGGAGATATATGTTTTGAGTATTGTTCAGTTGGTTCAATTGTTGGATCGCGACACCAAGTGTATAATTTTCTACTAACCTAATTCATATTGAATATCCTAAGTCTTAAAATATAACCGAGTATTAAGTTAAAAGTTTACCTTAAATGATTCACAAGTTTGTTGTTATTTGTGACCTTAGTGAAGCTGCTCACTGTATTAGACATCGTTGTAATCTCACAGGCAAGTAAAATTCCTGCAAATGTATTTGAGCTTTGGCTATGTGTCTTTCTATAACTATACATTTTCTAGAATAGGTGCTTACTCTTCATGATCAAATGTTTCTGAATTGGTATCCCATGGATTCAGGTATACTTGATAAACATAGTTTTATTCAGAAGATCCAGGATACACTGTTTCAATTGTGTGTGGTTTGTTTTTTGTTTAATCATGTGCAGAGGAGGATTAAGAAAAAAAATCTTGTTGATGTATAACTTTTTCATATGTCTGTTGAGACATTAAGCATGACCATGCAATTTTATTTTTTTTTTTTTTTTTTTTTGATTTGCACCGGGTGTCCAAGTCTCTTTGAGCCCCGACTAATCCCGGGGGTGCACAGGCCCTCGGCAAGGAATTTCCCGCAAGTGCACCACGGTTAATTCAGGTTTTACCCAGTCCGATGGCCCTCATAAATTGTTTGCACCCAGTGGGTTTCGAACTTGAGATCTTGAAAGGGAGCAAACCCCAAGGCTCAAGTCAATTGCCACCAGGCTAACCCCTGAGGGTTGACCATGCAATTTTATTTTTATATTTGCACAAAAACAAGTTTTTCCTCTTTCTATAATTGATTTTCTGAATGTACTAATGTCTTGCAGTATCTATCAACATATATCTCAGATTGAGGTCCCAGTATGTGATTGGTTTGCAATCTCTTCTCTATTGCAATTGTATGGTTTTATGCGGAAATATTGACCTGGTGTGGCGCATACAAGAATGCAAATTGTTGCACTGGTACTCTTGGACTAATTGCCGGATCTCCTTGGTGAGAATTCTCTTGACCACCAAAATTTTCCAAGAAATTTCTTTTCAGAAGTAGAATATGTAGAATGAAATCTAAGTGATTTAACTGGCTGAGACATGTTCTTTCACTTATTTTCACAGTAATAAGGTGCGTGCAAGTCCTATTTATTTGATTATTTGCTTGAAACCTTATTGGATTTGGATAGAAGAAACTTTGGTCTATCAAACTACTGAATACTGAATTGAACAAGTTTGGTCCTATATCTCTCGGGAAATTTTCTTCATGCCTCTGGAATTGTCTCTCATGCTGCAACTCCCATTGTTTTATGCAGGATCGACATGTTATCATATCAATTCTAATGGGGGTTTCCTACCTTCAAAGTTGGAGATGCTTTACCATGGTGTTCGCTTCTTTTGCTGCTTCTGTGGAGGTCTGTCTCTGATCCTTTACTTATCTGTTTGCTATTGGTATGTAGTACAGTCTTCATAGTTAATGTTGCTAAAAAAGTTGGCTGCAAGAAATAACTTCTTAATTGTTTTTGGTACCCTGTTGAAAAATTGAACCTTGTGTTGGAAGAAGAAAAGTTTTTGTTTTTGTGATACATGAATTATCTTAGTTCGCGTATTAGGAAATTATTTCAAGGGTACATTTATTGTTCTGTTCATGAACTAAGGAAGAGGAAAAAGTTCAGTAGTATTAAGTTAAGGTACATGTACTAGTCTAGGTACATGCTAGAGAAGTCCTATAAATACCTAGGCACCATAACTATATTATGTAAGCAAGTTGCGTGAAGTAAAGAAGAACCATTTTCGCACTTGTCTTCAAAGAGAATTTGAGAGATTCCCCGATTTCCAGTACACTGGTCTTCCATTTTCATAGTGAAATCTAGTCTTGTATTCAATTTGAGTCCTTTTTTGTGCAGTCAACTGGTGTATATCTTGCATCAGCAAGATATGGAAGCGCTAAACCTGTGCCACCTGTCATTAGCCATGGGTATTGGCTGGCTGGTGAGATAAGATGTTCTCTTCTATATATCCTCTGTGTATCGAGTTTTATTTACCTTTGTGAATTTCAATTCTTGGCCGGGGATAGGGACTTTGCTAAATGCTGTTTTTGTTGTCACTGATCTCTATAATGTTTTCTCAATCTAAATTTCCTCCTACTAATGATCGACTTAGGCACAGATGGCAACAAACACTCTCGTCCGTGCTTGAATTTTCATGTCATACCATCAGTTAAATAAGGTTGACATAGAACTAAACTGCTCAGGTTAAGCTTTAGCTAGTTTTAAAGGGAAATGCTGGTCTCATGGCAATGATAAGAGTTGGAAGCTGAAGAGTCAACGAAATATCTGCTGGTTATATGATTTTCTTCTCCATCTTAGGTCTGCTAATACTAATGTATTGATTCAAAGATCCTATTAGTTGATGAAAAAGGAGTGACTAGTTGTATTTCTACCAAAATTAGACTCTTTTTCTCTATATGCTAATGCTAATGTATTAATGTAATTAGTGACCTGTTTTTTTTCTTTTACTAGGAATTACCATTTTGTTGATGCAACTTTCTCCAATGACAAATATCATTTGGCCCATTGGTTCAATGCAGCCTCTGCTGGTCTTGGATTTCTCCAATTCCGTAACCTTAACAGCTTTAGGACAAAGTTCATATTGGGATTCTCTTTTCATGGGATTTTCCTTACCTCAGTACTTCAGAGAGCATCACTTATGTTCTGGAACTGGTCCTCTTCGTACACATTCAAGATGGGTAATCACAACCTTCATCCACTAATTAAACACGATTACTTTTAAGAATTATTGTTATAAAACAACCTCGTACTAATGATCTTCTTCTTGAAGTGTAGTTTAATGACATAATGTCTGTCATTTTCATGTCACACGGCACGGTAGCTGCTATAGTTGCTGTATTTTTGGATAGAACCCTCCTTTTAGTAACGATGAAGCTCGAAAAGATAATGGTTCACATTGGTGGGACAAGTTTGTGGTATATACTAAAGATGTTAGAAGTGATGAGTTCTATAAATTACCATGCCAACTTAATAGGTTCTTCCCACCTTATTAGTTAAAAAATTGCCTTCACAGCTTTGTTTGGTTTTCCTTCATAAACTGTATTCTTTGTGTCATGTGAAAATTTTCTAAAATTGCCACCTTATAGTAAAAACTGTCTAAAGCTAATATCAATCATAATGAGTCTTTTCCATGTCTTGTTACTTCCTTCAAAGAATGAGGTTCCATATATATTTGGATATATGAATTTCTAATTTATAAAGAATGACCAATTGATGTTAATGTTCATTTATATCTTTAAGTAGGGAGTCTTGAAGCAACGGTAAAGTTGTCTTCGTGTGATTTATAGGTCACGAGTTCGAGTTGTACAAATCAATGTTTTAAAGGGTGGGGGCGTGAGGCGAAGCGTTTTACCTCTGATGAGGCGAGGCGTAAGCCCTAAAACATGGGGCGTAAGTCTCACGGTTCTTTAAATTTTATTAATTGTACGAATTTTAAGATAGTATTAAATAAAAAATAATTATAAAAATTACATTAAAATCACAAAATTATAACAAATAATCTATTTAAAATATTTATGGATTATAATTCAACTATGACTAATACAAAAAGTATGACATATATCATAATATGGAAATTAGCTGCAACGTCGTTACAACTCAAACATCAAAAGTAATGTATTCAATACAAAATCTTATATGATCTCTTAAGGAGTAATGAATCTCGAAAGAATTTCGATATTATAATTTGATATTTTGTTTTAAAATACTCCTTTTATTTAATATGCTTTCTATTTGAAAGAGAATTTATATAAAAACATAATTAACAATTTAAATATGATTCTCTAGCATTATTTATTTTTAAGTTTCAACACGTTAATAAAGTGACATAATTCACCGTAAAATACCATGATAACCAATTATTTGTGAATAGTTACTAGCTAATACTGAGCTATTAAATTAATAAGTATTGTATCTCGTAAACGTGAAAAAAATAATATTTTGGAAAATAATTATAAAAACAATTATGGACTATTATATAATAAATACAAAACAAAAGTTAATAAATAAATACTTTTTAAATGAAAGATTTATTTATAATTTACTATTATAGTTGTCTTAGTGGATAACGTGCAATAATTTTTATTTAAATTATGGCAGAAAATACTCTCAACTTAATGATTTATGATTAAAAAAGTAATTTTGAATAGTTAACGATTTATTAAAAAATATTGAGGATTTACAAGGTTAGTTCTATTAGGCGAGCCCAGTACACTGGGCGTTGGGCGTGTCCGGGGCGTAAGCCCCGACGGCCGAGGCATAAGCCCCGACGGCCGAGGCGTAAGTCTCACGGAACTAAGCCCCACACATAAGCCCAGGGGCGTTTTACGAGGGCTCCGCCCTGGGGCGAGCCCCGGGCGAGTCCCAATTCTGCCTTTTAAAACAGAGGTACAAATAATCATTAATGCTTGCATTAGGATATGCTATCTACACGGGGCTCGCCCCAATTCTGCCTTTTAAAACAGAGGTACAAATAATCATTAATGCTTGCATTACGATATACTATCTACATCACACCCCTTGAGGTGCGGTCCTTTCTATAGACGCTGCATGAATGGAGGATGCTGTGTATCAGGCTACCTTTTTGTTCATTTATATATGAAACTAAATTTAGTGCTGAAACCAACCGGTAACCATGTATGTTTTCAAAAGCAATTTTTATTTTAGTTTGAAGACAAAAATAAAAAGGATTATAAACACATTTCAATTTACCACATTATTATCCAAAACCTAGTTTTCAATAAAATAAAATATAAAGACAAAAATCAAACCACAAGTAAAAAAATATTGCTTTGTTTCTTGAAGTCAAACTAAAATATCTTACAAAAACAAAAGAAAACCGAAATATAGTTTTTGCAAAAACTACTACTCCATAGCAATTCTCCAAAAACATTTTATCAAAGAGTAATTCGCAGTAGCAACACAAACTTTTTCCCAAAATAGTCTTGAGGAACTTTTCCAAAACCTAATTTTTTGTAAACTAACCACAACCAAATCAAATCCCCCTCTTAGTTAAATTTATTTGCCACGTTAAATAATGGAGAAATTTGTTTTGTCATGGGGACAGTGAATTAAATAATGAATCTAGATTCCGGATATCAGGGCCGAAAGCGTACGTATCCAATTATTAATTGGGGTCATATTAATCTCTTCAAAGAATTTTGGGATTTAATATTGAAATAAGTATATGGCCGAAGGAGTTAAAAAGGAAACCTTTGATTGACACAAGATACTGAAGCACATGGCTTTGGAACAGCACACGTGTGTCCATGGACTAAGCCAAGTCAGTATCCAGTACGATGCTGGTCCACTTTACTCTTTTTTTTTTTTTTTTGGCTCTACTTTCCGAATATTCCTTTTTCTTTTTCTAAATTTTAATAGCAAAACTAAAATATAACTAAATGACATCGTTGAGTTGAAAATAGAGGGAAAATGAGAATTGACAAAAATTATATTATGAAATACTCCATTAGGAGACACTTTTGTGTATCACAAAATGTATGTCACAAGAGAGCTATTCCAACGGATTGTAGATATACTTCCACATGAACTGTTCTTTGTTGGCAGGGGTGGAACTAGGTGGGCGAAAGAGGTTTCAGCCGAACTCCCTTCGCTGAAAATTGTTAGTATTTTGTATTCGTAAAATAATTCTTGAGAAGGAAAAATAACATAAAACAGAAAATGTAAAAGAAGCAGAAATCAATTCGAGTCCACTGAATTCACAATGTTTCCTTAAGGAACTTAATCTCCTCCTTATATCCAAAGTTATGAATTATTTTCTCCCAATATAGAACGAATTACACATTAATGTAGCGATACTTCAAACCCAAGTGTTTCAGCGAACAAAAATGACGGTAGTGAATCACACTTACTTTGTTTGTTTTGTAAGAAAGCAATGCAGAAAGGAAGAAGAGATTTCAGAATTTTCATAGGAAAAATCTGAGGGAATGGCCTAGTATTTATAGCTAACAAGGGGTTGGGTTCAAACGAAGAGATGCAACTCTTTCAGATGACTGTTTGCGTAAAACGACTATTACGTAAATGGCTATTTACGCAAAATAAAACGGAAAAATAAAAACGTTTGGGCATTACTCTTTCAATCTGAAGGAAAACCAATCAATCTATAATAGTTTTCAATAGTGTGATTCTGCTTCTTGCAATAGTTGCAGAACTGAGTTCCTTTCTTTGTTTTTTTGGTGAATTTCTTAGCAGAGGTAATCTTATGTCCTCCATAGCAGAGGCGGATCCGGGATTTAAACTCTATGAGTTCAACTTTTAAAATTTTTAGCATTGAACCCATTATATTTTTAAAGTTATGGGTTCATCTCTATTATTTTTGTAATTTTAATAATTTTTTACATATAAATTTTCACTCCGCGTCGAAAGTTATGGGTTCAATTGAACCCGCACAGTATATGCTACATCCGCCCCTGCTCCATAGGACTGTTGAGCAGCAACAAAGGCACTTTCAGCTGGATGTTGAGAAATATATACTTCTCTTTGCTTCTCATCTCTGATGAGCAAAGAGTAGGCATGATTGACTGAAAGCAATGGTGATAGCATAAGTAGATTGCTTCTGGCTGCTGCATATGCGTCACTGAATGAGTCTGCTATCTTGCTGAGATTTGAAGTTTTTGATTTTACCATCACAACTACAGGGACAAGTGCAGTGTTGACACTTGACACACAACCAGGCTGTCCACCTCATCGCAGAGCCTTTTCAGCTTAGTATAGTATCCTGCTATATCTAAATTTTTCTGTGTTGACTCAGTCATCTCCTTTTATAGGTGATAAAGTTGTGGTCCATTACTCTGACAAAACCTTTCTTCAAACTCATCACAGATGTCCTTGGTTGTCTTGGAGTATAGAACACTCTCAGCTATTGCTTTAGAAAGAGAGTTCAATAGCCAAGAAATGACCATGTCATTACAACGGGTCCAAGATTTGAAATCATCAGAAGAGATTTTGGGTTGAAGGAAGGTTCAATCAATGAACCCTACCTTGTTTTTTGCAGACAAGGCTATGAGCATTCCCCTTCTCCAACCCCCATATCTTTTTCCATCAGAAGCATTGTTAACAAGAAGCATGCCAGGTGAATCTGAAGGATGAAGGTAAAAGGGATGAGAGGAGTCAAGAAATACAGAACCAGCTGGTGAAGCACCGACTGTTGTCATTTGAGGAGAGCTTGTTTCTATCACAGATGGTGAATTGAGCTCGAGTTGGTCTCCCATGGTTGAGTTAAACACAACAAAGGAGAGAAAAGAAAATTAGATAGATTGAAGAAGGATCGAGCACTAAAGCTCTGATACCATGTTAGGAGAATAAAGGAATGAAATAGTCATTAAGAGAATTTTTTGTGTATTGATGATGAACTATGTACAGTACTTGTCTTTATATACAAAGAAGAAAGAATCTTTCTATAACTAACTATGTCACTTGGCCTATGATTATTAGCTACTCCATAACAACTTATAAGATAAATACAGAAAGTGATCATTTATCTACAAGGAAAGAATCTACACACACAATCTTCTTTTCTCCTCTAGTAGGCCCAAGAAACTTCAGACGAATTGGGCCTAATGGAAAATGGATCCATTTGAAATAATAACACATTGAGCCCAATCAACTAGTAATACCCAGTTGTGAAAGTTTTTCAGTTGTGTCCGTTGGATTGAGGACACGCGTTTTCATCTCGTCAAATCCTGAAGCTTCCAAATATCTTATGCATCTATTTTGTTTGGACAGAACTCATCAACCTCATTTGTGTCGGTCTTCTTCACAATTTCAGCTTCCTTTACTTTGCAATTCTTCTTCGAATCATCATTAATTTCTGGAAATTGTGAAGCTCCGACTCCAACAAATCGGAAGGAAACTTATTTTTAACAAATAAATTTGGTCCGAAAAATTAATCAATCAAATCATTTGACCGAAGGCAAAGCCTAAACCGAGCGAGCAACAACGACGTTGCGAGGCTTACCTTCTTCTCAACTCTTTAAGAGCTAGAGGAAGGGTAATCATATATATACTCAGCAAATGAGTTTTCCTCCTCCAATATGGGACAATGTTGCTTTGTAAAGGAGAATTTTTTTTTTATTTTTTCCTCTATTTCCCATTGACCTCAATTTTGAACAAAAATTACACCATATATAAGGTTAAATTTTTATTTCATATATATATATATTAAATGTTGAATTTTTTTAAATTTTTTTGCGTGTTTACTTTTTTATTTTTTGAATCTCATTGGTTAAATTCCCGCTTTTGCCTCCGAGCTATTCAAATTCCGACACTAGAGTTTATAGCCATGTGCATGACCAAGTGACAAGACAACGGATTTTGGTCCCGTAATCAAAGATTTAGCTGTTAGCAGTACGATAAAATTAAATCTGATAAAATAGAAATGTAAAAATTTTCAAGTTATCAAGTACTACTTCATAACAAAATGTGAGACACGATATTTAAACGCGGCGACTAATCTTGACCTGAATTTCGACAGATACCAAACGGCCCTCAACATTAGACACACATCAATCTGATGTCAAATTGTGACCGTTGTTTGTAGCACAATAATTTGAAACAGTATACAGTAAAGTTCAACCACAAGAAGAAATGATAAAGCATTTTTACGCTTTTACAAACAAAACAGTAACTATAGGAAAAAAAAAGAAGTTTGCATATATGCAGTAGATAGAAAGGGGGGCTAATAAGTGGTAGTACTACTAACTTAAAAGAACATTTTGGCAATGTTTGTGACATGTCAGATTGAAACTAACTGAGAAATAGTTTACGTAGAAACAATTTTCTGAAAATCTTTTGCCCATATTCAGTTTTTCCCCAAAGGACATAACGAGATTGTTTTGTGCGTAAATGGTAAATTTTGGCTGTCACTCTGAGAACGATAGTCCCCCCTTCTTGTTAGGTCTATTTCCACATTTATTATTCAGATGCCTATATACCCTTCTTGATTTAGACACACAAATGGTAATACAATTATACATTATAATTAGGGGAAATAGCTGTTTTATTCCCCGTGTTATCGTCTAAAATCAGTTTTAGTCCTTGTAATATCTCACTTTAACACATCTAACCTTTAATTAACCAAAGTGATTGATTATATTCCTTTTGCTAACCGAAGTTAAGATTGCAAACATAATGTTTATTACTATGGAGGGTAATTTGGGTATTACTGCTACAATCTTAACTTGTTTTTCCGTAGCTATTCCACTATCCCAAAGCTTCCATGGATGTATGCCATGTATCTGTAACACCACTGACCAAAATATATATGCACATAGCATTGGCAACCTCATATAACAAAGGCAAATCCATCGAATGCTTCTTGGATACATCTTCAAAACTTCAATATTGATTTTTCGTTTTTTTCTAAAAAAAAATTTAATAAAAAATAAAGATAAAAATATTCCAAGAACACATGGAATACATTCAAAACCAGAATCTGATTTCTTGTTATTATTTCAGAGAAATATTTATTATCGTCTATCAAAAACTCTAACATTAGTGCAAATACAACACCAGATGTCCGTAACTTCATGGCCATAGAAAAATTTCAATCCACCATCAAATTCACTAATGTAAATCAAATGCCAAAATCCATTACAATGAATCAAACCTATCAAAAACATTATCAGTGATTACAGAAGCACCATAATACCTTCGTTCTTATGCACAAGAAATGTACTCAAAAAATCAGTATTCCTTTTATTATATACTTTTTAAGCTCAGCAAATTTATCAAGAAAGAACAAAAGTTATCACGGTTCTTAAATTTTTTGTAAAATTAGGTTTCTTAATATGCTCTTGGATGTAATACCCAAATTACCCTCTGTAGTAGTAAACGTTCTGTTTGCAGTGTTAACATTTATTAGTAAAAGGACTATAATCACTCACTTTGGTAAATTAAAGGTTAAATGTGCTATGTGAGATATCACCAGGACCAAAACCAGAATCAGGCAATAACACAAGGACCAAAACAGCTATTCCCCCTTATAATTATAGGTTTCTTTTCTTTTTCTACATAAATTAAGAAATAATTAAAAATATATAGTGCCTTTTGAATTAAGAAGTATATTGTTTATTGTTACTTAAAAAAAATTGTATATGTTATGAAATAAAAGCAATTTAGTAAAACATGAACAAGAAATAGAGATAGAGAGAAGGAAGAGTATTTCTTCTTCAATTGTATGTATTTTCTTATCTATTACAAGGCCTTTATATAGGCATGAAAAGTGAAGAAAAATATGTCATTGAATATGTCATTAAGCATAAAAATATGTCATTGAATATGTCATTAAGCATAAAAATATGTCATTGAATATGTCATTAAGCATTTGAGAAGATCATGGAGGAAGAGTAGATATCCACCATAATTTAATTTTTCTTATAATACTCCCCCTTGGATGTCCATAGATAATGTGCCTCGTTAAAACCTTATTAGAAAAAAACCATATGGGAAAACAAATTCTAGTGAAGGAAAAAGAGTACACATGTTTAGAAATACGCCTTTTGGTTGCTTCGTTAAAAACCTTGCAAGGAAAACTCAGTGGGACAAAAATCTTGTAAGGAAAAAAGAGTACAACACGTATTAACTCCCCCTGATGAGAGCATCAATTCACATCCTTGAGCCTTCGCATCCTAATCTTGTACACTAGTTTCTTGAAGGTTGACGTCGGTAGAGATTTGGGAACAAATCAGCCATATTATCGCTTGAACAGATCTGTTGCACATTTATATCACCATTCTTTTGAAGATCATGCGTGAAAAATAACTCCGGTGAAATTTGCTTTGTCCTATCCCCTTTTATAAATATTCCCTTCAATTGGGCTATGCATGCTGCATTGTCTTCATACAAAATTGTGGGTAATTTGTCACACTTCAAACCATATTTGTCTTGAATAAGGTGTATTATAGACCTCAACCATACACATTCTCGACTTGCTTCATGAATAACAATTATCTCAACATGATTAGATGACGTAGCCACGATTGATTGCTTAGTTGATCGCCAAGATATGGCAGTGCCTCCATATGTAAACACATAGCTTGTTTGAGATCGAGCCTTATGTGGATCAGATAAATACCCAGCATCGGCATAACCAACAAGATCGGGACTATAATCATTGCCATAAAATAATCCCATATCGGTAGTCCCTTTTAGATACCGCAATATGTGTTTGATTCCATTTCAATGCCTCCTTGTAGGAGCAGAGCTATATCTTGTTAAGACATTAACTGAAAAAGTTATGTCAAACCTTGTAATGTTAGAAAGATATATCAGTGCATCAATTGCACTAAGATATGGTACTTCGGGACCAAGAAACTCTTCATTATTTTCATGAGGTCGGAATGGATGTGCTTTATCCATATAGAATCGCTTTATAATCTTTTTAGTGTATGCTGATTGATGAGCAAAAATTCCATCTTTCATATACTCAATTTGTAGATCAAGACAAAATTTTGTCTTTCCAATATCCTTCATTTCAAATTCTTTCTTTAAATAGTCTACTGCTTTAGAAAGCTCCCTAGAAGTTCCAACGATATTTAAATCATCAACATACATGGTGATTATAACAAATTTAGATTCATATCTTTTTATAAAGACACAAGGACAAATTGAATCATTCTTGTACCCTTCTTTCAACAGGTACTCACTCAGGCGATTATACCACATGCGCCCTGATTGTTTCAATCCGTATAAGAATTTTTGAAGCTTTATTTAATAAATTTCTTAGAAACCTTAATACGCTTCAGAACAATTTAAATCCTTCAATGATTTCCATTATACGCATATCACGTTTTTCTTGTATTGCCAGATTAAAACCTGAAATGGCGACATCCACCACAGGAGAACATGTCTCTATATGCCAGGATATTTATAAATCTTCTTGTGACACAAGTCGTCTTTATGTATATTGACTTGACCTTTTTTTCCGCACAAGAACACATTTATACCTCCACTGGCTTTATACTTTCAGGTGTTGGGACTATCCGTCCAACTTCATATTTTTCAGGTGTAATCAATTTTCATTGCGTATTTTTCATTTGGCCAAACTGTCCAAATTTTATGACAGATTTGAGATCAAGATCCTTGTTAATATTAATAATATTGAGCGTTACATTATATTAACAATATCGTCGACGATCATTTTATATCGGTCCTACTATTACCCAATAAAGACATAACTTATTGAGATCTCTTTATCTTATTATTTTCAGGTACCTGAGCCTCTCCCATGAGGTCTTATGAAATGTTATGTCGTGGTACTCTTTTAGAGCACTTGCCTCCTTATTATGACCATCTTGAACATTTGCTCATCTCCTTCTTCAAGGAGTTTTATCTTTAGAACCGATTAGTCTATTATGCTTCATGCATGCCATAGACTCTATTCATTATGAATTTTATTTTATTTGGAGCATTAGCAGTTGAATATGACATTTAGCTTTGGGTCAGCAAATACGCCTGGCAATATTTTGCAAATGAATTATCACTTGAACTTCAAGTTCACATTTTCTCGTACGAGGATCTAGATGTACTCATAATAATTCATTACATGCATTACTTTTTCAGCTGTCAATTTTCTCCCCTATTCTTGGGATCACCAACACAACTTCCTAGCCTTATTTGGGGATCCATCTTTGTACATTGTGGTGGAACAATTAAATCATATAGCACATTCATATTTCTAGATGGAAATTATTTGGTTCCTGACCCTGAATCGATTGTGATAGGGAGAACTTATCATAACTTGGCTAGATGCGTACAAGTGCTGTTGTATATTAAATAATACATCACATACCAAATTTTATTTTGGCAATTTTGTTCTCATAACCAATGGGTTAGATATAATTGGAGGCATACAATTTCTGCTAAACTAACTTGAATTTAAACCAGTATTATCAAGATAAATCATCATAATTTATATTCTGGAATTGTGCTCTAATAATTTGAGCAATCAATCTTGCAAAAGCCAAATTGCAAGTTGATAACAAATGAACATGTTATCATGGAATAGATGCATCTATTAAAATCATATAATAGTAAACGGTCCACATGGAAGGTGACTGGGCTCATATATTTATCACATTTTATTCGTTCCAGAAATCAAGGGATTCAATCCCAACCTTAACTAGTATATCATGAGAATAAGCAGCACAATTATTGAAGAATCTTATATTTCTTCAATATATGCCAGTGTAATTTTCAATTAAACGTTCGCATCTTAATTGAACCGAGATGGTCAACTAGTCATGCCAACTAATATTTATTTCAGTAAACCTCTAGCTTACTTGTGGCTTGTGATTGCATCATCATGCTTATACTTGTGTAGTACAAATAGAAGAAAAGTCAGGTAACCTTTCATATTTACCCGGTATGATTATAGTAATATAAAGATATTCAATCTTCTTTTCATTTATAGTCTCAATATGCCAACTACTTTGGCTAATATATTTGTAAATCAAACTGTTTCTTTTGAAACTTACTACAATATTAATGTCATGAACAATTTGATTCATCTTGTTAGTAACAAATTAGTTCTTTCAGAGCTCTTAACTACTTTTGTACTACAAGATCTTTTGTCACACCATCCATATAATGAATGTCTCCAATATCATAATAATTGTCATGTTCAAAATCATCATAAGCAAAATAATTTCTTGCTTTAATTTTGCTTTTAATAACTTTCATAAGGCATGACAAAATATTTTTGGCGTATCACATGTATGCGACCAATGATATATTCATGTAACTACACAGTAATATTTATTATCTTTCTTTGTCTCAAACCTCCCTTAGAGGTGAGTTGTGGTATGTATCCAATCATGCATTGCACGTCTTTATTCATTATTTTTATCACATACTGCTACATTCACCTTCAGGAATGAGTCTGCATTCTCAATGCTTATCACAAGTCACATTCTCTTAAAAAATAATGAAGTATAATTATTGTGACATGCTTTATAAATTTTTTATATCATTTTGATGGTAAATATTTCCTTCACATTTTTGAAGGATTACATTGAGAACCCTTATTGTTCTCCTTTTATAGTTACCATAATGACGATAAATTATTATTTCGTCCCTTTCCATGTCTTCATACATTCATACAGTCATGAAAAATTATTTTGTCGTCTTTCAAACTTTTCATATATTGTTGCTACATTCGCTTCACTGAATGGAGCATATCAAGTAGGGAGGGCTTCATGATTCTTTCATTGATACTGTGCATTGTGACTCAAATCCAATGTCTTACCCATATAAAGGTATGTTAGGCAAGATGTGTTGGGACTCAAACCCAACTCTTATCATTATAGTGCACCAAAAGTTAAATATGTCTTAACTAGTTGCATAATAGGCCAAAGTATAAGATTAAATTATCAATCTTGTGGTCAGAAACATAAATCAAATTAGTTATAACAAGATTTAAAAATATAAGCACTTTTTAACGTTGTAGGACGAAAACGTTTCATTCCTTCTAAGTGTTATCACTTTTAGATTTACGTGAATCCAAATAGAAGTGCATTCAAATAAATACTAGATAATTTGTTAGAATACTTACCAATTTTGTAAACGATAAACCAAATCAATAAAGTAAGAATAAAGACTAGGACTTGGAAGCACATGTATAATTCCTGTAGTACTTCCAGTATCTACATATGCGATCCAATTCACATCACAATATATGGATTATAGATGATAGTCAAAGGTTAAGATTGGCTGTAAATCAGAATATCTATTATGCTTACAACTATCCTGCCACAATATTATGTTTATTTATTTATGCATTTAACCAACTATGCAGGAATAGTACCAGTTTAGTTCTATTCATTAAATATTACCATAGTAACATTCATCTTAGCGTGAAAAGGGTAAAAGGCACATTGATTGTCTGATATCTGCGCGCGTATATGTAAGCACTATTCAACACGTTAAATATAAGTTAAAGAATTGAGTAGAGAGTATCTGTTTCAAAACTTAATTACAAAATATATATTCATGCATTTTGATTTGGTTCATGAATAGATCCCTTGAAGGATAGCCAAACGATGACTAAAAATTCATATCAGACTTCAAGAAAGAATAAGCAAAAACTATACTTGTCAATGCAGGGCTCACACACTTTCAAGCTATAACAAAATGGAAATAAAATACTAAAAGCTTATTGTGAGTTATCATGGCAAAATAGAAAAATTTTGAGATTAGTGGAAGATAAAAATAAAAATATGAATAAGCTAGAAAGATGAAAACTTATCTTGTATTAGTATCCAGCCCATTGGCTTCTATCTTTATTTTGTTTGATAGCCACAGAATTGTTGGTATAAGGATAGCAAACACAAAGCACAGTCTATGCCTATATGGAGGTGTACGAAAATGGGAGCACAGTCGTGCTGATAACGTGTTATGAAATAAAAGCAATTTAGTAAAACATAAACAAGAACAAGTTATGAAATAAAAGTAATTTAGTAAAACATGAACACGAAATAAAGATAGAGAGAAGGAAAAGTATTTCTTCTTCAATTGTATGTATTTTCTTATTTATTACAAGGCCTTTATATAGGCATGAAAAGTGAAGAAAAATATGTCATTGAATATATCATTAAGCATAAAAATATGTCATTAAATATGTTATTAAGCATTTGAGAAGATCATGGAGGAAGAATTGACATCCACCATAATTTAATTTTTCTTATAATAGTATACTCGTTGAATTTGCTTTCTGTTCCCGTGTCCAATTAATTAAAGGATGTCCCATTCTACTACTTTCCTGCTAAATACTGTATGTACTTACCTTTTTTGCATTTTTTTATACTGTTAACATTCTTGTCCCCTAGTGTCGAGAAATCATTTGGATACACTTATACACCATGTTTGGCCAAACTGAAAAAATTAGCTTATTTTAAAAAATTAAAAAATACTTATGGAGAGAAATATTTTTGGTTTGGCTAGTCAATCTGAAAAGTACTTTTGAACAATAATTTGTGTTTGGCCGAGCATTTCAAAAAATATTTTTAAGTATCAAATTACAAATAAAGACATGAAAAGATTGATTTAATAGTTAATATTATATAAGCAAATAAATAATCTTAAAAATTATTATTAAGAAAATAATTAATCTTTTTATTTTATTTAAGTAAAATATAAAAATAAAATTGAAAAGTACTTTAACTATTTTAAGATGATTTAAATATATTAAAAAATTATTCAACAAATACAAAAGCATTTATACCATAAGTCACTATATATATTAGAAAGTTATCCTAAAAATAAAAAAATTTACTTATACATTAATATTCTAAGTACTATGTTTAAAATAGGTAGATTATTGGTATATACTACTATATTTTGGTAAGGGTATTTTTAGTAAGAAGATAAGTGAAAACTGCTTCTGCTTCTGCTTCTGGGAAAAAACTATTTTTTTCTATTTCTCAAAAACTGTTTTTGCTTCTTTCCAAATACACTTAATTTCTCCCATTAAAAAGCTTAGCCAAAGACCTCAAGTTGAGGGGAAAAAAATACTTTTTGGAAAAAAAAAAAAATACTTTTGACTCCAGGAGAAGTTTGATCAAGCAGGCTATTAATCTTCATTGTCTAGAAGTGTTATTGAAATCATGGAAATATGTATATTGAAGAAGTTAAGATCTTCCCTAAACCAGTTTTAGATATGAAGGTTAACCTATGAATATTCTTTTTTATGTAGTAAAGGGGACTTTCCCATTCCATAATAAGGTATGGAAGATTTGACTCCATTGATGTGGACTTGGATGTTTGTCTTTAGCTGGCTTTTGGGGGTCACGATTGAAAAAAGATGTTAAATTGTCTTCTTGTGACTTGTGAGAGTAAAGGAGAGTTTGAAAATTTTGCAAGTGAGTGACAAATCTTAACCTTAATCTTCTCAAGGGACCACAGAGGATTGGCAAAGCCAAGTTCTTTGCTGCATTGCCCATAATTTGCATCGTCACTCTTTACTGGTTAAAAGTCAATGCAATATTTGAAAAAGGTGCAAACTACCATTCTTTTACCTTTGTATCAATTATCATATAACATACGTCCAATTTTTAACTTATGATATTGAAGTTGACTTCTTGCTCTTATTTGAACTTGGAGTAATTGGATAAAAGACTAGGTCAAGAAGTCTCCCAATATCTCTCACTCAGAATTGTAGTTTCTTACTACGGATTCGCCTAACTTCGACCCAAAAGTTAGGTCACGAGGTGAACGTTTGCATACCAACTATGGCACTGGCTTGGAAATAAGACAAGACGAGACTTGCTTTGGTACCACTCAGTCACATGATTAACTTCGATACCAAAAATTAACTCATTAGATAAAGAGTTGCGGACAACTTATAAGCTGTCCAAACCTCCACTTTTTGTCCAATGTGGAACTCTTGGATACTTAGCCCACTTGGCTGAAGAAGTCCCACCCTATATGGCGATTATGCATTCTTTCACCCTTTTGCTCAAATTGAATAGCTTGCTTTAGATACAGGGGCAAGCTAGAATATAAGTTATGAGTTCGGTCCAACTCAATAGTTTTTATTCAACTCTAGTCGTCAGATTTATCCACCAAGGGATTCGTGGAATTTATATGGATTGCGTTGGGGTATCTGTTGAATATATACAAATTATTAATTCATAAACTAAAAACTTAAAAGAACTAGAATCTTAAACCCATAAACTTTAAATTCTGGTTCCACCTCAATTGTTATTTGAAACTGGTCTTGTGCTAACACCTACTTATAAATTGCTTGGTTAAAGATGTAATTATAAAAATATATAGGGATGTATTCAAGAAAAAGAAAAAGAAAAGAAGTAGAGGACTAAAATATACTAAGAACACAAGTCCTAGTGGGATAAATCATACAAAAAGGAGTAGTTTTGGGCGGGGCAAGAAGCCAGCGGAGGGCATGTGCAAAGGAGATTAGGATCTGGGACCAGATGACTTAAAAAGGATACCCTACACCAGACCCTTATATGAGTAAATGGTTTTTTGCAATCCCATAATTTTAGCCTTATATGACCTACTTTTTGCCCTATAATAATAAAGACATGATTTTGGGACACACATTTCCATTTCTCTCTTGGTGTGAAATTGGTTTACTGTTTCTTCTAAAGCCGGCAGACTATGTGCTGCTTCTTTCTTGTAATTTCACCGTTATATATATATATATATATATATATATATATATATATATATATATATATATATATATATATATATATTACCTTTGAAACTTTTGTTTTCCATTCTTTTTGGTTTTTATAGAGGCCAAAATTGCAGCTTGTGCTATATAGTGCAATAATCATATGTACTATTGTTACCTAATGATGTACCATTGGCACTAACTTTTCAAGAATTACCACTTATTGTTTGTGATGGGAGATTTTCAATAATTCAAGCTGACTATTTAGTTGTGGAGCCTCTTTTTGAAGGTGTCATTTAGTGGTGGCAAAATGATTAAAAGAAAATAGTTATTCACTCATATTATTCGTTAAAAAATGTGTTGGATAATGAACTTTTTTAAAAACGAGTCAAATATGGATAAGAACCATATTATTCATTTAGAAAATGGATAACCAATGGATTTAACTTTTACATCATATTCAATATGGATATCTGCCGATTAACCCGTTTTTTATCCGTATTAAATATGGGTCGGATCGAATAATTTTTCCGTTTTTACATTACCTATTTTGACCCGCCCACATCCGACCCCATCCGCTCGTTTGCCACCCCTAATGTCATCCGACATCGTTTTACAAAAATATTTTTCTACATATGTGTGTGTAAATGTATATATTTTAAAAAATAATATGTAAATATTTAACAGGCCAAATACAAAGGTAAATGTCAATTTGAGATAGGCTGTAAAGCTTTAAACCAACATACATTGCAAAGACATGTCATGTACAAGCCAAATTGAGACAATAGGTTGAGACTAACAACAACAAACATATCTAGCATATTTTTATAAACAGGGTCTTAGAAGGATAGTGTGTACACATACCTTACTCTTATCTTATGAAGGAGAAAGACTGTTTTCTGTAGACCATCGTCTGAGATAATCGCAGTATCAGCAGTAAAGAATTGAGACCGCTTGTATAAATTCTACGTAAGTAACCACGGACTAAGAAAAACTGGTAAACGCTGCAAAGACCAAGCCTCCAATTATGACCAATTTAGAAAGACAAATTTAGTCAAGGAAACTTTGTTTTAAAATGTGTCTCTTATGTCAGCAATAAGTGATCCAAGAAAGCCTCTCATTAATAATGTCATATATAGCACCACTGCCTACACTTTATGAAGCTATTACTGACTCACTGCCTGTTTTATGTTGCTCAATCTTGTTATCTTGTTAAGTATTTTGCAGAGTCAAATAGATTTGCAGACAAGTCTGAACTTCAATTCCAATGAAAAAATGCCTTTTGACAAATGTATTCTCACTAAATTTGTCATTACATAAATATGAACAGAATCCCATATTATCCACTATTTGGAATTTTCTTGCATGTGAGGATAATTTACTATGACTGTTTCATCTCATCCTCTAAAATTACAATATTAAATAAAACATGTTCCATACAAATATGAACTCTATCCATAATCCAATAGATGTCCACTTTTGACATAGATGTGGTAAAAAGAAAGTGAAGAGTGTAAAAATTGGAGCGTGGTACAACAACAACCCAGTGGAATCTCGCAAGTGATGTATGGGGAGGATATTGTGTACGCATGTCTTACCCCTACCCTAGAAAAGTATAGAGATAGTTTCGATAGACTTGCGGCTCAAAACAAATAAAAATTGGAGTGTGGTACAACAACAACAACAATTACCCAACAGAATCTCACAAGTGAGGTATGAGAAAAATAGAGTGAACCCATGTCTTACCCCTACCCTGAAAAATTATAGAAGTTGTTTAGAGTCTCGGCTCAAAACAGATAAAAATTGGAGTGTGGTAACAACAACAACTCAATGAAATCTTAAAAGCGGGGTATTGAAAGAATAGTGAGAGAATAATATGTACACAGATCTTACTCATACTCTGAAAAAATATAAAGGTTGTTTCGATAAATTCTCGGCTCAAAACAGATAAAAATTGGAGTGTGGTAATTGGTAGTAATAATAAGCACAAAATGCAAGGGGAATGGTTGGTATTTGCTGGCTGGCTGTTGCACAAATATTGTTGAACATATGATTTTCTTGCAATCACCATGTTGTACCAAATATCAATTGCAAGTGGCCAAAAAACTCATTCTCTCTCTCTCTCCCCCCTCCCCTACCCCATGACTAAGCCAACTGGCAAGTTTTGATCCTTCACAAAATTGAGAAAAAAAATAAGTCCAAAGGATAAAGCAAAGGACAAAGCTAGTCTACTATTGAGTGTGCTAAGTTTGGTTTTATATACCTTACTCTTCTTCTCTTCCCACTTATAAATACAGAACCAATAAACAGAATCCAACCCATATTAATCTTTACTCCTTCCTCTATTAATAATCAAACCTTCATATTTTTTTCCTCTACTTTCAAGAAACACCAAGTGTACTTAGCCAACAATTAAGGTGCATTTTCACTTTTTTTTTTTAAGTATGAATATATCAGCTTCTGAATGTAGTAGTGGATGTGAATCTGGTTGGACAATGTACTTAGATCAACTCTCAAATTCTGAAGATCAATATAACAGAAGAAATATTGATTATGGCATATATGGTAAGAGTAAAACAGAATATGTGGATGAATATCAAGAAGATGAAGATATGTCAATGGTTTCTGATGCTTCTTCTGGTCCACCACATTTTCAAGAAGAATATTGCTTTGATCAAAATGGATACATTTTCTATCCTTCAGCTTCTGAAAACACAAAGCCAAAAGAGAAAAGGAATATAAAAGAGCAAAAGGTCAAAAAACAGAATCTTTATCTTGATGATACTGCTAGTTCTCCATTCTCTAGTTTCCCTAAGGTATGTTCAGTCCAACCCCAACTTTATTTTATAATCTTAAAATATGAAATATGTTAGTATTTTTTTCACTTTGATATATACCCTTTTTGTATTACAGGATAACAGAGAATATAATGATAGAACTTCCGTGGAGATGGTAGCTGACTTCTCTGAAACACATTCTAAGGTTACTTTTTTTAATTGTCATTCTTGGATTAATTTTTCTGATGTCTTTTTTATTTAAGTATAGAATTGACAATGAGAATTGTGTTATTCCTTTCAGGGTAAATCTGTTTTAGGGAAGCACTTTGATTTCTTGAAAACATCTGTGAGTGGAAGAACTTCATCAGAAAAACCTAGTGAGTAAATAATTTTCTTTTTAACTGATGCTAAAATAATGGAGCAAAGGGGCTGGTTTGTTCTTGATAGAATAACAACTACCCCATAATTACAAACAAGTCGGAGTCGGCCATATGAATTCTTATTATTTATATTGTTTCGTTTAAGCCGATATCAATCGAGTATTATAAATGTTAGTTTCTCTTGCGCTGGAAGTTCTCTATATTATCTACTGAAATATAAGTTTCTCACATCAGTGGCGGAGGTAGAGTGTCACGATCGGACTCGGCCGAACCCAGTAACTTTAATTTGAACCATGTGTTTGTCCTACAAAATCCATTGAATATGTATAAATGATTATTTTAAAACACAGTAACTTTTAACGATTAGAATCCCAAACCCATAAGCTTGAAATCTTGGCTTCGCCTATGTCTGACATGATTAAAAGACTCTTAGTAAAAATTAGAACTAAATTAAATGTACTAACATGACTAAGCTTAGTCCCAACAAATTAGTATTGTCTATATTTTTTTTTCTGATTTTGTGCCATATTTTACTTTAGATGTCATTCAAAAATTAATTTGTTTGGCTTTGTGTTTTTGGCAGGTGGTTTGAAAGGAAGGAAGAGGCAATAAGAATTGGCAAAGAGTATATTTTCTGTGTCTGCAGCTGCAATTGAAGAGAGAAAAGAAGATTGTTGTTTGAGGGATGAATAGGGAGCATAAAAAGGGAAAAAAGGCTTTAGATTTCTGAGGATCTTGTTTTTATCCTACTTTCTCCCCTTTCTTTTTAATTTTTTATTAATCCTCCTTCCAGTTATTGTTCCTGTCTATGTAGTGGGAAACAACTTTAAAACATAAATGTCAAAAAAGAAGAGAGAAAACTGTCTTTATTTTATTTCTCTCTCTCCCACACCAAACACAATTCAGGAGATATATAATAACAATAATATTAAGTCCAATGTTCTTCACTTCAAAGTAGTTCTTTCCATTTTTTGCAGCATTACACTATCTCATACTCTCTTATTCTTCAACAGTTAATTTAACTTTAAAAATGTGTAACAACGAATCTCCCAACAAAATTAATAAATGGAATGGAATTATATTCAAATCTCTCTGTAACGACCTTATTTGTTCTGATATTTTTTTATTGTTATAGTGAAGTACTTATTTGTTCACTATAAAACTTGGCTTTTATAGTGAATGACTGTAACATAAAGATGTTATAGAGAGATCTGATTGTATTATATAATCTGATTTTAGATAATGTGACAAAAATACAATTTATAGAAATAATAAATTGTTGTAACAATGTAACTGTGAGAATTGCCAGCCTAGCTAGCTGATTGAGTTGGTTCAATCTGGTAATGTAATATACTCAAAACTAGAACAAGACATTGTGAATAATGAAGATTGATCCCTTTCAAGTTTCATTTTCTACCAAAAAGGCACAACCCCACCTAGTTCTATGACAGCTATCTACTAAAAATATGATCCATGTATAATATTGAGGGTGCAATTATTGTTTTTTTTTTAACCTCCCAAAATCTTTGATTCTAAGAATTGCCACCCATATCTTGGAGCATGTCGTAGATTTCAAGAAAAAGACAAGACCTCCAGCTATGTATCCTGAGTGCTGACAATTTCCCTTCTTGGTACACTAATAATTGTTATAATAATAAATGCATACAGTAAAATTTCAACAAGTTTGAAATTATTGATGAGGATATTATGTTGGAGTAGTATTCAAATTAGAATGAAAGAATTAATGGAAGGTTGTTAAAGCAGGAAATAATGCAATTTATAACATTTACTATTCTTTTCTTTCAATAATTATTGATCCTCTTGTTAAAGGATATAGATATTCTACGTGTGTTCTATCTTCATCCAACAAAATGTACTTGTTACACAATTGCCACATGTTCAATACATAACAAAAACCATAAATGAGAAAGACCAGATGTCACCTTTCATATGTAGGTAGATATTCTTGCAGTTTGCATGTGATTGAAGGTGCCCTTTGTCTCTGCTAATTTAATGTGCAGCTTAGGTTTGTAAAATAATATTATGTAAAACCCTAATAGCATGCTTTAGTATACTTTTATATACCTCAAAACTCTATAATAAAGTGATAGTTGTGGTTTTTATTATTATTATTAAATGATCGAATATATCTCAGGAAAGTCATATCAAAACTTGACTTATTTGGTCATCCACTAGATGAAAAAAAACATAATAAGAGTTTAATTTAATATATAATAATGTTTTATATTATTGTTTCGATCATATTCCTCAAAAAGTAAATCCCCCTTTGGAGTTGAAAGATAACTTTTTACTAATTATCAACTAGTAGAATTAATTAATAACCTGCAAAATAAGCAAACAACCTGTTATGATAAATTAAATTACACTAATAATATAAAATATTGTTGGTGTATATCAAATAAATCCGTATAATTATTATTTCCTGTCAACTTGAGTTGAGTTATAGTTGGACGAAATACAATGTCAATAAAGGGTGAGTTAGAGCTATGTCAATTTTTGTTATATATATAATGAATTTTGAACTTATATATTGTCTTTTTTATGTAGAATGAACATATCAATTAGCAATAATTGTGGAGAGGTTGCATGCTTGCATAGTTAAATTAGATGAGGAGTAGCTGTCAGCTTGATTTCAATAATAGAACTTGTGGTGCAGATTCTTTATTGCCAAAATTTTGTTGTTTTCTTTATTAACTTGTTCCGTTTTAAGTCAAAAGCTTTCCTTAGATGCTGACACAAATGTTTGTACATATTATGTTAAAAAAGAAATAATAAGAGGAAAAAGCAATAGAGTTAGGCCTTGCGATTGCTTACACACAATTTGTTATTATAGAAGTAGTCAATAATTCGTGCGCACACGTGCACGTACATAGCATAGACTCATGCAAATGTTTGAATCTTTTTAAGGATAACTACTACTTTTTCATATCAAAACAATGATTTTCACCAATCTCAATTAATAAGCACTATAACTTAGTAAATGAACATGTGAAATTGAAAATGAGGAAGACACATAGAAATAGATTGGACAATAAAAAAATATTAAAGCAGGCTAAACGATATGCCCTCTATCGAAACCAGTGGCGGAATTACATTTATTCAGGAGGACACCTGTGATATTACTTCCCAAAAAATTATAGTAATATATATGTACAATAACAAGCAAGTGGAATCTCATGATCTGGGAAGAATAGTGTGCGCATACCTTATCCTTACTCCGGGAAAGTAAAGAAGTTATTTCCGATAAATTTTCGGGTCACGAAGATGGAAAGAGAGAGTGGAACAGTAACATCAAAAGAAGTCAGAAAGATAACACCAGTAACATAATAATAAGAAAATAGAAAAATACAGTCTGGTGTACTAAGCTCCCGCTATGCGCGGGGTCCGGGAAAGGGTCAGACCATAAGGATCTATTGTACACAATTTTACCATATATTTCTGCAAGAGGTTGTTTCTACGACTCGAACCCGAAAAAATAGAAAGAAAAGCAATAACCAGAAAAAATTATACTATATATGTAATTAGGTAAAAATTTTAATTACTTATATATATTAGTATATATTAAATTTACTTGATTTTTTGGATGTTTACTTTTTAAAATATTGCTTTCCTTAGTGAAAATTTTGATTGGGCCAAACATCAAAACCATTAGTAAGTGTTTAGAAGATAAGCTTGAGGAAGAACAAATAAGTAAGAATATTTTATACTCCTAAGCAAAATATGGACAAGAGACTTCTACCCCTACCCCATCCGCACTTTAGGGCGGATTTTGATATTACCTTGGAGGCATCTTGTCAATATGCTTTTTAATCAATATCTGTTCGAGAAAAAAGGGCAATCTGGTATATTAAGATTTTGCTATGGAGGATCAAGCAAAGACCGGATTATAAGAGTTCATTGCACGCAATTTTATCTTGCCTATATCTACATGGGGAAAAGTTCTAACAATTTCTTAACAATGAAAAAACGTTTTAATTATTTCTTGGTGATGCAAAAATTTCTACATATCACTTAAATAGTAATTTTCTTGGGTAAAAAATGGTAATTCTAGTTTCAACGCAAGGGTGTAGACTATCAACTGAAAACCTAATAGAGATGGAAGATAAATAGTGGGAGTAAGTTAAATTACACTGAATGTCCAAAAACTTTTACACCACTATTGAACAAAGTATGGACCTTTTACTGTATTATATAAGAAAGATAATTAATCTAGCTTATGTGCTCTCAAAAAATCTGGTATAAGTCCCTATAGTAGCATTTTTAGCCATTTCTTATGCCTATATCTTTTTATTTGTTAAATGTCATATTTGAGTACTTTTTAAAAGGAATCAAAATTAAACTTCCATACTCCACAGATAGGAGATACAAAATGGATTAAAATCCAAGAATGTTTGAGGGTTACCTTAAACAAGAGTTGCTAATAATCAAAGTTTCGAATGTTTAACATCAAATCAAGAAAAGGAGAGGACAAAGCAGTAAGGAGGGGTGGAATAATGTTGTCAACTTGAACAGTGTTTGGAGCCATGAAAGAAGAGCACCAGGTTAATAATATGGTTGGTCCTAAACTTGCAAAGTGAAAGTGACAATTGGGACCCCATTCATGTGCTATTGATTATTATTACAAACCTCATTTCCTCCCACATTTTTTATAGTAAAAGGAAAAATATATCTCAATTTTCCCACTTCCTAATTTGCCTATATTCACCACTGTAAAATAACACTTGTAATAATAATGTTACGTTGATCTCCCTTTCATTACCATGTTTTTCTTCTTCTATTACCAACTTCGAAATTGTCTGCTCATAATACTATGAAAGTGTCGATTATAACATGACGTTATGATTTAATGACTCGATATGAAAGATGACCAGCTCTCTGATAACTATGCTAACCCCTCTTCCACCACACGAGTGGGTTAACTTTGCTTGGTAGGGAGATTGTGAACACGAAAACTAATAAAGAAAAATGAATTTATTTTACATGTAGAGACTTAAGACTCGTAAATTGTAGTATTTATTTTCTGTATATGCTTTAGGTGTCCAAAAATATATTTTTCTATCATGTTATTGTTTTCTTTCTTCTCTTTTTGGTTTCTCTTAGGTCAGGAAGGCAAGAAAAATGTTTTAGACAATTCAGAAATAGGACAGTCTGGAATGAAAGACAATTATAGGCAGACCCAGAGATCTGGAACCAGAAATCTTCTAAAAGTATACCCAAAATTAAGGCTTTTACATGACAAGACACCTAAAAATCTAGTATCCTCAACAGTAATTAGAAAATGATAGTTTGGATTAGTCTTCTTTTTCTGCATCTGGACACCCAAAATTCAAAGCAAAACAGACCGATCATATTCTCCACAATCAGCATCTTGCAAGCTGAAACCAATGTTCATGTAATCTCCCTTACTCGGGCTCTCCAAAAATGCGTTTTTTATGAATGTGAACAACATAGCCTATAATTCCCCCTATATTTTCTTCTCTATGTTCAATTTGGAGGAAAATTCAAAATTTTAGGAGGCTGAAGACACTGCATACCTCTACACTAGACTATTTAACATCCTATATTCCATTCCATTTCCTCTCAACCAAGCTATTCTAAGCCTCCCCAGCTCTCACTTTCAATGGTTTCACGAGGGATAGGTAACGTTATTAGACTTCTCTATGATGTTGGTTGTTCAAGCCATGAGTGCATTGTGACATTGAGTCGGTTTTTGAGGTTAGGATTGTTGTGAGCATGTTGTCTTTGTTCGAATATGTTTAAAGAAGGGCATAAGAAAAGGGAAGTGTGTTGATGCATAGTCTAGAGCCTAATTGTAGCAAATAACCACGGTCATAGGTGCAGTGTGCTTTGAACGATAAGAGTTTAATTTTGTTTCGTCTACTATATGATGGTTTGTTCGAGGACGAACAAAGGTTTAAGTGTGGGGTAGTGATGTTTGGCATATTTCGATATGTGTTAATGTTACTTTACCCATGCTTTAACCACTTTTTGATGTTATTTAATCTTTAAAACACCCAACATGGTGTAATTATTGGTTTGATGACTAATTAAGTTATGTGTGACGATTTAAGGTGTTCGGAGTGCAAAATATGAAGAAAAGGTGGTTTAGCTAGAGGAAGAAGGGTTGGATGCGTCGCATCCAACCTAGGAAAACATCATCCTGCATGCAACCTTAGCAGTGAAGTTGTGCCATCGCGTCCACCATCGCATGCGAAGCTGAGAAATAGAGGACAAGGTGGATGCGTCGCATCCGCCTTCGCAGGCAAAAATTGAAATGGAGGACAAGGTGGATGCGTCGCATCCACCTTAGCATCAATCCCTGAAGCCGAATTGGACTAGGAATGGGAGAGCTTTGGCCCACGACTTTTGTACGCAATATATAAGCTAAAAACGCCTCTTTTAGGTTATCTAACATATTGGGAATAGGGAAAAAGCCAGGAAAAAGCTGTGAAGGCCGGAATTCATCAAGTTTCATCTTTCTCCCACCAAACTTAGTAATTTTTATGTTTCTTTGTATGATTTGTTGTTTGGCTACCATGTCTATGTGGAGCTAAACTTCACGTTCTAGGGTTGTGGTTCTTTCATGACTATTGTTATTCGGATATTGATTTTGACTTCTTGAGTTATCATATTAGTTTATTTATTCAATCTTGCGCTTAATTATTTAATTGCTTGATCACCAATTGAATATTATCTACGAATCTAGAATTGAACTCGAAAGTGGGAATTCTATATTGCATATAGGATTGAGTAGGGCAAGTTCTTGAACTCGGGCATCGGGGAACGGATTCGTGGTTAGGATAGACATATACCTAATTGCCTTGCTTGGTTGATTTACAGGAATTATAAATGCGTTCTTGTTGATTCTAACTCCATAGACATATAGGCGTTAGGTTAGCTTGAATAGGCGAGTAAGAACTCGACAGATTCTTATGAGCAACATTAACCCTGTCAACCAATAAGCTAGATAAATTAGTCGGTCAATTCAATTGAAGAATACAATAGGATTGTTAGATAGACCATAACCCTAGATCGTTTTCATTACATTGATATCATTAAAATCTGCTCTTTCTCTGTTCAAAGTCTATTATTTATATTTTTCTTATTTAATTAGTTGGAATAAAATATTTTTAGATTTAATTCTTGTTTAGATAATTAAGATAGGCTAATTTAGTTAATAGTTAATCATAAGTCCTCGTGGGTTCGACATCCGACTTTGAGTCACTTTATTACTTGACGACCGCGTATACTTGCGTGAGTGTGTTTGGTCGCAACAAGTTTTTGGCGCCGTTGCCGGGGACTTAGAAATTAGCTACGTGACTAAGTTAAGCTTTTATTAGATATTTGTTTTCAAGTTTTAATTTTCAGTTTGCCTGGTTTGTGTCAACGCAGGGTTTACTCTCGAATGCAGAGGAGTAGAAGTGCAAACAACCTCATTCCTCTTGATCCAGAAATCGAACGAACATTACATAGAGTGAGAAGGGAACACGAAGCTAGAACGAGAATAGAAAGAGATTTGGACATCGCAATCCAACCACAGCCAATAGATATGGCAGGCAATGAAGAGCGTCCGGTAATCGAAGCCGCAAGGCCCAATCTTGCGAATATGACTCAGGCTATTGTGAAGCCTGATATCACTGGGCATTTTGAACTCAAACAGTACATGGTACAGCTGATTCAGTCCACAGGACAATATGTGGGTCTATCTCATGAGGACCCGCAGAGGCATATTCAGAACTTCTTGGAAATCACGGACACTTACAATTATCTGAACGTCTCCAAGGACTATGTCAGGCTGACACTATTCCCTTTTTCACTGTTGGGGGAAGCTAAAGAATGGTTGCAAAAGGAGCCCGCGAACTCTATCCACACTTGGGATGATCTAGCAAGGAAATTCCTGATCAAGTTTTTCCCAACTAAGAAGACAAAGTCGTTGAGGAGCCAAATTCTTGGGTTCCAACAACGGGATGGCGAGACACTTCGTCAAGCTTGGGAAAGATACAAGAAACTACTCAGAGACTGCCCGCATCATTGTCAAACTGACGAGGTATTGGGTCACACTTTTGTTGATGGGTTAGATGAAGCATCAAAGATGAATCTTGACTCAGCTTGTGGGGGTAGTTGCATGGCAAGACCGTATAGTGAAATACAACTCCTGCTAAATAATTTCACTGCTAATGACCATAATTGGCAAGGAGAGGGGGATTCACGAAGGGTAATTAAACAGAAGGCCGCCGGTTTGATTGAGCTTGATGACTTTTCCGCCATGAGAGCCGATATAGCAAAATTGGCAAATCAGATGAATAGAATGACAACACAACAAATGCAACATGTACAGCAGATGTCTATTTGTTGCGAACTATGCGGAGACAGTCATATGATTGACATGTGCCCCACGAATCCTGAATCTATATACTATGTGGGACAACAAAACAGAGGTCCTATGAATCAACATGCGCAATATGGGAACACTTACAACCCAAACTGGAGGAATCATCCTAACTTCTCATGGGGCGGAAGTCAACAGAATCAGTATAGGCCTCAAGGGAATTTTACTCAACCTCAGAAGCCACCCCAACAAATGGAAGAAAGTACGAATGACTTGCTGAAAAAGTTGTTACTAGACAATCAACAGCTCAGGACCGATTTCAGAAATCTTGAGAGGCAAATGGGGCAGTTAGCAGCAAACCAAAATACTAGACCTACAGGCTCACTTCCCAGTGATACAGAGAAGAACCCTCAAATTAATGCAGTTACACTTAGAAACGGGAGGGAACTAGAGGAAGCGCCAAGGAAGATAAAAGAAAAACCTATACCTGGGGGGGAGTTGACACCTAAGGCAACACAAGAGTCAAAGGAAGATGATGCAAGTTCAGAGCGAATGGAGGTTACAAGACCACCACCACCTTTCCCCCAAAGATTGCAGAAAAGGAATGACGATCGCATGTTTCAACAAATTTCTCTCCATGTTGAGTCAGGTTCAATTAAATATTCCATTAGTGGATGTACTTCGTGAAATTCCAAAGTACGCTAAGTACATAAAAGACATAGTGGCTCATAAGAGGAAATTGACTGAGTTCGAGACGGTTGCACTTACTGAGGAGTGCACATCAAGGGTCCAAAACAAGCTTCCCCAAAAGCTTAAGGACCCTGGCAGCTTCACTATTCCAGTACAAATCGGTAATATTAACGTGGGACGTGCTCTGTGTGATTTGGGTGCAAGCATAAATCTGATGCCGTTATCCTTGTTTAAGCAATTAGGTCTGGGAGCTCCGAGACCAACCACCGTGATGTTGCAATTAGCTGATAGGTCCATAGCCTACCCTGAAGGAGTGATTGAAGATGTGCTGCTGCAAATTGGAAAATTCATCTTCCCAGCTGACTTCATTATTCTAGACTTCGAGGCTGATGAACAAGTTCCAATCATATTGGGACGACCTCTCTTGGCTACTGGCGATGCAATAATTAAAGTGAGAGAAGGGAAAATGATTATGAGAGTGGACAACGAGGAGGCAGTCTTCAATGTCTACAAAGCAATCCAACTCCCCCGCCACTATGAGGAGCTCTCTATGATATCTGTGGTGGAGGTGGATGAGAAACTTCTTAACACGAGTGTATATCTAGGCGACTGTTTAGAAAAAGCAATCATGCTATTTGATAGCTTGGAGATGGATGATGAGGTTGAGGAGATAAAGGGAATCCTAGATACATCATGTGGTTACATGCAAGGAATAATCCCGTTTGAGCCCCTGAATAGGCCAAGTGGCCCCCCACCAAAGCCGTCAATTGAAAAAGCTCCAAATTTGGAACTTAAACCCCTACCCCCTCACCTTCAATATGCTTATTTGGGAAGTTCTGACACTTTACCTGTTATTATTTCTGCTCACTTGTCTAAATTACAGGAAGAAAAGCTATTAAGGGTGCTACGTGAGCACAAGCGAGCAATTGGGTGGACAATGTCTGACATTAAAGGCATTAGTCCAGCTTTCTGCATGCACAAAATCCTCATGGAGGACGGACACAAGCCGAGTGTAGAACACCAACGCCGACTAAATCCAATCATGAAAGAAGTGGTAAGGAAAGAAGTGATTAAGTGGCTTGATGCAGGTATTGTATTTCCAATCTCTGATAGTAAATGGGTAAGCCCCGTTCAATGTGTGCCGAAGAAAGGGGGGATAACCGTAGTAGTTAATGAAAATAATGACTTAATTCCGACAAGAACTGTAACTGGATGGAGAATTTGCATAGATTACAGAAAACTAAACAATGCCACCCGGAAAGACCACTTTCCCCTGCCTTTTATTGACCAAATGCTTGATAGATTAGCTGGCCAGGAATACTACTGTTTCCTGGACGGTTATTCGGGGTATAATCAGATTGCTATAGCCCCAGAAGACCAAGAGAAAACTACATTTACATGTCCTTATGGCACGTATGCGTTCAAGAGAATGCCCTTCGGTCTTTGTAATGCACCTGCGACTTTTCAAAGGTGTATGATGGCTATTTTCACTGACATGGTTGAAAGATATGTAGAAGTATTCATGGACGATTTTTCTGTGTTTGGATGTTCTTTTGATAGTTGTTTGATGAACCTTGATAAAGTGCTAGCTAGGTGTGAAGAGACGAACTTGGTGCTAAACTGGGAAAAGTGCCATTTCATGGTACGTGAAGGTATAGTTTTGGGGCACAAGGTTTCAAAAGATGGTCTACAGGTGGATAAAGCAAAGGTGGAGACGATCGAAAAATTGCCCCCGCCGACATCCATAAAAGGCATTCGCAGTTTCTTGGGTCATGCAGGTTTTTATCGTCGTTTCATTAAAGATTTTTCGAAAATTTCTTCCCCTTTGTGCAGGCTTCTAGAGAAAGACGTTACCTTCAAGTTTGATAATGCATGTCTGAAAGCATTTGAGGAGCTGAAGGGAAGATTGGTGACTGCACCAATTATCATTGGCCCCGATTGGGCACAACCATTTGAGTTGATGTGCGATGCAAGTGACATAGCAATTGGAGCGGTGTTGGGGCAAAGGAGGGATAAAATCTTTCACTCCATTTATTATGCAAGCAAAACTATGAATCCAGCTCAGATGAATTATACAGTGACTGAAAAGGAGTTGCTTGCAGTGGTGTGGGCGTTTGACAAGTTCAGATCCTATCTAGTGGGAACCAAAGTCATCGTCTACACAGATCATTCAGCTATCAGATACCTATTTGAAAAGAAAGACGCCAAGCCGAGGCTGATTCGTTGGGTCCTCCTCTTGCAAGAATTTGACTTAGAGATCCGAGATCGAAAAGGGACAGAAAATCAAGTGGCCGATCATTTATCCAGATTAGAGAGCCGGAACCATGTAGCTGAAGGAGGGTCAATTAAAGAAACATTTCCGGATGAGCAAATATTGGCAATCACCTCAGGTGAAGCCCCATGGTATGCAGATTATGTGAATTTTATCGCAAGTGGGGTAACGCCACTAGAGTGGACAGCTGACAATAGAAGAAGATTCCTACATGATGTAAGGTTCTACGTGTGGGATGAGCCATTCCTATATAGGCAGTGTGCAGATCAGTTGGTGAGAAGGTGTGTTCCTGAGGAAGAGATGAAGGCTATACTACATGACTGCCATGCGTCACCATATGGAGGTCATCACGGCGGGGATAGAACCGCCCAAAAAGTGCTACAATCAGGTTTTTATTGGCCAAAATTGTTTAAGGATGCACATGCCTTCGTTAAAAATTGTGATAGATGCCAAAGAACTGGAACTATCACGAGGAAGCACGAGATGCCCTTGCAAAATATACTGGCGGTAGAACTTTTTGATGTTTGGGGGATTGATTTTATGGGACCATTCCCATATTCTAACGGACACAGATACATCTTGGTGGCGGTCGACTATGTTTCTAAGTGGGTAGAGGCCATAGCTCTTCCTACTAACGACGCAAAAGTTGTGGTAGGCTTTGTAAAGAAGCACATCTTCACACGTTTTGGGACCCCAAGAGTGTTGATAAGCGACGGGGGAACTCACTTTTGTAACAAACTGCTGAATAATATTCTTGCAAAATACGGAGTCAAGCACAAAGTTTCCACTGCCTATCATCCCCAAACGAGTGGTCAAGTAGAAGTTTCCAACAGAGAGGTCAAGCAGATTTTGGAAAAGACAGTAAGTATGAATAGAAAGGACTGGGCCGGGAAGCTGGATGACGCATTATGGGCATATCGCACTGCGTACAAGACCCCAATAGGCACTTCTCCGTACAGGTTGGTTTATGGGAAGGCCTGCCATCTGCCCGTCGAGCTTGAACACAAAGCTTATTGGGCGATTAAAAAGCTAAATATGGAGATGGACTTGGCCGGTGAAAAGAGATTGCTACAACTCGACGAGCTTGATGAGTTTCGATTGCATGCGTATGAAAATGCCAAATTGTATAAAGAGAAGACAAAAAGATGGCATGATAAGCATATCCAACATCGTGAGTTTGAACCAGGTCAACAAATTCTACTGTTTAATTCAAGGCTAAAGCTTTTTCCAGGAAAGCTTAAATCTCGATGGTCGGGTCCGTTTGAAGTGGTTAGTGTGAAACCTCATGGTGCGATAGAATTGTGTGAAAAGGGGTCCAATACGACATTCTTGGTAAATGGCCAAAGAGTAAAACACTATTGGGGTGGTGACATTGCACGTCACAAGACCACAATGGACTTAGTGGAGGCATGAAGAACATGTTGCGTCGTGCCGCGACGTTAAATCAGGCGCTTCTTGGGAGGCCACCCAAGTTAGTTAGTTTTTTTCTCCCTTTCTTTTCGTAGGACATAGATTTTATTCAAGAAAACGAGGCGGATGCGTCGCGTCCCCCTCAGCAAAAAAAAAAAATTGACGGGCCAATTGCTCAAGGCAGTGAAGTCTGCCTATCGCGCCCGTATCGCGTCCGAAAATTTTTTGAAGGAAAACGAGGCGGATGCGTCGCGTCCCCCTCAGCAAAAAAATTGACGGGCCAATTGCTCAAGGCAGTGAAGTCTGCCTATCGCGCCCGTATCGCGTCCGAAAATTTTTGAAGGAAGACAAGGGGATGCGTCGCGTCAAAGCTCGCACGCACAGGTAAGTAATATATATTTTAACACATCTTAAGATAACCTATTCGAACAAAAACGTTTCTTGCGACGCATCCACTCGTCTCGTTTTGGCGACGCCTACGAACGCAGAACAGAATTCTCTCATCGAAATTGTATCGCAATAAGATCAAATTGCAGGTACTTAGATTCGTAAAATGACAGCAGCGAGTAAACCATCCAAGCAACAAGACAAAGATGGTAACAAACAACCGCCCAAAAAGCCTACCGGAAGGGCAGCGGGCGGTCCAAATCCACAGAAAAAGAGGAAGCGGACGGAGAAGGAAATGGAACTGCTGCCTAGGCAGTTAAAGTGATGATTCAGAGCAAGAGGAGGAGGAAACATTGGTCCGGAGGACAGTGAAGAAGGGTATTACACCAAGCAAAGGAATAGAGATACGAGAGCCTGTGACATACCAAAGAAAAGCTTCGAGAATGAGTGCTCCAACTGATAAAGGGAAGGAGAAGATTACTACAGAATCTGAATCCGATTCCGATTCGGACAATGACCACCTACAGATCAACATGAGTGATGAAGACGAAGGTGAACCCATAGACCGAGTTGATTGGGAGAAATACTTTGTTAATGAGAAGGCATTCCGAGCCTATAAGAAGATATTGGTTTCAAAGAAGTACATTCCGGAAAAGCCGATAAACATCGGACCACTTAAGACAAAGTACTCAGAGTTTCTCCAGTCAATTCGAGAGGTGCAAAAATGGGGACCCATTCTGAAAGGTCATGGCAAAGCCAACCTCACCATTGTTAGAGAGCTCTACGCCAATTGGCGTCACGCACGGGGAAACATTGTGCGAGTAAGAGGGATAGATATTAATGTGTCAGCTGAAGCTCTGAATAACTTCTTAAGGGTGCCACACACACTCACTGACAGGTTTGACGACATATGCAAAACACCAGATTATGCACACATTAAGTCTGTCCTATGCCCTACCAGGAAGGATGCAGAATGGAAGCATGGGAGTATGGAGTACCACTCTATAGCAAAGGAATTCATGAGTGCGTTAGCACGTGTGGCTCTAAATTTCATTTGTAACCGACTGCTGCCATGCCAACATAAAACTGATGTCCCTCGTTACCGCGCACTCGTATTATATGCTTTATTAGAGGGGATACCACTCAACTTCGGAGCCATCATGCATGATCAAATGCAGCGAACCAGGATGAATTACAAGTGGAGGCTGTTCTTTGCTAATACCCTAACGGTTTTTTTAACAGAGAGGGGAGTACTATGGGACAAGGAGAATGATGACATTGAGGCTAAAGCTCCAGGACCATATGATGTCACTCATGTTCTAGAGCCGAACAAGGGAAGGTCTTCTAAGCTCACCGTCCAACAATTATTTGAGCATATGCAAGCAGATATGCAAGAGAACAGGGCTGAGCTGATAGCGACTCGTGTCGAGTTGAGTGCCACCAGGGATGAGTTGAGACAGACTCGTGCGGATCTAAGCCGAGTTCAGACCGAGCAGGCCACGATGATGAAGGAGATATCATTACTCCTCAGAGCTCTGGTTCAATGTGCAGGTACAGACATCTCCCAGCTGATTGCATCATCCACTGCCGGACCATCCACTCCTGTTCCTCCCATAGTCACCGAGGCTCCACTCAACAGGCCTATTGAGGTCGCTGTAACACCTGATACAGAATCAGCACCAGTTGTTGATGATAGGAATGCTATGGATGCAGATGCTCCTCCACCTTGACTTCAGGGAGTCCTTCTCACCCTACTTTACCTTGTTTGTGTGCGTTGGGGACAACGCACAATCCTAAGTGTGGGGTGGGGGTGATTTATGTTTGATGTATGGATGAATGTACTAATATATTCACTGGATTAATGACATAAAATAGCAGTAAATTCATCTATATGGAGTAACTATCAGTTTATCTATCAGTTTATCATTAGTTTATTTATTCAAAAAAAAAAAAATAAAAAAAAAAAAAAAATATATATATATATATATATATATATAGTATCTTTGTAGATAGTAATAATCCCCTGTGGTTTTTCTTTGTGCCTCGGTTCTTTTCCATGGGATGTAGTTTGAACCGGGTAATTTTGTTTTCTTTTTAGAGTAGAGTAGGAATGTAGGGAATAAAAGGAGGAAGAATGATGAACCTAGGTGACCTTGACTTGGTTGATACTGGCATATTTAAGCTTTTACATATGTAATATCTTCCCTTCTCACTCTGAAATTATTGATGATGCCTTGTTAAAACGGATAGCATGTTTTGTTGCAGCCTATTTCTCATTTTTCTTGACTTGTGTTCACTTTGCGCTTAATGCTTAATATCTCGTTGCTCCGTGAATACTTGCATTGTTTGAGAGTCGGAATGTGACCGTCCTTAGCGAGTCATGTGCCATGTGTGGTGAGGTTTTTGTGTAGTCCATGTAATGTACTTGTGTCTAGAACTTGCCCGGTATGTGAGTTGAAGCGAAATTTTAGGTGATGCTCGGTTTGAAAAATGATTTTAGGCTTTCTTTGATCTTTTTGAGCTTATTGCTTATCACAAATAAAATCTATCCCTAGTTAAACCTTTTGAGCCTGTAGACCTTTTATTTGGTACCCACATTACAAGCCTATACCCTTTTTATTCTTAATTGACATTGTTTTGATCCTTTTACCTCTTAAAGCACTTTAATTGTTAGATGAGCGCTAAAAGAAGTAAGAAGGGACTAAGTGTGGGGTGACTTTTGAGTGGAACCAATGAAAGAAAGAAGGGTGCACTTATTTTGTAAAATAATACGCCACTAGAAAAAAAAAAAAAAAGAAAGAAAAATATAGAGGAATAAATTGTTGTCTTATTCTTGCTAGTGGGTATGAATTAAAGTAGTGCTTAAAGAAAGAGGAAATATTGTTGGGGTGATATTATTTGTGAAATTGAAGTGGTGTTGAAGAATTTGCGCTTAAGTTATTTGATGATGTGTTAAAGTGCTTAGGAAGTTGAGTCACTATTCCTTAAACATATCCTACCCGTCCCTTAGCCCACATTACAACCATGAAAAAGTCCTAATTGATTTTAGATCGAGCGAGCTTACATTAGTAGAGATTTACATTAAGGGCCAAGCCTATGGTACCAACTACATGCATGTGACTTCTTTTGTGAGAGTGAGCGATTTTCTTTGTGAGCATGAGATTCGAATGTGTGGATTGATTCTACTCTCTCTGCTTTTGTTGTGAGGGCACATGGTTTCACGAGGGATAGGTAACGTTATTAGACTTCTCTATGATGTTGGTTGTTCAAGCCATGAGTGCATAGGTGACATTGAGTCGGTTTTTGAGGTTAGGATTGTTGTGAGCATGTTGTCTTTGTTCGAATATGTTTAAAGAAGGGCATAAGAAAAGGGAAGTGTGTTGATGCATAGTCTAGAGCCTAATTGTAGCAAATAACCACGGTCATAGGTGCAGTGTGCTTTGAACGATAAGAGTTTAATTTTGTTTCGTCTACTATATGATGGTTTGTTCGAGGACGAACAAAGGTTTAAGTGTGGGGTAGTGATGTTTGGCATATTTCGATATGTGTTAATGTTACTTTACCCATGCTTTAACCACTTTTTGATGTTATTTAATCTTTAAAACACCCAACATGGTGTAATTATTGGTTTGATGACTAATTAAGTTATGTGTGACGATTTAAGGTGTTCGGAGTGCAAAATATGAAGAAAAGGTGGTTTAGCTAGAGGAAGAAGGGTTGGATGCGTCGCATCCAACCTAGGAAAACATCATCCTGCATGCAACCTTAGCAGTGAAGTTGTGCCATCGCGTCCACCATCGCATGCGAAGCTGAGAAATAGAGGACAAGGTGGATGCGTCGCATCCGCCTTCGCAGGCAAAAAATTGAAATGGAGGACAAGGTGGATGCGTCGCATCCACCTTAGCATCAATCCCTGAAGCCGAATTGGACTAGGAATGGGAGAGCTTTGGCCCACGACTTTTGTACGCAATATATAAGCTAAAAACGCCTCTTTTAGGTTATCTAACATATTGGGAATAGGAAAAAAGCCACGACAAAGCTGTGAAGGCCGGAATTCATCAAGTTTCATCTTTCTCCCACCAAACTTAGTAATTTTTATGTTTCTTTGTATGATTTATTGTTTGGCTACCATGTCTATGTGGAGCTAAACTTCACGTTCTAGGGTTGTGGTTCTTTCATGACTATTATTATTCGGATATTGATTTTGACTTCTTGAGTTATCATATTAGTTTATTTATTCAATCTTGCGCTTAATTATTTAATTGCTTGATCACCAATTGAATATTATCTACGAATCTAGAATTGAACTCGAAAGTGGGAATTCTATATTGCATATAGGATTGAGTAGGGCAAGTTCTTGAACTCGGGCATCGGGGAACGGATTCGTGGTTAGGATAGACATATACCTAATTGCCTTGCTTGGTTGATTTACAGGAATTATAAATGCGTTCTTGTTGATTCTAACTCCATAGACATATAGGCGTTAGGTTAGCTTGAATAGGCGAGTAAGAACTCGACAGATTCTTATGAGCAACATTAACCCTGTCAACCAATAAGCTAGATAAATTAGTCGGTCAATTCAATTGAAGAATACAATAGGATTGTTAGATAGACCATAACCCTAAATCGTTTTCATTACATTGATATCATTAAAATCTGCTCTTTCTCCGTTCAAAGTCTATTATTTATATTTTTCTTATTTAATTAGTTGGAATAAAATATTTTTAGATTTAATTCTTGTTTAGATAATTAAGATAGGCTAATTTAGTTAATAGTTAATCATAAGTCCTCGTGGGTCCGACATCCGACTTTTAATCACTTTATTACTTGACGACCGCGTATACTTGCGTGAGTGTGTTTGGTCGCAACACTGTTCTTTAACCGAAGAGCAAAAAATGTCTTTATCTCAAACTAGTGAATAGACAGTATGATGAAAGATAAGGAGAACTAGTTAATCTTGTCTGCTTAGAGATCTAATCCCTACACATGACCACAAGGGTGGTTCAAGGGGAGGCTAGTAAAGATTCTGCCTCTAGATCCCAAAATTTTGAGGCCCCAAAATATTTTAATAATATATTTTATTATTATTTTAGCTTAGATAATAATGAAGTCTATAGATTAAAGAGAAAAAATAAATCCTTTAATTTTAAAAGAAAGATTATCTTCTTTTTAACACTAGAAATATTTTAGAATTTTAAGTTAAATTACTCAAATCTTCATATTAGTAAATAAAGTTTTTTGCAAAAATATTCAAAGTAATATATGACTAATATATTATTAACATAAATTAACCTTCATAATAATAATAATAATAATAATAATAATAATAATAATAATAATAATAATAATAATAACAATAATAATAATATTACTATGTGAAGTTAAAGGCTTAATGTCTTTTAAGACTACTATCCTATAAGAAAAAATGCAACCTTAAATTTTTGCATATTTGCATTCAACCAAAAATTTAAGACCTCTTATTAAATTTAGCTTTAGGCCACTAGTTTTATTCGGCCGCCCTTGCATGGCCACAAGCATCGATCATCATAACTTTTTTTTAACGAAATATTGTACTAGAACCTTAGAAACTCTTGTAAAGATTAAACAATAAAGGAGACTTCACAATTACATGCAAAATGTTGTTTTCCCCAATTTTGATGCTGGCAATATTGTCATCAACATGCATATATTGATGACCTTAGTGAATGGTTCATAGGTATACATGGTAACTATAATGAGCCTATACTATAGTACAAATGTAGTATTCTACGCAGGCCGGAATTTTTGCTTCAAAAAATACTTTCAAGCTAGGAATTAAAGCATGGATAGCTTTATTTGATAATTAGCTGGAAGTTGGGTATGCCTATTCAACATAAACTAAGGCGATGAGTAAATCGTAGATTGCCGGGTATGAATTCGATTCTAAGTCGGAGAATGCACATGAATAGGGTCTTATTATAGAATCCGCAATTTTGAAAGTAGCCTTAGAAAGATCATTGCTAAGAGGAGAGAAGTGAATTTCTTGCTAATCAGGTGCTATCATCGTATTGTAATGATTGTCCCTTGTTCAACCCAAATTTTTTGTTACACTGTACTTGGAAAAATCCTTGGTGGGGCTTGAAAGAAATAGGTGAGAAAGGCTTCTGCATTGCTGCTGTCTCCACTTCTGGACCATTTAGTGCACCGGTGGCGTGCTTTTTTGAAAGAAGTTCATCGATACCCAAATCGATTGTATTGCCCTCACATCCGCTTACAATATCTAAATGCCCCTCAGTTGAATTAGACACCTCAGTTGAATTAGACACCTCAATTAATGAATGGCTAAACAATTTCAGCTATCTGTTCTGGCCCTGACAAATGAGTACTAGAGTAACCTTCTCGCTAGTTCTTTTTCCTTTTTAATCTTACAAAACAAATTATATTTATTCCACTCTTCAAGTTGCAACACACCCCTAATCGTTTTCTTTTTCTTGAACAAAGTACGTGAAAATATGTTATAAATGGGTAATAATGAAACTCACACTTGCTTCTAAACCTGGATTCACTTAAATTGCTAAAACTATATCTTCCTAGCCATACCGGTAATTGTATTTTGTATTAAAGATGAGGGAAATAGAGTGAGAGGAGGGGTGAAATTTGAGGTACAAGCAAGACATCGGTGAAATTTGAGAGGTGTTACAAGCAAGACATCGAGAATATACTCGTTCCAATTCTTCTGAAACAGATAAAATGGCGGGGATTTTAATAGGTGGGATTCCAACTAAACAATTGACTTATTCGAAGACAACAAATACTTAGCTGTGGTGAAAAGGCTTTAAGCAGCAAAAAGGCAAACTCGCCACTTGGCTACTGTGGTCAAACTCGTGTTCAGGGTGTCATATAAAGCTTCAGTTTACATATGCAATTTACATAAGATAACTCTTGTATATAAAATGAATGACATTGAACTTCAAAATTGATTTCACAGTTAACTGGACTAACAAAAGAATACATTACACAACATGCTTTCATCCCCCGAGTGACAACAAAAGAAAAACCTACCATTGCAAAGGGCTTGAATCGTCCCTCTAAAATCCCTAGTAAGTTGAAACAAAAACAACCTGGCACAAAACAGTTATGTCCCAAAAATATGTCTGTGAACAGGTGTAGCATCAAAAATTTTAACCACTTGAATCCAAGGTTTGTCTATGATCAAGGTAGAGGTTTTTGAAAGATGTCCAACAAATAAGACAGGATCTCTGAAAGGATGAAACTCAAAATTCTTTTTACCATTATGTTTACTCTCCAACTCACTGACTTGTAACTTACGCTTCAAACTTCCATTCACAAGACTACTATGTAGCTTCTTCAATGATATATCTTGATCGTTGGCTAAGTCAGCCTCATCATCACCACCCACTGGCTTCCCAAAGTCGATCAAACACATTGCCCTGTAGGATAAATATCAGCAGATGTTATTATTTTAGTGGAACTCAGAAAACTTTTATTGCCTTAGTAATTGATGTGACATCAATATTGCATGTCAATTGCAATTGCAATGAACAGGTAAGCAAAGTGTTGTAGCATGCAACAAAATACTGGAGAAACATAGCGTCACATATAGTTGCTGATTACTTTGTGTTTCCAGCCATTCAATAAGCTTTAAGTTTAACTTGAACAAGTATTTTAAGGACGTATACCCATGTCAGCCTCCTCCCCAAAGTAGAGGGCAAAAAGAAAGAAAAAAACTCAGAATACCTGCCTTTCGAAAGCACAGATTACTGGTACATGCTAATAAGCCACGACATATGCAAAAAGTCAAATCTTGCAACTCAAAAGAAGCCCATATAGCGCAAGTATTTTTAGCAAATCCAGCTTGTGTTACTTTTCTCAGGTAAGTGTAATTCCCATAATAAAACCCTCTATCGGAATTACGGAGTCACTTTGATTTTTAAAAGGTAATGATCAAAGTGACCATTATTATAAATATCTGAAGTAAAAGCATCAAGTTTGTCAAAAAACTGTAAAACATACCTTGGACTATAGACGATGACAGATGATGAATTGGAAGGTGGGAATGAAAGCCCAATCACTTCTCCAGGAAATTCTTGATATCTTCTCGGCAGGGAAAATGTATTACGACTTGACCATTCCCCCAACTGTTTAGCTTCAACATCTAAGGCATATACCTGGTTGGACGAAGTGGATACTATAAGCACATTGCTATTTTGAGGAGCAAAACCACCTGCCATAACTGAATGACCATCCAATCTTGATATAAACCAGTGTTGCCTGCTCCATGACAAAATGCATTCAGACCCAAAAGAAACAAGAGAGTACAAAATGATGACGGGAATAAGCATATCCTTTCTAGAAAGTTGAGGTATCCCGTGGAAAGGAAAAGAGTTTTTCAAAAATATCAAACGCAAAAAAGGTGAAATCCTAAAGGATCAGAGGGATGATATACTAGACGACAGATTAAATACATGCAGGAAAGGATGTCCAATACCTCTGTATCTCTAGATTAAATATATATACATCTCCAAAGCAGTTGATAGCAGCTAGCCATTGCCCATCAGTGCTGGTGAACAGTCTAGTTATGGGAGGTTCAGCCGGGAACAGTTCTTCAGCATATTCTTTATGACGAGGTGTAAAAACATAAACTATCTCTGAGCTTCCTACATCCACCACCTAGAACACAAAAGCTGTGATTTCAGGAACTATCAAGCTGCAAGATTTGATGGCTCAGATATATTGATAGTCTAAACAAAAATAATCAATTCAATTCCTCAGATTAATTCACAGCCTAAATATCAAACAGTTCCTATAAGCAATGGTCATTGGAGTGCACAGAAAGATATTGATCCGCGGAACTGCATCCTCTTATTAAAAACCATACAAAATTAAAATTTCAATTAGCTCTCACATCTGACATCCACGTGAAAAGAATAGATCAACACCATAATTAAATGGAGAATATGACAAGTTTCATTAAAGACCATGCCCTTACCCACCAACCACAGCCACCGTACCCTCCCTATTCACCAGCAGCATCTCATGCTTGCTCCCCTTTTTCCTATCCATTTGCCCACTACTTCAGCCTCCCTCCAGTAGCAATCTCAGCGATTCAACCAAGTTCCATGACCTGATTCCAGATTTCCTCCCTTCATTATCCCCTATGATGCAGTTTGGTGCTAGGATGGCAAGGCAGAGGAAGCCATAATAAAGTAGGTGGCAGGGTTCAGTGATGCGGGATTAAACAACAACAAAGGTGGTTAGCTCTAAAATCATGATTCTTAACAAAAGGTTCCCAACCTTAGTAAGATCCCTATTGTCCTAAAACTTCCTAAGAATTTCTTAGTAATGCCAAAGGCTGCTGGTAAGTGAACTCACTGCAACTTACAAGTTGAGTAAGATGCAAAATGTACAGTTATTTTTTTAAAAACATACAGTAGAAGATAAATAAAAAAGAAGATAAATTGGACAAAGAAGGTACTGACGTAGACCATTCTGTCACACCCCGCTATCATCAGCCGAGAAGAATCAGCACTGAAAACCATTGAATGGGCAAATGGCAGTTCCAAAGGGAGATGCCTTTTGTTGACTGCCCATGGACTCTTGCTGGCAGCATTTCTCTTAAGCTCAAGAAGGCTGGGTTTAACATGATCAGAATAAGCAAAAAAGGCACCAGAAGGCGAAATTGCACTGCATGTAATTTTCCTTGAAGCTTTACACTTAACTCGGGCGACCAGATCTGTCTTGGCAGCCCCAGCAGATGGACCACAGCTGTTAGACTTAACTCCATTTATTTCACGAACACACAAAATATCAATCCAGTACGACGCTTGGATTAAGAGTAACGAAGACTGATTGAAAATCGTATTTATTGCAAGTTGTATATGCGGCCTCTGCGGTGCAGGACAAATGTCATGTGGGGAAAACTTGGTAAACTCCCTCGCAGAGTATGCAAAAAGTTTAGTATCATCACCGCCTGAGATAAGCATCGGCACACCTAAATGTGCCCATTTATGGTAACTAGACTCAAGGGGGTTCGACCTAGATCGAGGTCTCTTTTCGTCCCGTTCAACTATGGAATCTGAAAGGAAAATGAAAAAAATTAACAATTTAACAGCATAAATACCAAATGGACTATATTAAGACGACTTTCAGCGAACAAAAATTTCAATTCAAAAAATGGGCAAAGTATCAACTTTATTTTCAAAGGAGAAGCAGAAAAGCACACAAATGAACTAACCTTCAGCACTGATGGGCACAGCAACAGTCAAGGCCCTCACATCATGTGTATGGGCCCTCACATGACTAACATAAACCCATTTCTTGAGGACTCCAGAGGTTATATTTCCATCATTAGCCCCGACAAAATCCATAGAGAGCTTATAAAGTATAACCTAAAGAACAGATGCGTGAGTTAGCAGCTACAAGAGCATGTTTTCCAGACATTTCTGAACAGTTATACACCGCAATGTTCACAGTAAAATATCAGAAATGATATTACTTCATAATTATAGAAGCATGGTAAGACCAAGACTTTTGCAACTGAAAGAAGGTTATGCAATAGGCAATAAAGCAAATAGAAGCAACCTTTATTTCAAAATTTAATTAAATAACTCTTTTGCTTTTCTCTTCACTTTCTTTTACCTTGAAACATTGACAAAACAAATGAAGGAAAGTTATCTCAAAGGACCGAAAACAAGTCAGAATCAATGCAAACTTGGCTAAGTATCGAACACAAAGAAACCAAATAATCCGTATAAGGCATACCAAATAATTTGGATTAAAGTAATTATCCGAGTAGGGATAACTGGAAAAGACAGATCTAAAAACATGTCGCGAAAGAGAAATTATTTAGTAGTGGAAAGAAGTAGACCTGTATTAAGCGGAATGGATATAGAGATTTCATATAGCCGACCATAACTGATTAGTGATTGAGGTATGGTTACTCGAGAAACTAGAAATGATGAGAGTTTAAATGGGCAGTCAAGCCACTCAAGAATCAAAGGCTTCTGACATGTTACTTTTTCAGTTTTCACAAGCCACTGACCATGTGTATTACAACTTAAGCAACTAAAGCACTACAACATCCTCCAAACCCATCATCATTTGTCTTTGAATCCTTTACTGGCATTTGCTAAGATGATAGTACAAAAAAAAAAAAAGCAAAAGAAAGCAGTCTACAAAATCAGAGAAGCATCCCTTTCTGCGCCAGGTAAGGAACAGTGATGTGAACGAAGACACAGCAGGACAGAAATGTATTGAGTTCCATTGCATACAAGGAACATCATTCAGATGGGTTTTTACATAACTGCCTGTGAATCCAAAGCAGTGCACTAGGATAAATTGAGTTGTGATCCTCTAATATTTGTTTTATTTTATAAGGAGAGTTGTCATCCTCTAATATTTGTTATCGTGCGACTGACCAATGTCTAAATACTTAACAGCGTTTGAATTAGATAAAGTTGGTGTTAGTTTAGTTTGCATTAGATTTTTTTTAAAACAATTCCAATTTGCTTTGGGTAACAGTTTTTAGGTTGTTTAGGGAGAAGTGACTTTACAACAACAACAAACCCAGTGAATTCCCACAAGTGGAGGGAGAGGCGACTTTGAGTTTGTTTTTTTGGGGGAAATATCACTAAAGTCCAAAAAGAATTCTTTGAAGCTCTTAAATATGTGAAATGAACAAGAATAAACCGACAAAAACATCTATCGTTCATTCTACAAATAAGAAAATTTGGTTGAAGGTGAAAATTGTTGATGCAAAAAAGATTTATGGGACCAGAATGCAAGTTAACAAAAGCTGAAAATTCATTTTCTGCTTTCGTAGAGAGCGGGCACTACGTGGGGCCACTTAAGTCCATTCCATACGCACCCACTACTAAACAGTACTAGTAATGTTTGTTTTAAAACTAGTGGTTTTCCGGAACAAACACCACCTCACTATCAACTGGGCTAAAAATCAAAAGAGGCACAGCATCATTAGCTTAATTTTGTTAGAGTTTTGCCCTGAATTTCTAATCTATTAGGACTCTCTTTCTTGAAGGAAGGGAAAAAGACTCCTAAAATAAATAAATCTTTTTCATATGTCTTGTCCTTTTCTTGGAGGAAAAGTCTTGAACACCTATAAATTGAGGATCTCTGCTTCTCAAAACAACGATGATAACAACCTCCACAATGTAGTCTTTTAGAGAGTTTTGTTTAGGGGTTAGGGGAGACTATTCTCTCAAAATTTATTCTCTTTTATATTAGTGATGAATCATATGTAGGTCGATTGACCAAACCATAATAAATTGCTATGCCTAGTTTAGTACATTTTTTATTTGTCGTCTGATTTATCGTCTATCAAGCTTTGCATTGTTAGCTTCCTCATGCACCTTGTTATTATAATCCCAACAAGTTTCAACTACTAGAATAGTAGGGGGACAACCCCCTCCAACTCCAACAGAAAGAGTTCATTTTGTAGGGGTTTCCATTTATATACCTGACCATCGGAGCCAGCAGAAAACACCCTTCTATGGCTGGGAGATGCTGCTAAAGCATTAACATCACCTTTATGATTGGAAAGGGCATTCACAAGAGTCCCATGCTTGGTGTCCCAGAACTGAACACTCCCAGTTCTATCAGCACTCACAAGGGTACCACATCTGGAAACAATGTGAAGTTAGAAGCGAGAAGGAAAATTGGAACATCTTACAGAACACTGTAACAAATGAGAAAAATGAATATCATTTCCAATTCAATTTTCACCTCAATGCAAGTAACGACCATATGCATAATTCAGATCCACTACCCAGACCTCCAAGACCAACTGATATCCTGTAGATTTCATGAGCAAACTTGGCATCCCAGCATCTTATAAACCTACAAAATAAGCAACTCTATCAGATAGTTCACTGTGTACATCCTATAAAACATAACTTCAGGGCTCAACCTACACTTGTGTCCTTTTTGAGTTTTCAGCAGACATCAACTAGTAAAAATTCAGCAGATAGAAATGTTAAAAATAGAACATACCCATCACTACTCCCAGAAAATATCCTACTTGCATCAGAACTCCAAGTGACACTCAATGCACGTCCTGCCAAAAAAAACAAAAAGATGACAACTCTATAATTCCAAGCAACAATCACATTTGTACTCTGACTCCTAAGGATAGCTGTCTCACCACTGACCCTTGGCAATGATCTTTTGTAAGTTAAGTTTTCGTCATCATTGACACAGTAGATTCTTACACAGCCATCATCACAAGCAAATGCTATTCGGCTATTATCACTAACAAGATCCTCGTGAAGCTCTATGGAGTCATCACCATCTTCGCTTTCACTGCTCTCACCATCACTGCTCTCGTTATTGCTGTGATTGACGTGGCCATTTTCATAAAGCTTAGGAGACTGCTTTTGATTAAGCTGTGGATTATTGCATGGTTCCACAGCCATCTGCCATATTGAAACACCAATAGAATCTAGAGCAATCTGCAAACAACCATAGCAAATAAAAGATTAATCGACTCACATCATACAAAACATAAAAACCTCTATCAATGATATAACATATCTTACATTGTGATGACCCAATCACAAGCATAAAGTGATTAGAATAATGATGAGCAGCACAACAAAATGCAAAAATCTCTCATCTTTCGTGGTAGTCAATTTTCACTTTGCATTCATTTCTATGCTAACAAAAAATAGGTTACAAGGTTTCATTTTTCATTGTAATTGCAAGTTTATTGAACCCTAAGCTACTTACAGGTTATCAAAACTTTTCCTTTCCTATTTTTGAATAATAGGAAATCTCCAGTAAAAAGAAAAATTCAGCTCAATACAATAAAAGCAAGGATTTTTCTTCACACACACCTTCTGTCTCAAATCAAAAAGGTCCCATTCAGAAACTGATCCATCAATGCTGGAAGAAAACAACCGACCAGCAGCCGAACCACCACTCGAACCGGACCGACACCAAACCAGTGAAGAAACCCTAGAATTTGGATTCCCGTGTATTGTCTAAGCAAACACCAATCAAATTCAAACTTTTAATTAAAACCGGGAGAGAAAACAATACATAAGCAATATATATAAGTATATATGTACGTACGAGCTGACAGTGCCAGCCTACAGAGCCAGGAGAAACGAGCCAAATCTCAAGAGAGCCGTCTTCACGAGCGGCAGCAACTTGAGAATCGTCGGCGCTGGTAGCTAAAGCTACCACCGGTGATGGCTTCCACTCAACTGAGCTGCTCCTATATACTGAGAGCATTTCCAGTCCTCAATATTATAGCTTTATTGAAGAGTTTTTTCGGCTGATTGGTGAGTCTGTGAGTTATGGGCAATGAAGAAATTTTGAAGTGGAAAGGGAGAAAGAGAATAGGACATCAGCGCCGCTAGGTTTTTTCCTAAGGGTTTAAGCGCCGGATCCATCTGCTACAAACGGGTCTATCAAGTTTTTCTTATTTTAAATTTTAAATAATTAAGCTTCCCTTTCTCTTTTCTTTTTTCTTCTCCCTTTTAAGTTTTAAATAAATTGAATTAAAAAAAAAAAAAGAACTTGAAAAAGGCAAAAACATTATTACTTGATAAAATGCGTTTAATTATTGAAGATGTTATGGAATTGTTAAGCAATTACATTTTAATAATAATATTTACAAAAAGAAGGTTATGATAATTTTGAGAATTGAAATAATATGTTTTGAAATTAGTGTCTAAATTGTCTACCATCTTAATGAAACATTTACTTGTCTAATATTTTAAAAATGTTCTCCTGAATAGTCTACTGCATCTAATATTTCAGAAAATGTTCATTTCAAATTTCATAGAACCTTGCTTCTATAAACCCTCAAATTATTTTTTCGAACTGTGTTGAGTATCACTTGGGAAGAATAACAATAGAATTTTTTAACCAAAAAGAAGAAGAAAAAGAAGAATTTAAGTTGGACATAAACTAGACTGCCCAAAATTTTAAATATAAGGCTTTATTTAAATAGAATGGACTGCGCAATGTTAAATAATTTATAGTTGATAAAAATATTGTTGTCTTATCAATTTAGAACTTTTAAGTCAACTAAGAAATGAGTTAATTGTAATTGAATCAACTTAGAGTTAAAATCTTGCAATAAGCTACTCGTGTTATAACCAAAAAAAAAAGTGATTATCAATATTCTTTTACCAAATCAGTCAACTACTAATTGTTTTCAGCTTCACTATTTCTGTCCAAACAAACACATAATTGTTTACATAAGTAAAAAGTCCATTGTTTTTTCAGAAACACTCAAAAAGTATTTTTACCGCTTTGCGTTTAAAAGTTACTATAGTTCAGCTAATTCAAACGGGCTAATAATGCCAACGTTTAGCCCACTGCCACTTAAGTATCCCCAAACCATTTTAGCCATAACGCTTTAATTGCAGGGGAATTTTACCTTCTTATATTATATATAAAACTTTATTATCCTTCTTAATTAAGTTTTAATTTAATTACATAGTCATACACAATTTATCAATTATATACAAATAAATTTGTAATGAGTATCCCTTTATATTAGGAATTGAATAAAGAATATCAGTTATTTTCGCATCCTTTTATACTTGCACCTCTCTCTGTCTCTCCCCCTCTCTCTCTCTTCCTCTCTCTATCTCTCCTTCTCTGTTTTTTTCCTGTTTTTCTTCCTTTAATGTTCTCTATTTTTTATGTTTTTTGTTGTATAGAGTTTTAATGGAACTTATCAATGTATTTCAATCGTTTGACTATAGAGTTTTAACTTAGCAATTTTTTTTCATGTTGCACAATTGACGTTCGAATTAAAATTGTCAATCAATAAATTTTGAAGGTGTTTGATTCTCCACCATTGACAACCATTAAAAAGCTTCGAAGCTTTGAATTCGAATTTGGGTTTTCAAAAATTATTATTTGTTTGGATTTGGTGTTGTTGCAAACAATTGAGAATATTCTTTGGAGTTTATATCTCAATTTTGAGGGTGTTTGGTGAAGATTAGACTTAATTTTGGTCGAATTTCTGATTGAAAATCGAAGAAGAAGAAGAAGAAGAAGAAGAAGACGACGAACAACAACAACAACACATGACATACAATATACTTACGAAATTGTATTAAATTTGTATTATAGTTGTATGTAAATTGTATTTTAAGTTGTATTATATTGTAGTTATATATTTTTTTATTTGACTGTTGTATGAAAGTTAAAAAATAATTGTATAATGTATGAATCGTTGTAAGAAATTTGTATTTAAGTTGTAAATACTATCTTTTTACATAAAATTGTTGATATGTATCAAAATTGTATTAAGAGAGAAAATTTTGATTGGAATTTTAGAGAGGAAGAAAAACACACCACATACAAAATATATATAAATCAGATACAAAATACATACAAAAGGCATATTGTATAAAATTTGTGTGAAATATGTATTTAAGTTGTATGATGTTGTAGATGTATTTAAGTTGTATGAGGGCTCTCCTTTGTCTTCTCTCTCCTTCTGCTTTCTCAACGTTCACTTTTCAAGCCACCACTGTCTCTTCCCTCCCTTCTGTTTCCGTCCAGTACCCCCCATCGGCGTAGTGCAGCCCAGGTAAGTTTCTCCCTTTTTTCCTTTCTTGCTTTCTCTCTCCTCTGCCTTCTCCCCCATTATGCTTTCTCTCTTTCTCTCTCCTCTTTCTTCTTCCCCTTTTCTCTATATATGGTCTTTCGGCAAACAACGAAACATCGTAGACCAAATTCCGGTAACCACGGTCCAAACAGGAACGACAGCGGTACCGAAAGTTTTCGTGAAGCCTGCATTTTTGCGTTGCATTTCTTCGGACCCTGCTAGGTTTGCGAGGGTAGTAGCGACATCCATCGTCGCTGGGGACATTAGGAAGACAATAAAGGCGTTATGTTCCTTCTTTCCTGTACTACTCTTTAATTTATTCGTTGTAATATTCTTGCTCTGTTTTTTACTTGTTAGTTAGTAGCATTCTTGCATTGACTTGAATTTAATTGCATTGCACCTCGGGTGCGCCCCAAGTCATATTCTCAAGTTCTATCATCGGGAGTTGCTACCTCCTGCTTTCCTGCTTCTCTTTGTTATGTTAGTTATATTGTTGTCATTTTAGTTAGCATTAGTTTAATTGTACTATTAGTGTGCCTGTAGTAATAATTTGTTATCTTCTAGTTTGGTCTGCTGCCCATTTTGTGTTAGTATTTTTCCTTAGTTTGTCATTGGTATAGTGGCTGTGGTATGGGATGGTACAGTAAGGTCATGTCCTCGGAGGGGAAGGGGGAGAGGGCGTGACACGGGGTGGGGCGATGGGAGTGGGGAAGGGATAGAGGCGGGACGGGAAGCAAGGTAGGTAAGGGGAATAAAGGAGCCTATAGGTTGAGGATAGGGTCATGGAATATTGGCACATTGACGAGTAAGTCTATAGAGCTGGCAAAGATTCTCCAGAGAAGGAAGGCCAGTATAGCTTGTGTTCAGGAAACTAGGTGGGTAGGATCGAAGGTGAAGGATGCGGACGGGTATAAGTTGTGGTACTCTAGAGTCAGGAAGGGTAAGAATGGAATGGGTATTTTGATAGATAGGGAATTTAGAGAGTATGTGGTAGAGGTTAGGCGGGTGAATGATAGATTAGTGGCTATCAAGTTAGTAGTTGGAGAGTGCACCTTAAATGTTGTTAGCGCTTACACACCGCAAGCGGGCTTGGATGAGGAGGTTAAAAGGCGCTTCTGAGAGGGGTTAGATGAGATTGTGCATAGTATTCCGCCTGCTGAGAGGTTATTTATAGGAGGGGATTTCAATGGACATATCGGGTCATCTGATGGTGGTTATGATGAGGTGCATGGCGGCTTCGGTTTTGGGGATAGGAACGGAGGAAGAACTTCGCTATTGGATTTCGCTAAGGCATTTGAACTAGTGATTGCGAACTCTAGTTTTCCGAAGATAGAGGAGCATTTGATTACTTTCCAAAGTACGGTGGCAAAGACTTAGATTGATTATCTCCTCATCAGGAGGTGCGATAGAGAGTTGTGCATAGATTGCAAAGTTATCCCGGGCGAGACTCTCACGACGCAGCATAGACTCTTAGTGATGGACATCGGAATCATGATAAGGAAGAAGAAGAGGTATGTTCGAGGACGACCGAGGATTAGGTGGGGAGCCTTGAGTAAGGATAAAGCTAAGGAGTTGGAGGTGAGGCTATCAGCTATGGTAGCCTAGGGGGAGTAATGGGGATGCGAGCGCTATGTGGACGACGACGACAAACTATGTAAGGGAGGCGGTGAGAGAGATGTTAGGGGTTTTGAAGGGTCTCTCTGGCAGCGAGAGAGATGTTATGGGTTTTGAAGGGTCTCTCTGGCGGGCATAAAGGCGATTGGTGGTGGAATGATATGATCCAAGTCAAAGCGGAAGCGAAGAAGGCGGTGTACTTGAAGTTAGTAGGGAGCTCAAGCGAGGAGGAGATGAGAGCGAACATGGAGAGGTATAAGGTAGCGAGGAAGGAGGCGAAGTTGGCGGTCACAGAAGCCAAAACTGCAGCGTTTGGCCGGCTGTACGAGGAACTGGGGACAAAGGCGGGGATAAGAAGTTATTTCGGTTGGCTAAGGGGAGAGAGAGGAAGGCTCGGGATCTGGATGAAGTGAGGTGCATCAAAGACGAGGACAGTAGAGTGTTGATGGGGGAGGCTCATATTAAACAGAGATGAAAAACTTACTTTCATAGACTTTTAAATGAATAGGGCAGCTGAGATATTATGCTAGGTGACTTGGCGCATTCGGAGAGCCACCAAGACTTTAGGTATTGTAGGCGCATTAAGGTTGAGGAGGTCGTGGAGGCTATGCGTAAGATGAGTAGGGGTAGAGCAACATGGCCAGATGAAATATCGGTATAATTTTGGAAGTGTGTGTGTAGAGCAGGTTTGGAGTGGCTGGCTGGGCTATTTATTGTTATTTTCAGAACAAAGAGGATGTCGGATGAGTGGAGGTGGAGTACGGTGGTACCGTTGTACAAGAACAAAGGTGATATACAGAGTTGTAACAACTATAGGGGTATCAAGTTACTAAGTCACACCATGAAAGTTTGGGAAAGGGTATTGGAGGTGAGGGTGAGGAGGACGGTATCTATATCCGACAACCAATTCGGGTTCATGCCGGGTCATTCGACCACGGAAGCTATTCACCTTATTAGAAGGTTGGTGGAACAATAAAGGGATAGGAAGAAGGATCTGCACATGGTGTTTATTGACTTGGAGAAAGCATATGACAATGTCCCCATGGAGGTTCTCTGGAGATGCCTAGAGGTAAAAGGTGTGCCGGTAGCTTACATTTGAGCGATCAAAGACATGTATGACGGAGCTGAGACTCGGGTTAGGGAAGTAGGAGGTGACTTGGAGCATTTTTCGGTTGCTATGGGGTTACATCAAGGATCTGCGCTCAGCCCGTTCTTATTTGCCCTAGTGATGGACGCACTGACAAGATATATTCAAGGGGAGGTTCCATGGTGTATGTTATTCACTGATGACATAGATCTGATTGATGAGACGCGAGACGGTATTAACGAGAAGCTGGAAGTTTGGAGATAATCCTTTAAGTCTAAGGGTTTCAAGTTAAGCAAGACAAATACAGAGTAATTGGAGTGCAAATTCAGCGTTGAATCGAGGGAAGCGGGCATGGACGTCAGGATTGGATCATAGGTCATCCTCAAGAGAGGCAGTTTCAAGTACCTGGGGTCGGTTATTCCGGAGGACGGGGAGATTGATGAGGACGTCACACACCGTATAGGGGTGGGTTAGATGAAATGGAGGTTAGCATCTAGAGTCCCATGTGACAAGAAAGTGCCATTGATACTCAAAGGTAAGTTTATAGAGCGGTGGTTAGACCGACCATATTGTATGGGGTAGAGTATTGGCTGGTTAAGAACTCACATATACAGAAGATGAATGTAGCAGAGATGAGGATGTTGAGGTGGATGTGTGGGCACACTAGGATGTATAAGATTAGGAATGAAGATATTTGGGAGAAGATGGGCATGACTCCTATAAATGACAAGATGCGGGCAATGAGACTTAGATGGTTTGGGCATATGCGGAGGAGGAGCCCTGATGCCCCTGTAAGAAGGTGTGAGCGGTTGGCTTTGGTGGGAATGAGAAGAGGTAGAGGGCGGCCTAAGAAGTATTGGGGAGATGTGATCAGGTAGGACATTGTTAGGCTTCAGATTTCCGAGGACACGACCCTTGATATGAATGTGTGGAGATCGAGCATTAGGGTTGTATGTTAGGAGGTAGTTGAACATTTTTTTTCTACTTCATTCCGGATGTGAGGATAAACTGATAGGGTTGTCTTAGATTTCTAGTGGTTTATGTTGTGTTCTCACTATTCTCCCGTTTTTCTTTACTGGTTATTGTATTGCGTTTCAACTATTTTTTGATTTTTATAATGCTTTATTATTTCTATGGTTTCTGATGATGGTACTGATATGTTGTCTCTTTTGTCTTTTTCGTTTTCTTAAGCCGAGGGACTATCAGAAATAACCTCTCTACTCCATGGGGGTAGGGGTAAGGTGTGCGTACACACTACCCTCCCCAGACCCCTTACTTTTGGGATCTTACTGTGTTGTTGTTGTTGTTGTTGTTGTTGTTGTTGTTATTATTATTATTGTATATTTGTTGTAGATGTATTAAATTTGTACAAAATTTATTTTTTAATTTGTAGATGTATCAAATTTGTACGAAATTTAATTCTTTCTAACCGAAAGAATTAAATTTACGAGCACCTTGTTAATACTCATACTTAATAGTACTAGTTAAAAGTCCCAATACTTAAAAATAATCCGTTACTGTCACCCTAATTAATAGTGATAAAAAAGAATTAATTTGAGAGATTAAGCTTTCTTTCTCTTGTCCACAGTTGCCATCTCTATGCTGCAGGAATTAAAGTGATTTGTTGGGCGAATAGAGTGAATTGACCAAGAATGAGTTTGCTATTCAAAACCTAGAGTTTTGGTTTTCAACCTCTCTTGTATTTTTTTTTGGTCTGATGAAGTATTAAATAATGTGAGGCATCTGAATGCACAAGGACTATATAGAAAAATCCTTGTGCCAGAATCTTCGCCCCTATTAATTCTTGGCAATGTACAGTGCTGTATACGCTAGTGACAAAGCACATCAGAGACTCTAATTTAGTGCCTATCAATCTCTCCTGTATTTGTATATATGGCTAAGTTTTTATTTTTGTTAACCTTCTACTTTTATAGAAAGGGGAGAGGAGAGAAAATAGGAAAATGATATAACTAAATTCCTTAATTTAAGGCACTAGTAATGAATTGTATATAATTTGTAAGCAATTCATGTTTAGGGTGGGTAATATACAAAATAAGGATAATTTTGATAAATAAATTACAAATATTGTATAGGAAGTAAATACTCCCTAATTGAAAATATGAGTTTCTTCCATCTCTTACACATAGTAAGACATTCTTTAGGCTTGTATTCCTGAAACCTTACAAAGTGTAGTAGCTTTTATCAACATCTATCACCAGTTTCCAAACTTCTCTGGTAAAAATTACTCCCTCCCATATTATCGGTCGTGATTATTAAAAATAGATGTCTCAAATTATCCTTAATTATGAATAACTTTGTTCAAATACCAATGAAGAAAAATTAAATATTAAGACATGAATAAGGGTAAAGTAGTCAAAATCTCATCATAATTAATTTTTCTTAAGGCGCGTGTACAAGAGAATCATGACATATAATATAAGACGGAGGGAGAAGAACTTTGCCGAAAAACAATAAGCCAAGCCAAATATGCAGGGTATATCTCTTATTGTGTCGATGGTCTATCGGAAACAGCATCTCTACTCCTCCGGAGTAGGGGTAAGGGTCTACGTAAACACTACCCTCCCTAAACCCCACCTGTGATATTTCACTGGATTGTTGTTGTCGTAGTATAGGGGCTACTTAAAAAAAATACTTCTAATTTGCAGCATCCAAATGAACTATACAATGGGAATGTGTCAACTTACATTTAAAATAGAACTGAAACCACATATTTCAAGCGGTACATGTGTGGTTTCTGTGACAAATACCCTTTCTCTATTACCTTGTCTATACATGCTCTCTGTTAGTTTTAGAAAATGTACAAGTACAATTCTTCAGCAAGAATCAACTATCAATCAATTGTCAAGGCATGTTGATATCACCAACATTTTCTTCATTCTTGCTCTCCGTTTCTTCAACTTTCAATCTCTGCCAAATTGGAATAAAGTAGGGTGTAATTAGGCTGTAGATGACAATTTTTTAGATTGATCATAGAGTGAATTTTCAAAATACTACACTTTGTGTTTTCTTAGGTTTGGAGGATTAAGGTATTTAATTTGAGCTCACATTAGCAAAAATCTTTCAAGTCCAGAATGAATCATTAAAGGCTTGAAAACTCTGTACTTCTTCAGCTTCTTGCATATTTTTTTTTTTTTTTTATAAAAAAATTATCCTCATTTGCTCTTTTTTCTCTCTCAACCTATGAATCATTACTACTTTTTTTTTCCCACAGGTAGAAATCAAGCGACAAACCTTTGCCGCCGAAGAGTTCTCATTTGACAAGCGTGTGAACATTGTTGTGTAGAGCTTTGCATCTTTCTTATTGCTCTCTACTTGGAGTTGTTTCAGTGTTTTCTGTATCAGTTTCACCTCCCTGAGCAGCAGGAACTCTTTGATTCATAATAGTCAAAAGAAAAAATCTCCAACGATATTTTAAGTCATGAGTTGCATTACCTGTTCTGTGGATCAATTTCTAGGGCCTTCTTGAAATCCAATTCTGCCAAGTGCAGATCAGCTGTTTCCATAAAAGCTTGTGCTCTCCTATATAATGCTTTCACATTGCAGGACTCAATTTCTAAGACCTACAAGCGATGAAAAAGGATAAGGATGAAATTAAGCCTTGCTTGCGTGGATTACAAATGCTTTTAATCAGCTAAACTTGCATCAAGCTTTTTTCGTTCTTCAGCATTTGAAACAGCTAACAAGAATTAGAATAAAACGCGAAGGGAAGTACATAGCAGCAGGGATTTGAAGACCTACAACAGCTCCTGCTAGAGAAAGGGACGAAGGGAGAGAAAAGAGAAGAAACATAGTAAAACCATGACACTTTAAAAAGAAAACATATTTCTAGTCCAACATATATAGACAGTAAGTGAACTTGCCCCATCATGCATGATCATACTCTTGTCACACTACAAAAACCTGCCTATCCATCCAAGTTACATGAAAATAGAGTTGTTCGGTTACCTAAGTACATTACCTTGGAACATAGCTTAAATGCTTCCTGGAAATCATTTTGTTTGAGACAACAAGCAGCACCATTCAACCAGCATGACACTCTCAATGATTTCACTAGCCTTTGATCATCATCTTCAAAGGTTCCATCTTCATTAATATAATCAACAGCCTGAATGTAAAAAACCCAAAAGAAAAATGCATACAAATAATAAAGCGTTTCATGAAAAGTTGCATATTCTAAACATTAATGACCAATTCACTGAGATACCTTCTCATATTTCTTCATTGCTCTTTGATACTTTCCGTTTTTGAAGAGTAGATTGCCCTCTTCTTTCTTCCTTTGGGACACTTGGATTCTCTCATGTTTATTCATTTCCCAAGGATCCTTTTCCTTGTCTCCCAAAAGGAGAAAGTTAGACCTTCGTAAAATTTGTATGTATCAACCCAAAATGAGTAAGCGAAAGAAATTTCGTAAAATGGTTTTATGCAGTATCAAAATTTTGCCATTAAAAGCTTATCAACTTGAAATGCAGGCATGTATAATGCATCTAATAACTTCTTTCCAGCTAGAAATATGTTACCACAGAAGAAACGAAGGCGCCAAATCATACCTGAACTATCACAAGATATACCAAATGAGAGAAAGGAGCTTTTGGTGAAGACAGAAGAGACTTCATGGATGTTCAGAAAAAGTTTTGTTAGTGGCTAATTTGTTCCCTAATGTGTACTAGGAAATTCTCACAAGTCTGAAAACTATTTGGGTCTATTTATAAGACTTAAATCTTGTCAAAAAGAAGAAAAAACACAGCAATATATCTACAAACTTAACTTATCAGTCCTAGCAATAATGTCTGTCACCCTATTGGATAATGTTAAGGTTTCTTCATATGCTCGATCCTTGCAAATTAACTACATTTTCCAAACAGAACTTTGGCCTACTTGTTTGGATCATTTACCTATCGTTGCAGTAGGAGTTCCACTCCTACATTTGCTTAACCATATGTACTAAGCCAAATATGTCTTAGCACAAAATAGACTTCCGTCAGATACCTTTGTGAACTCCAACATCTCAACTTCGAAAACTATGGTTGAGCAAGGAGGAACCATAGCAAGATCCCGCTTCACTTCAGTATTTCCAAACCCATAGTCAGGTTTAGCTGTCACTATTGCGTGTTCACCCTTCTTCATTGTAGTAACTGCTCGGTCCAGTCCAGCAATGACTTGTTCTACATGCAAAACAGTACAATATAATTATAGCAAGGCAAAAGTTCGTAGGCATAAGTGCAACATGAACAGAAGCATCATAAAAAACTTATGGCATATATACAAGGTTTCGTCATAGAGTGAATGCATACTACAGAAAATCTAATGAGTTTAGAGCTTTAAGAAGAAAGTCATCTAAGAATTGCACCTGATAACTTTTATTTCTAGTCAGAAGACCAAGAGCGTATCACAAAAACCTCATTTTAACATAACAAACCTTATTATCTTATGATTGTAAGGCCGGATAATGAGAATAAATATATTACATGCTTAATTATCACAACAGTAGGTATATTTCAGATTCATTTCATTGCACCGACCTTCATCAGTTGTAAACTTCAATGCAGCCTCTCCATCGAAGCCTCTTTTCTCTAGTAAAGTGCCATCCTCAAGCTTAGCTGTATATCTAACTGGAGATTTGCAGCAAAGACCAAGTAGTTAGTAAATTCTCCATACTCATGCTGAATCTCATTATCAATCCTCAAACTGGACGCAAACTTAAGCTAATTCTGCTGGTTATGCTCCTCAAAATAGCAAAGCACATATTTGTGCCTTTCCCAGAGCAAGATTAAGGTAACATTTCCATCTTTTCAGCCCCCTTTTCCAGGATGATGAAGGACACAGTCTACATTTGATGAAACGTGAAATCTCACAAATTATCAAGGGTAAAGTAGACAGTATATGACCCAAATACGTACTCAAAGTGCCATCCATAGTTCCCTATAATCTCTGCAATTTTCTGCAGATCCCACTGCTACCCAACCCTTAAATAAGTAACATTATATGAACTCTATGTTTTTATTACCAAACGGGAAAAGGTAAAATGCACATAGATTCTGAATACTTACTAGTTACAGCAGCACCTTCGTTTGCAGTAAGAGTGCCTTCCCCCTCTTTTAAAATCTTCTTTAAAACTCCCAAATCACCAGTCACATTTATTACCGGCTTGAAAGAAACCAGTTCAAGATCAATACTCAGGATAGAACATGGAAGAATTGAAGGGAAGCCGTTTTCAGAATCCTTAACCCCGTCAACAAAGGCATCTGCAAGGGAAAAGAAAATTTTAAGAATGAAAAGAACTGTTTGAGCTTTTTGGTGTAGATTTAAATTTTTTTAATGATATAAACTTTTTGTTGGAAATCTAACATTTTATCCACTAAGATCCAACAGGCAGCTCTAGCCTTGATATTCTACTTAGAAATAAATCAGAAGGTACAACTATCTACCACCATTTTCGTCATCTATAGCAGTGTTTAGAAAAGCGATCGCTTCGTCGCTTTAAGCGCGAAGCGACGCGACGCGACCCAGTGTCGCTTCTAGGTGCCTGAGGCGACTCGACCGAGGGAAGCGCACGCTTCAATGGAGGAATCGACGAAGCGAGTAAAGCGATGAAGCGATCGCTTCTGTTAAAAAAGCGCAGAGGGCCCTTTTTTAAAAAAAAAAAAACTTTGGGTCTGTTTTTTTATTATACAAAACAGACCCTAAATCGACAAAAATTGGCCATTTCTTCTTCTCTCTTCTTCGATCGACGTCGACCAAAGCCTAGGGTTCAACTTCATCGACATTGCTGACGAGTCCAGGTAATTTTCTTCTTCTCTTTTTTTTCTTTCTTTCTTCTTCTTGTTCCCGTCAGATTCTGCTTTTTTTTCTTTCTTTTTCCTTCTTTCTTCCTTCTTCGTCTTCGTTTATCTCTGACAGTCCAGTTTGCACTGTTCAGACTTCAGCGTCTTCTTCTTCCTTTTATCTCTAACCCGTCCAGATTTTGTTTTTTTTCCCCCTTTTATTCTTCTTATTTATTAATTTTAATATGTATTTTAGTTTATAAAATTAATTATTATTTATATATGTTATATTTTTCAGTTTATTTGATTTTTTTAATGTATATTTCAGCATATAAAATTAATTATTATTTATATATGTTATATTTGAAAATTATATATGTTATATTTTAGTTTATTTGATTTTTTTAATGTGTATTTCGGTTTATAAAATTAATTATTATATATATTATATGTATTTTCAGTTTATTTGATTATGTATTTTCTTATATCTTAATAGGGATTTCAAAATGTCTCAAAGATCGAAAGATAAAGACCCGGCTTGGCGATATGGCGATAGAGTTAATGAGAAGAATACAAATATTGTATGCAAGTTTTGTAACAAGATTACAACGGGTGGAATTTATCGCTTTAAATTCCATCTTATTGGTGGCGATAGAAACGTCACAAGTTGTCCGAAATGCCCACCGGAGGTGAGGGATGAAATAAAGAATTTTGTTGAGAAGAAGAAGGAGCAAAAAAATCAAATGAGTCATCAACCATTGGTGACCAATCTTGATGATGATGATATTGAAGAATTGTCACTTCCAACAAAACGGGGAAGAGATGCAATCTCTTCAAGTCATGGATCGACGGGTACGAGTAGGACTAAAGGTCCTATAGATTGCTATTTCCCAAAGAAGCCGGAAGGAAATAGCGGTGGAAAAGATGTACAAAAAATTGCTAAGGACATTTTGAGGGATCGTGCAGTTTGCACGATGGGTCTATGATGCTGGGCTCCCCTTCAATTGCGTCAACTATACTGACACTTTTGGAGACTTTATTGAGGTCGTTGGTCAATACGGACCTGGAATGAAGCCTCCCACTTATCATGAAATCAAAGGTCCTTATCTAAATAAGGAAGTGGAGGAGACTAATAAAATTGTGGAGGAACATAAAGTTGTGTGGAACAAGTATGGCTGCTCCATTATGATGGATAAGTGGACGGCAAGAACTGGAAAAATGATTATTAACGTGTTGGTGAATTCTCCCAAGGGAAGTTTGTTTCTTGAGTCCATTGATGCTAGCGACTCATCCACTGACCACATCAAAATGTTCACCTTGTTTCAGAACACCATTGAAAAGATTGGCCCAAGCAAAGTTGTTCAAGTGGTCACTGATAATGCGAGTGAAAATGTGAAAGCGGGTGGCATGGTGGAAGGAGCATACAAGAATGTCTATTGGACTCCATGTGCGGCTCATTGTATCAACTTAATCTTCGGGGACATTTTCAAGGAAAAACCCTTCTCTACAGTTTTTGGCCAGGGCGTTAGGATACATTCTTATATTTCTCAGCGGTCCTTGTTATTGAATATGATGAGAAGATTCACCAGACAAAAAAATTTGGTGAAACCGGGCAAGACAAGGTTCGCCACTGCTTTCTTGACTTTACATAGTATCCACTTGCAAAAATCCAATTTGAGAAAGTTGTTCACTTCAGAGGAATGGAGCAAGAGTAAATTTGCAAAGGAAAGTGCGGGGAAAGATGTTGCACGCATTATTCTTTCTTATTCTTTTTGGAATAATGTCCTCCATGCTCTTAAAATTGGTGGCCCTTTGGTTAAAGTACTCCGTTTGGTAGATGGGGAGCAAAAACGACCAATGGGCTACCTCTATGAAGCTATGGATAGGGCCAAGGAGGCTATTCAAGCATCATTCACTGATGAGCAGAAATATGCAAAGGTCTTTCAGATCATTGATGCAAGATGGAGTGAGCAACTTCATAGACCTTTGCATGCAGCTGGACTTATTCTGAACCCGTCACTCTTTTATGATCAGCATGAGAATAATTCATTGGCTAGAGAAGTGTGGACAGGATTCCATGAGGTTGTTATCAAGTTGACCCCAGATGAAGACTTGCAAGAAAAGATAGTAGATCAGCTTGCTATTTACAAGGCAGCTGAGGGACTTTTTAAGCTCCGACTTGCTATTAAACAAAGAAAGATGAAGTCGCCAGGTGACCAAGTGCTTCTATATTTTATAGCTCTAACTTTAATGTATTTTTTATACTTATTAACTCTTGAATATTTTTTTTCACTTCTATAGTTGAGTGGTGGGACCAATATGGTGTAGAGACTCCATATTTACAGACTTTCGCCATCAGAGTTCTAAGTTTAACTTGTAGCTCATCCGGATGTGAAAGGAACTGGAGCGTTTTTGAACACGCGAGAAGTGTTTTGAGATAAAGTAAATTATATCTCAATTGTCCCAACTCCTACTAATTAGTTGACACATCTTGTTTGCAGATTCATACAAAGAAGAGGAATCGACTAACCTTGAAGCGCCTCCATAATCTAGTGTTCATAAAATACAATAGAGCATTGAGGCGTCGCTACAACCACCGCAATCTAATTGATCCAATTCTTTTGGACAATATTGATGAGGCTAATGAGTGGCTAACCGGAGTCCCCGAAAATTGTGAAGATGAAGAAGTATTTGAAGGCGACTCTAATTTCACTTGGGGTGATGTTGCAGTTGCTAGTGGAGTTGGGGAGAATCCTTATGGTTTAAGGGGGAATACTTCAAGTTCAAGCTCGATTAGGAAGGGAAAAAGTGTGGCTACTACAAGTCGATCTCTATCCCTAATTGATGAAGATGAAAGTGATCATGAAGAGGAAGAGGAGGGGGAGGAGGAAGATGACGAGCAATATGAAGATAATAGAGGAATTCAAGATTTTGACAATCTTGAAGAAGAACAAGAAGAGTAGAAGAATAAGAGGTTGATTCTAGTAATTTAGTAGCTTTGATTTTGCTTGTCCTATGGTTTGTGGAGGATTTGGTGGTACCTAGTACCTACTTTTAAGTTTTTAAATTGAATTTTTTGATTATTTATAATTTTATATTGTGTCTTTGCAAGGTTTACATTATGTTTTTTAAGAATTGCGCTTCACTTTAATAAAGCGTGCGCTTCGCTTTTGAAGCGAGGCGAGCCCTTGTCGCTATTTTGCGCTTCTCGCTCTTAAAAACACTGATCTATAGGAACACAAGTCACATGTGAGTAGGGAAAATCAGGAATTCCGCTCGTTTACTTTACACTTGATTCGCCTTAGTATAACTTATCATTAACAAAAATGCAATTAGCGGCAATAACACACAGTTCATCTCCCTTATACAGATATGAATCATTACCAACTTCCCTATATAGAGTCGAGGCAAAACCCTAGCTATAAATTTAGATATCGAGATAATCTTAACAACCCATGCAAGAATTAACATTATGATAAACTATCCCAGCAGAGCTATCTTTCCATCTGAATAGCGAGTAGGGTAAAGCTGATGGTTCAATGTGATCAACCAAAACGCATCAAGGCACTCAACCACAACTGGAAATCTGGAATACCAGTTTTTGAGATTGTCAAACATTTGCCAGGTTCGCTACTCACAAATAATCTAATCTCTTTATCCATGACTAACATATTATCTATGAATTATACTCCTGAAACACACCCCTCCCCTCAAAAAAGGAACCCCGACTACCAACCGAAAGAATGATAGCAAAGAATGAGTTGGAAAGACGTACACTGAGGCTGAACAATTAAATTCACTTTCTCTCCCCTTCTCATTGTCTTGATCGCTTTTGGTAATGCTTGACAAAAATGGCCTAAAAGGAAACACAGTTGGTTAGTCAAATCAAAGGAATGAACCAACAGCTGATAGTACAAGTTTGTTGATTCTAAAGCACAAATGCCAAGATACCAAGGTACCATCTTTGACATAAAACTCCACTCCGTGTTCAGGTGTTTTTGCAACAATTACACCATCAAGCAGCCTCACCACATACTTCGCTGCAAAATCAAATCGAAAAAAGCAAGGATATTTTATCTATAAACAATTAACAAAATATATCACAGGCAAGACCATATAAATGCAGATACTAGCACTAGCAGCAACTTCATTGGATCGAATATTCTTTTCTGTTTTTCTTTTTGTTTCCTTGGAGTTGATTCTTTTGGAGTAAACACTAAACACATTCACGTACCTAGAACTTCATCCAAGTCATCAGGAGGTCCTATTAGCTCCCCCTTCTCCATAATTTTCTTGATAATACCACCATCCTTGCAGACATCCACTACTGTGATCCATGATACTAGCTCGACCTCAAACTGAACTACAGAATTCGATGAAACTGCATCCAAGTCCGCCAATCCAAAACCAGTTCTTGGGGGCAATGTGAACAATGCCGTTTCACCTTTCCTCATCGTGACAATTCCGCAATCTACGCCAGTGGCAACTTTCTCTAACCAACCAAAAGCAAAACTAATTAAGCTTAACAAATAGAAACCAAATCATAGGTGCAGAAACCCAATATCAGCAAAATCAATACTCCATCCGTCCCATTTTACGTGACCTTATTTGACTGGGCATGGAGTTTAAGAAAGAAAGAAAGACTTTTTAAATTTGTGATCTAAAACAAGCCATAGACATCCGTGTGGTTATAAACATCTCGCTAGTGGTAAAATAATAGTTTTAAAATTAAATTATTTCTAAATATATAAAGGTGTTATTCTTTTCTAGACATACCAAAAAGAAGTGTGCCGCATAAATTAGTACAAACGGAGTAATTTTTTCCTAGAATCTCTTACCCGAAAAAATGGTAAAAAGAAATGGCCAATAATAAATTATAACCATTTTTAGCAACTTTAGACATCATTATTAATTAACAAGTGCACACCAATATAGGAGGTAAACTAGAATGAAGGGGAAGCAATTCCACTTAAGTAACCAAGAACTGACCTTGGCCAAGCTTGAACGTAACAGGTTTACCTTTGTCCCTAGTCGAAACACATTTGGTTCCATCACGTAGGCTACCAACATAGTGAACTGCAACTCAATCGAAAAAACAAGAAAAAGGGTACAAACATTTTCAGTTAAAAAATTTGATCTTCGATTAAACAGATTAGCAAATTCTTGAAAATTGGTTAGTAGTTACCAGTGACTTCATCACCAAATTCAGGGGTTTCCCAACCAAGTCCAAGCTTAATAAGCTTCTTCTTAAGACCATTTGAGTTAATTTCCCTTTCATCGCCAATATTGAGTGGTGGTGCTGATTCTATTTCTTCCCCTGCCTCTTCATCATCTTCATCTATAAATGCTTCGGCATTTGCCCTGGAAAATTCCACCATCTCTAATTACTGCTTACTTAGAAGTTAGAATTTATAGCTTAATATAGGGTGTTCGGTGAAGTGATTTATACGGTGGTAGGAGATCGGGCGCCGGTGAAAACCAACGGAGGACTGGAGGTGACTGAGTAATATGAGTGGTGTGGGCCACTTGTCTGTAGTTTGTAGAAACTACGAAGCTGTTCGGTCGTTTGAAGTGGGTTGGGCTTTCTACAGACCAAAAGATTGGATCAGCCCAGCCCACTTCCTTTTTACCTTTTTTTCAAAATTAACCTAAATATTTATTCCGATATCTTTTGGCTGTTATAGTGAAGTGCTGTTATAGAGGACATATATTATAATATAATATAATAATTGGTTCCGAGATACACTTGACTTTTATAATAAATGACTGTTATATAGAGATTTGGTTGTAGTCGTTTACTTAACCGATTAAACTAAAAGTAGATGACGTATGTATAATATAATTGTATAATTCATGTATAATCTATATATATTGGTTTCCCACTATCTATTTGTGTAAAGATCCTTTTTTCCCACTTCCCTTAAAGTGAAAAGTTTGCAATATTATTAAGTATATTTTCTTTTACGATTATCTGTTTCATATGAATCCAGAATTTGAAGTTAAGGGTGTGATGTAGACAGCCAACTCTAATGGAAGTATTAGTGGCTGCTTCTGCGGCTCGAACCCATCACCTATAGATCATATGGAGACAATTTTACTGTTACTCCAAGTCTCCCCTTCAGACTGCGATCAGTTAGTTGGTAAAAATTATAATTACCTTGCCATCATCGGGAAGAGCCATAGCAGTAGTAAGCAGAGAATAATAACCAGTAAAAACACCAATTTCCATAGTATTCTTGGCATTGATGAGTTTGAGAAGCATGCTCAAGAATTGGCCTTCATCAGCAGAGGTGGTCATGATATTCCTGTTTTTCCAAATGGAGATTTTTATACTTAATTCCAACTAGAAAATTACCGCATTTAAGTATTCAATTTGATTGAACTAAAAGTTAAAAGGAAATTAGGAGAATTTTAATTACCAAGGGTGTTTTGCAGTAATTTCTCTTAGCTCTTTCGTGGGTTCAGGTTCTCTTGGATACACACTTGCGTCAAGAATGTACTGTTGAAACACAATTTAAAAACTCAATATCTTCAAAAAAGATTTTTTTTAAGGGTAATCTTGGCGTAACCGGTAAAGTTGCTGCCATGTGACCAGGAGGTCACGGGTTCGAGCCGTGGAAACAGTATCTTGCAGAAATACAGGGTAAGACTGCGTACGATATACCCTTGTGGTTCGGTCCTTCCCCGGACCTCGCGTATAGCGGGAACTTAGTGCACCGGGCTGCCCTCTTTACGATATATGGTTTGTATGTAGTTTACCTAAACCAGTTTAACGGTCCGGGTTGACCCGTTTCCGGACCGGTAGTAACCCGGATCGGTCAAACCCGGTCAAGGAAAATCACTGTTGAACCGGTTAACCGGCTCGACCCGATTCAACGGTGATTTTCTGTTTTTTTTTTTAAATTTTAAATTCATTTGACCGTTGGTAACGGTCAACTTCCAATTTGACTGTTGCCCAACGGATATTTTGCAAGAATAGCCTTTTTTGGGCAATTATTTTAAAAACTAACATATTTTGTAATTACTAATTTAGCCTTTTGAAAAACTTTAAATACACTCCCCCTCTTCTTCATTTCTTCACTCATTTCTCATTTCTCATTTCTCAAACTCAAATTCTCAATTCAAGTTAAATTATGCCCCGTGATTCTAGAGTGCGCTCATATATTTGGGAACACTTTGAGGTGGTAGAAGAAAATGAAGAAGTTCACAAAGTAAAATGCAAGAACTGTGGTCTTAATTCTTCGTCGAAAGTGGGAGAGCACAGACTGTTTAAGGAGGCATACGAAGAGTTGTCTTGAGCATCCTCTAGAAATTCGAATTTAAGATTTTAAGTTGATTTGAGACAATTTATGTTATTTTAAAATTATTAGACGTATTGTGCTTAATGTTTTAGTTTGTTAGAATAATTTGAAATATTATTATTCAATGAAAATTTGAAATGAAACTATGAAAGCCTTTGAATTTAAAACTCCACATTGATTATGAAGAACTTACTAAGGCAATGCAAAACATTTGAAGTTCTAGATTTATATTTAATAATTAAACTTTGAATTTACTCTTTTTTTATTAATTTAGTTGTTAAATGTAAATTTAATTTGCAAGTTTGAACTTGCAAAATATAAGTGCAATTTTTTTCCATCTTCATTGTATTCTATTATCTTAAATTCTTAATGAAATATTCAAATATAAGAATTTTAAAGTCTTTACATCCTTTATTCAAACACTCTGTTTATAAGATTATTTTTTTATTTTATATTTTTACTTTAGTTATACAAATTACAAAATATATAAAAAAAATAATTTGCACTAACCCGGCCCGGCCCGACCTCTTAGGCCCGGAACTGTTCCGGTTTAATTTTTGATCGGATGGGGCCGGACCCGTTAAGCGCGGTTCTTAAAACCCGAAACCCGGCCCGGATTGGTGACCGACATGTCACTTTTTTTCTCGGGCCGGCCCGGCCTACCCGTTTGTCACCTTTAAGTTTACCTCATAAAGGGCATCACTTTGCAAAAGACTCTTGTGTCCAACTTCTTGGTGTCTTCCATTCTGATTTTCACCATTGGTTGCCATTGCTGCTTGTGAATATTTTAATTAATATATAGTAATTTGTTTCTGAATTAGATAATTTTAAGGTAGCAACCTGCTTTTTGGAAAAATGAAAATGGTCTTCCATTTTGGTTTTCTCCATTGGTTGCCATTGCTGCTTGTGAATATTTTAACTAATAAAATGGCCAACCAAGGATAAAGTGGTAATTTTCTATAGCTGGTCTTAAATTAAATTTTTTTGCTTTGATGAAATACGTGTCCTTCCTCACATTCTTCCTTCTAGAATCCTCTTTCACTATTACTTTGTTAATCATCTACCATTTGCTACGAGTTCAAGCCGTAATTGTCTGTCATTAGTAATAGTCCTCTCTCACTAACCTTTTCTTATACTTCAAATCTTCTTTTAGGAATTTTGCTTTTTATTATCTCTAATCAGACTTTGAACACAATTATGTGTTTCACAAGTCGGGATAAACTTGTCTACTGCTTCTTGCTTAATGAACTCTTGAAGCAACAATCGTCTACTAGGATGGAGTATTCTTGGAGATTTCGAACTGCTGAATGAAAATATTGAGGTATACCCTTTCAATTGTTATTTTGAAGGGTTTATATGTTATTTTTTTCTTTTTTTATTTATGATAATTAGTCAGTCGAAGGTCGATTCTCTGCTAATTTTGAGGTATAACCCCTTTGAAACGTTGAATTTTTTAAGGTTTAAAACATGGAAAATTTACTAATTGTTGATTTAGAATTTTGATGTATAACCCTCTTTTATATTTTTGTTTGCATTATCGGACTAAATTGCACATTGATTCCTCATCTATGCTCTTATAGTCCTGTTCTATCGCTCACTGATTTTTGTATGTTTTCATTGTTTCTATTTTGATTCTTCTTCCGACCTCCTCTTGAATGAGGTTCAAGGTTAATCCCATGATTAGAAATGGTAGCTTTTGTACTTTTGATTCTTTTATTTTATTATTTTAACTATTAAAATATTTTTAGGAATCCCATAATGTGCATAGTGGGTTGTCAATGCATAGTCAGTGCAGTGTATGTGATTTTAGGATCATAAAGGTGATAATTAGTGGTTAGTTTTTGATGAATCATTTTTATAGTTTAACTGAAAAAATTTGAGGAGACTGCACGGGGGTTGTTTATCTTTACGCCATTTGCTTGCTTCAGTGGCTACCATGTGAATAGCAAGAATAAGTCATTATGGATCAGTTACCTTACCTATCACGATTGTTGTTAAATTAAGAACTTCATACTGCATTTCAATATAAGTACTTATTTTCAATTCACACCTTAGAGTATTCATTCTTACCAAACAAAAATTATGGATTCAGTGGTACGATGTCTACCTATTTGAACTTGTAGGATGTGCATGTCATATTTCAACTATAATTTAGCTTATCGGCGACATAACCAATGCTCACATAAGATATTGAAAAGTAAAATAAATGGTTTTATGCCTTGTTCTCTCTTTTCTTTTTAAAAAACATGGTTAACCTATTGAAATTTGTCTATGACAATATATTCAAATCATACTGGTTATAATTGAACAATCAGTTATGCAAAAGAATAACATGTTGCGACATTTGGTACTACAACAAGTTGTAATTCAAGTTCATGATTTTCGACAAAAATATAGAATAATAATTTATGGAGTTAAGATTGTTATTCTTTTAATATAGCAAAAAGATCTAGGAAGAGATAATGTCGCGAATGATTACAATAGCACTTTGGTTTAAATTTAATTGACTATTTACTTGTTATTTCATTTTTAATTGATGTTCAAGTTGTAACTACATGTCTAATGATTTGCTATTCTCAATTACAGAAATCACATATGGCGGAGAAGAACACAATCAGCTCAAAATTTTCAAACATTTAGAGAAAAGGTAATTTACAGTTGAATACGACCTAAATACAAAGTTCATATGACTTAGAGTCAACTCATTAATTGTCTCTATATTCTTTTTTTTGTGGCTAAAAACTAAAAATATCCACTTGTTTATTTCAGTGATTGAGTTTAGAATAATGTATGTATGAATACTTCTTTCTTCTCCATTTAAAATCATTAAAAGTAAACTAAAAGTTGGCATGTGTACTGATCATTCTCAAAAAAGTTGGCATGTGTACTGTTATAACTTGAACTTAGTGGGATCACCTTCCGTGAGTAAAATACTTATCTAGCTCATCTTATGAATACCACTTCTCTCTTAATAATTTTCCTTATATTTTCTCAATTATTGAAGTTATCATCCTCGGAAACCTTCTCTACCTTACCTTATAAGTACAACATCTCTCTTTTGATAGTTCTCCTTCTCAATTACTGAAGTTATAACCTTTTCAAGCTGTATTTTAAGTCCTCTAGACATATTTTGTTGTTACTTACATTTACTTTTTTCCTTGACACGCATAACATCTGGAATATTTGTAAATGCCATTTCTTCTTTTACTTTTAGATTTATCATTATTTTTCTGTATATTCAGTACTTATATTTTTGCTGTTTGTGGATTAGTGTATCATTTTGTCTTATTTGTTTTCCATGTTATGTAGCCACATGTGCAAGTACAACTTATCTTTCTTCCTCCCTCCCTCCTTTTTTACCTCCCTAGAAATACTAACGCACATCCATAGTATTGTTCAGTTCTTCTGATGGAGTTTTATGTCTGTATTTTGTGTCAGTTTTGTGTCTTACAGAATAAGATCATATATACTTCTAAAAGTATTTACTTTCGATATCCTTGACATTAAAAATTAATTAATATAATGTATGCTAGATACAAATATTTATGTTCTACACTTCTACTTGCTTATGAAATTATTTTTTAGCTTTGGTTAATAATCAGTCCATGTACAAGGTTTCGAGAAATAAGGAATACATCAATGCCAACTTGAAAGTGGTGTTGAGGTTGATCCATGAGCACATTCAGATAATATCCTAAAATTTATGATCGACCAAATCAAGATTTTTGACCAGCTTTTTAAAAGAAGCTTATACGACAATTCAGGACTTGTATTCATGTAATCGAAATTAAGTGACTCAGCCTACAAGCTACATGACGTCAAGCTCCTTATAAGGTTTGGAGGAAAAGAATAGTAATGAAAGTCAGTAGGTTAGGTGTTAGACATGTGATTCACCAAAGTGCACCAACTTTTTCGACTTTACAACTTAATAATTAAATGAGGATTCAATTATTTTGTTAAATACCGAATGATGATAGCTAAGATGCAAGTTTTGTCATGGTATTTGCAATGGATACTACTCTGCAGAATTTGAGAATAATGAACCTTGAATATTCCATATTTGGGTAATGAATATTGGGATTAGTCCTTTCATATTGGGTAATGAAATATTGATTACTTCATACGGCTTCTTTGACCATTCCAGTTGGATTCCCAAATGAATTCTCCAAAGCATTATTAGAGAATGAACGTCAGTTTAAATCAACAATGTTGGGCCCATGCCCTGTACGGGTAATTCTCATCTAGTTATATATAGAAAACCAAAGGGACGTGACCATATAGAGCGGAGGAGTTGGTGTGCGTAAAATTAATGATTGAAAGTTGGTGAGTTTCTAGTTCTGTTCTTCCTCCTACAATTTCTGGGAAAATACATGTTGGGAATAAATTTTCACAGAAATAGTATTCACAGTAATAAAAGCGGAATAATAACGTAGCATCGAGATACGGTAATTAATAAAAAAAATAACAACGACACCAAAATTTTTACGTGGAAAATCCTTTTGAATAAGGAAAAAACCACGGCCCCGAGAGGAGCAACTGATATCACTATAACAAGGAATTTTACACTTTGTAGGTCCGAGTAAAATACTCCAAAGATTACTATAACACTCAAAAGAAATAACCCTCTTTTGATATTCCTACCTCACTACAATATCGCTCACTCTCTATTTTTTTCACAGACTATTTTCTTATACCATGTATGTGAAACCTCACTCTTTCTTCCTAACTCTCACATATATTTTTCCTCTGAGATTGGTGTGTAGAAATGAGAGCCGAAGCTATCCTTTTATAGGTGCAGCCTCACTCTCTCACGCCTACTATATTTGATATTTTCCTTCTGCAGATTTGCAAATCCCATAGCCTACCATATTTGACATTTTTTCTTCTCTTTCATTTATGGTCTACAGATTTGTAAATCCCATAGCCTACCATATTTGGCATTTTTTCTTCCATTTTATTTATGGGGATGGACCCCACAAATTTTCCTCTCCAGACCCATTCACCTGAAGGAGGTAACACCGGACTTCTAGCTTGAGTGCATGCCGACAAGTTCTTTGCACAATTCGAACTTGTCTCTTGGTACCACCTTGGTCAATATATCTATGGGATTCTCACTTGTAGAAATCTTCAAGATTTTTATTGATTCATTCTCTACCATTTCTCGAATCCAGTGATATCTCACGTCGATGTGTTTGGTCCTTGTATGGTACATGGAGTTCTTGCTAAGACCTATTGCACTTTGACTGTCACAATAGACGACATACTCCTTCTGATGCAATCCAAGTTCTTGAAGGAACTGTTTCAACCATATCATCTCCTTGCCAGCTTCAGTAGCGGCAATATACTCCGCTTTAGTTATAGAGAGTGCAACACACTTCTACAACCTCGACTGCCATGATATAGCTCCCCCTGAAAATGTAAATAAATATTCAGTAGTGGATTTTCTATTATCAATGTCACCTACCATATCGGCGTCTGCATAGCCCTTCAAGATTGGATCAGATCTTTCAAAGCACAAACAATCTCTCGCGGTACCTCTCAAGTACCTGAGTATCCACTTAACTGCTTCCCAGTATTCTTTTCCAGGATTTTCAAGAAACTTGCTGACAACACCAACTGCGTGAGTAATATCAGGTCTAGATCTAGTGCATACCATTGAATACATCAAACTTCAGATGGTAGAGGAATAAGGAACTTTAGTCATGCTTTCCTTTTCCTCCATTGTTAGAGGACATATCTTCTTGCTTAACTTTAGATGACTAGCAAGAGGTGTGCTAACTGGCTTAGCATTCTTCATGTTGAAGCGTTCCAGTACACGTTCAATGTACTTCTCCTGAGACAGCCACAACTCTCTGCTTGTTCGCTCTCGAGCTATCTTCATACCCAGAATTTGTTGTGATGAGCCCAAGTCTTTCATACCACATGACTTGGACAAATCTCCCTTCAACTTTGCGATCAACCCCTTGTCTTTTCCTACAATTAACATGTCATCCATATATAATAACAATATAATAAAGTTATTCTCAGAAAATCTTTTGAAGTATACACATGAATCAGAATAGGTCTTTATGTATGTTTGACTTTTCATGAATGAGTCAAACTTCATGTACCACTGCCTTGGTACCTGCTTCAATCCATAAAGTCTCTTATTCAATTTGCACACCATGTATTTCTTTCCAGTTACTTCAAATCCTTCTGGCTGCTCCATATAAATCTCCTCTTCTAAATCTCCATGAAGAAATGCAGTTTTCACATCCAATTGCTCCACTTCAAGATCTATGCTAGTTGCTAAGCTCAAAATTGTTTGAATAGAAGTCATTTTGACAACAAGTGAGAAAATTTCATCAAAATCAATACCTTTTTTCTGTTCGAAGCCTTTAACCACCAATCGAGCTTTGTATCTGACCAACTTGCCATTTCCATCTTTCTTGAGTTTAAAGACCCACTTACATTTGAGTGGTCTTTTACCTTTTAGAAATTCAACTATCTTGTACGTGCCATTTTTCTACAGAGATTCCATCTCTTCTTGTATGGCTTTCATCCACTGGTTCTTTTCTGTATGGGACAACACCTCTTTAAGACTTTCTGACCCCCCTCATCACTGATGAGGACATACTTTGTGGCAGGTTAACTGCATGACTCTACCCTTGGCCTTTCTAATCTTCTCAGAGGTTGAGGTTGTTCTTCTCCCTGAGTGGGGTGATCCACTAGCTCGACATCATCATCTAGTTGCTCCCCCTGCTCAATAACCTCACCAGGTTGCTCCCCCTGCTTGGCAACCTCGTTGATCGTACTTTCTGTACTTGTGGGATAGTTAGAAGAAGAAGGAATTGTAACAAGGTTAGGAATTATACTATTCTTAGCATTCCCTGACATATCATCAACAGTTCCAACTTCACTTTCTCGGAAGACTACACCTCTTCTTCTGATGACCTTCTTCTTTACAAGATCCCACAATCTATATTTGAACTCTTCATCTCCGTATCTGATGAATATACAGGGAATAGATTTATCATCTAGCTTTGTTCTGTGCTCCTTTGGTGCATGCGCAAAAGCTTTGCAACCAAATACCTTCATATGCGAGTAGGACACCTCCTTGTTGGTCCAAACTCTCTCTGGGATGTCAAATGCCAACATAACTGATTGACTCCTATTGATCAGGTAACAGGTTGTCTGAACTGCTTCACCCCAGAATGACTTAGGCAGTTTAGCCATTTTGAGCATGCTTCTCACCTTCTCCAATATGGTACGGTTCATCCTTTCGGCTACGTCATTGTGTTGTGGGATTCCAGGAACTGTATTTTCATGTCTGATCCCATGGCTCGAACAATACTCTTCAAATTCACTTGAAGTGTACTCACCTCCATTGTCACTTTAGAGACGCTTTAGATTTTGGCCTGTCTCCCTTTCCACCATAGCATGAAACTTCTGGAAAACTTGAAACACCTGATTTTTGGTTTTCAAAATATAAACCCATAATTTTTGTGAAGCATCATCAATAAAAGTAACAAAATATTTGTTACTACCCATCAATTCAATTTCCATTGGACCACAAATATTAGAATATACCAAATCAAGTATATTCAATTTTCTTTTAGACAATGTCTGAAATGAGACTCTGTGATGCTTACCAAATAAACAGTAGTCGCAAGGTTTTACCATTGTACCTTTGGCATAAGAAATGAGTGATTTCTTGGCAAGAATCTGCATTCCCTTCTCGCTCATATGACCCATTCTTTTGTGCTACAAATCTGTAGAAATCTCATTTTATCCCGCGTTCAATTCACCTTGGCATACTTCTGCATTTGTCATGTACAACGTGCCACGAGCAACTCCCTTTGCAATCACCAATGATCCCTTGGCGAGTCTCTACTTTTGATTTGCAAACTAGTTCTCGTATCCATCTCGGTCTAAAGCAATTCCCGAGATCAAGTTCATCTGCAAATCAAGTATATGTCGCACGTCCTTTAGAACCAATGTGCATCCGACATTTGTCTTGATACAAATGTCATCGATCCTCGCAATCTTTGAGCAACTTGTGTTACCTATTCTCATAGTGTCGAAATCACCTGCTACATATCTACAAAAAAGATCTCTTACCGGTGTGGCATGGTAAGATGCTGCTGTATCAACCACCCATTCCGACTCTGGATCTGACAAGTGTATGAATTCCTCATTCTCATTTATAAAGAGGACAACATTATCATTGTTTTGCACCATGGCGGCTGTGTTGTCATTATTCTTCTGGCCACTGCTTTCACCTTTGCCCTTCCTTGGATTTGGGCAATCTCTTTTGAAGTGACCTGGTTGATCACAATTGTAGCAATTTTAGGCTCTTGATTTGGATCGGTTCTTAGACTTCCCACGAGCTCCGGATCTACCATAGTTGCTCGAATTCCTTTGATAACTCCTGCCTCTACCTTCTGTGATGAGAGCTTGTCCTTGATTTTCAGGCTTCTTTCTCATCTTCTCATTGAGTGGAAGAGCCGATGTGACATCTTTCAACTCAATGATAGTCTTACCGTGCAGGATAGTTGTTGCCAAATTATCGTACGAATATGGCAACGAGTTCACTAGCAAGATGGCTTTATCTTCTTCCTTGATTTTCACTCTGAGATTGGCGAGCTGTGTGATTAGTCCGTTAAATACATTTAAATGTGACAAAAGATTCGTACCTTCACCCATGTGTAGGGCTTATAGCTGCTTCTTCAGGTATAATTTATTTGTCAGCATTTTGGATATGTATAGGCTTTCCAACCTTGTCCAAATGCCACGAGCATTGTCTTCATCAATGATGTTATTTACCACATCATCTGATATGTGCAACCTGGTTGCATTAGCAGCCCTTTCATCCAAGTCAGCCCAATCCTCAACTTTGATGGTATCAGGCTTTTTGGCTTCAGCATCTAGTACCTTGTGTAATCCTTGTTGGATGAGAAGATCCCTCATCCTTATTTGCCATATTGAGAAACCTTTATCTCCGTTGAATTTTGTTACCTTGTACTTTACTCCGGATATTTTTTTTTCACCGCGAGTACTATCAACTGTGAATAGTACTTCTATGAGCGAGCATAACCTGTGCTCTGATACCAGTTGTTGAGAATAAACCCCCACAGAAATAATATTCACGGTAGTAAAAGTGGAATAATAACGTAGCACCGAGATACGGTAATTAACAAAAAAAGTGACAATGACACCAAGAATTTTACGTAAAAAACCCTTTTGAATAAGGAAAAAAATCACGGCCCCGAGAGAAGCAACTGATATCACTATAGCAAGGAATTTTACACTTTGTAGGTCTGAGTAAAATACTCCAAAGACCACTACAACACTCAAAAGAAATAACCCTCTTTTGATATTCCCACCTTACTACAATATCGCTCACTCTCTATTTTTCTCACAGACTTTTTTCTTATACCCTGTCTGTGAAACCTCACTCTTTCTTCCTAACTCTTAGATATATTTTTCCTCTGAGATTAGTGTGTAGAAATGAGAGTTGAAACTCTCCTTTTATAGGCGAAGCCTTACTCTCTCACGCCTACTATATTTGACATTTTTCTTCTGCATATTTGCAAATCCTATAGCCTATCATATTTGACATTTTTTCTTCTCTTTCATTTATGATCTGCAGATTTGCAAATCCCATAACCTACCATATTTGATATTTTTTCTTCCCATTCATTTATGGGGATGAACCCCACAATACAACCAAGTGACCAACTCCTTTCTTTGACTTCAACTCTATCATCTAATAATATGCCTTCCAATAGCTCTCCCGGCTCTAAGGTGTTGAGTAGCAAGGCTTGTGCCGTAGGCCTCCAAAATTTAGGGGCCTCATTTTTTTAAAAATAATAGGTTTATATGTATTTAAAAAATAATATTTAGTATTTTTAATACAATAGTCTTAATTTATTCAAGTCCATCTTTCTTTTCCCGATTTCTTCATATTTCAGAAAGCCCTATATATTTTCTGTCTTTCTCTTTAATATTCTTGCTCCCTTCTTTCTCTAAGAAATTAAAGTTTCCAATAGTGTAAGCACATAATTTTTGACCCGCGCAACTTTTAAAAGTAGTATTTCAAAAAATATTTGTTTATTTTTTATTTTTTATAGGATTTCAGTCAACTTTTAGTTTTAATTTTAAAATATAAGTTTGAAAACACAAAAATAGTTTTATAACATTTTTTTTAGCTTATTAGTATTTTATAATATTTATAACATTTTTTTTTTAAAAAAACCAAAAATATTTTCTTTTTAATATATAGTTCACTTTAATAATGTATTCTTATTAACTAAGATTAATTAGTATATTTTGGTAGTATTTTTATTCAATGAGAAAGAATTGAATTTGGGCCAAATGGGAGCTCATTTTCGAATTCTAGTGGCCAGCAAGACAAAGGCCCATTCTTTCCAATCCCTTTTAGCCCAAATCCTTTTTTCACCCATCAAACCCCTCCCTTAATCATAGCCACTGATCTACTTTGATCCAAGGGCCAATATTAATTTCCCACCCCAAATAAAACCTAACTATTCTCCTAATTCCAAAACAGAAGGCAAGCAGCCGCAACCTGCACAAAATAAAAGGGCAAAGAGTGAAAAAAAAAAGGAACGGAGGGGAGATTAAGGGAACAAAGGAAGGGGAAAGGGAATTGGAAAGCAGCAACGGGTAGGAACGGGGGAAAGTTATAAAAACAGAGGGAATAATTGAGGGGAAAAGCTACAAAATCTCATTACCTCGAAACGAAAATAGTGTGTTCATTTTCCCATCCTCCTTCTCGCACGTTACACAATTTCGAGTTGGGTTCATTTGATTCGAGTTTTTCGACGAGTTTCGAGGTCGCCAAAGGTCGTAGGCCGAGGTTTCCGGGCAGATTCGCGGTTCCGTCGAGGTTGTCGCTGTCTAAGTTTTCCGGTGTTAAGCATTTTCAGATTTTATTTGGCAAAATATATCTAAGGTTCGTTTCTTTATCTGCGACTTTATTTTGTTCTTATAATGTTTGCCGTTTCGTCATTTGTTCTATGTCAGCATATTTTTTTTTATCTTGATTGATTAATCAATTTTCTTGAAATAATTTGTTTTTGAGTTACTTTAGGTCTGTGACGGTGATTTAGATAAATTAGTTTCCATTATTGTTTTGTCTTGATTTGTGAAATAATATGCTGGGAAGATAACTATGAAAGCACAAAGAGTTGTGGGTTTTCTGTTGATTTAAAATGATAAATAATGGACTGTAGAAGTTAGTTCTCAAAAACTAAAATGGACAATATGATAGGCCGAATGATTTATTCTTATACACCCCAATATAATAAAAGTTATAATCTGGCCCTATTATATAATAGGTAATTGCTTGATAACTCCGTAATCTTGTTGCTGCTTCAGTTATTCCTCAACTCATTAATCCCTTCATTTAATTCATCACTAGTCTAGTGATTGGAAAAACAGTCCTAAGAGGCAGACTATTAGCAATTCATTGTTGTAAATATTTCTAACAACTTAGTTGTATAATTGATCTCATGAATTCTTTGGTTATGATCGAGGTCACCTCTTCCCCAATAAATTTCCATAACTCATGATCCTTATATTTGAATCTCAAATTAGTTTAGGAAATGAACAACTCTAGAACATCTTAGCTTGCTTTAGGTGCGTTTAATAAATTATCGCAGTTATGGGTACGGTTCCCGTGGCATGGTCATGATACATAACCCCAATTCGAGTGTGCGTTTCACGTGACTCGACCTCAACTTCAAATAATAATAATAAAAATAAATATGTTGTAAATCACGGGTGCATTTCATGTGGCGCGGTTTGCAATGTGTATCAAAACGACAAGTGTACGATAACGTGACTTGTTCCAGAAATGAATTCCATAAATATTAAAAGCGATATAAAAGCGGTAATGCACAAAAGGTTTTAAATATGTATAAATCAGATAATTTGGCCAATTATTACTAGTTAAGCGACCGTGCTAAAACCACGGAACTCGGGAGTGCCTCACACCTTCTTCCGGGTTAACAGAATTCCTTACTCGGTCTTCTGTGTTCGCGGACCATAAATAGAGTCAAATTTTCTCGATTTGGGATTTAAAATAAACCGGTGACTTGGGACACCATAAATTATTCCATGTGGCGACTCTGATAAATAAATAATCCCATTTCGATTAATGTCACTTTAATTGGAAAAATTCCCTTATCCCCTATCCCCTCGGAAAAAAGGAGGTGTGACAGCTCTGGCGACTCTGCTGGGGAACGAACCCAGAATCTCTGGTTCAGGGTTCAGAATTCGAGCTTAGAATAACTATTATACTTGGTTTTTGTCTATTATCTGATTTTTACGTGTTTGAGCCTAATGTGCTAAATGCCATTTTTTACCGCTTTGATATTGTTTGAACTGTATATAAACTGCTACGAAACCCTCCTTCTCTCTGAGTCTTCTAAATCTTCTGGGGAGCGTGCGCTTCGCGTGGCTTCTTTTCTGTTAGAGTCATATCCTAATTTTAGAACGAGGTTCGGACAAGTTGCAAAGCCGGTAAAGCTTCTGTATTCCCGGTACGCTGCCCCCCTCGGTTCGAGTTGTACGCTCGGGTAAGCCAGGTCTAGAACAATACACCCAGGATTTAAAACTTAGAATAACACAGCCTCATGCCGGATTCCTAGTAGGTACGTTTGCTTGCATCACGTGCATTTGACTTAGGGGACTCAACATAGAGGTTGGGTCCGTCTAGGATAGGTGCACCCGAAAATCAAAAGACCATCCTGATACATTCTTTACGTGCTACTTGTGCATTAGTTTGCTTGGCTTGTATGTTGACCGGCTTCTAGAGTAAGGACACAAAATTAAAAAAAAAAGAAAAAGAAAAACCAAGAGTGAGGTAGGATAGAAAAATGCCCGATTTTGATAATCCCGATATTCAAAAATCCCGTTACTCTACCAAAGTTTCAAAACAAAAAAGAAAAAAATCATTTCAAAACAAATCATATCTTTCTGTGCATCAAGATGGACCGAACTACGCGGGTTTGATTCTCACCGGATGTGAGATACGTAGGCAACCCTCATCGGTTCCGGCATCGTTTTTGTAAAAATAACCAGAAAATATAAAAATGCGTCATTTTGTCATGAATAAATTTAGGGGATGTCACTTTCTGTCCAAATAGCCAGAAACGTCCCAACGGGACGCAGGAAGTTTGTTTTACCAGAATAGCCACCTATGGCTCTTTTCCTAATTTTGGCCACTTAGCAAGCACAACTTTAAAATCTTTATTTCTGAAGGGCTGAAGGTTCGTATTTGCAAAGGTGGCCTTGAGTTGTTTGAGTTTTATTTTGCACAAATAATCTTTCTTTTGGGGTCAAAAATAAAAATAAAATCAATCAAAAATCACTTGTTTTTAACCAGTCGCCTTAAATAATTGTGCAGGATGAGCACTGTTGAAAATATACCTTTTCGAGTCGTAGACGAGATTCCACTAGGACTCCATATGTGGTGGAACGACCTGGGGGGAGGTCAGCAAGCATTCTGTGACAAAGGCTTTAGGTGGGCTCACTGGTCTTCTAGAAATTAAACCAAGGGTTGATATAATCGAAGCTTTGATACCGTTTTGGGACCCGACACACAATGTTTTCCACTTCTCTGATTTCGAGTTGACCCCTACACTAGAGGAGATAGCAGGTTATGCTGGTTTCGAAGGGAAGTTAAGGTATCAATATCCAGTAGCACCAAGAACTGTAACCCCTCATAAGTTTTTGGACCTCCTCAGTATTAGCCGGCAGGTTAAAGATGAAAATTTAGCAAGAGGATTCTGCACATTCCGTTTCTTATACAGCCGGTATGGGGACCCCCACAGATTTGAGGCTCCGGACACTGGTTTGAATCACCAGGGAAATAAAGACAAATGGGAAACATGCAGGGGTTTGGTCTTTGTGGTGGCATTTTTAGGCACTCTGATATGCCCAAGGAGTGACAAACATATAGAATTGGGGCTCGCAGGAGTGGCCGACTTTATGGTCAAAAAGGCCAATGGCACTATCATACCGATGATTCTCGCAGAAATTTACCGAGCTTTAACCGCTTGTCGAGCCGGGACAAAGTTTTTTGAGAGTTGCAACTTGCTTTTACAAATGTGGTTGGTAGAACATCTTTGTTATCGTCCAGGTTACATGAACTACGGTCTGACCGGACTCAATTGCATCGAAGAATATGAAAACCGAGTAAACGGTCATGAGTTGCCAGAAGGTACTGAGGCATGGTTCGCGTATTTGGGTTCTTTAAACTCAAATCGAATTGAGTGGACTTTCGGTTGGCTCCCGGTCGATAAAGTTATTTACATGTCCGTCGGAGTGTGCTTTCTTTTATTAATGGGTCTTCGGAGTATTCAACCATATGCCCCACATCGGGTCCTACGCCAATTGGGCAGATACCAAATAGTCCCCTATGACGAAGATTTGAGTCCACAGGTTATTGAACTATGCCCAAAAGCCACATTTCCAGAAGAAAGGGTTCGTCAGATTTGGCACCAATGTAGGTTCTTGGAACCACATACTCAAGTACGAGATTTGTCCATGGGTGAAGTAGGATCCAACTACGCCATATGGTATGGTAAAAGAAGTCGGGTCGATCAAGAGCCAGAACAGCCCGCCAAAAGGCCCCATGTCCAACAATTCACCGATGGAGCACGAGAGCAATGGGTTTGGTTAGCTAAAGAAAAGGAATACCGGACTACTATAAACAAACTAGAAGAACAAATTGAAAAAATCAAATTTGATAGTAGTTTGCAGGCAGCTGAAGATGAAGGGGAAAAGAAGAGGTTGGCTAGGGAAAATGAAGCCCTTCGAGCCCAAATCTAGAGAATGAAAATAGCCGCCGAGACACCGGTAAGAAGTGAGAGAGATGAGAAAATTATAACCAACCTAAGGCGAAAAGTGCATGATTATGGTTTTGACTTGACAAAGGCCGAAAAGGACTTGTTAAATGCTCAAGCAAAGTTGGCCAAAGTGCAGAAGAACATGCTAGATTAGCCCACCAATTGAAGCAGAAATATGACAAAGAAGTAGCAATTTTACAGAAAAAGCTGGTTGCCCTGGAAAATGAAATGGTCAAGCAAGTAAAGGATTTCAAGACAGAAAGAGAGCATTGCTATGCATTGATTTATCAACTAACCCTGCAACAGTTACAAGACCAAAACAACATAGATACACAAGTGTTAGAGGCTCGGGCCCAGCAGATTGGACGTTTGCTTCAAGAAAAGGGTGTCATCAGAATGAGGATTAAAGAGATAACTGATTATGTTGTAATGAAATGCCATGAATGTGAAGACATGACCCAGTCTATGTTTTTTTTGCTTCTGTAATGACATTCGTTCGACAGGTGATGGTTGACCTAGACCACCTTCAAGAAGATATTGCCCGTAGGCCTGTGCGGAGACCGGCTGATGTCCCGCAAGCCCCCGGAGTACCAGTGGAGGCTCTTATGTATTTTTGATTTTTTTAGTTAGTTTTTGAGTCTGTATTTTACTTTCCTCGAGTTTTGTTCATCCTTGTCAAGGTTGCTTATTGCTTTATTTCGAGTCTGTAGATTTTTCTTTTGTAGTCATCACTACTTTTAAGTCCTTGTAATAGAAAATCCAAAAGATATCTTTTATTAATGAAATATTGAAAAAAAAAATCATTTTGCATTTATTTCCCTAAACTACGTAATGATCTGATTCATGCGGCGTCATGATACGTAGGCAATCCCCATAGGATTCGATCATAGTCTTAAAAGAAAATAGAGAAAAGAAAACAAAAAAAGAGAGAGAGGAAAATTAAAAAAAAGGAGGGAAGAAAGAAAAGAGGGGCCAAACAAAAGAAAAAAAGAGAATGAGAATTAAAAGAGCGAAACACAACAAAAGGAGAAAGGAAAAAATCAGGATTCGAAATTTGGGAAAAGAGCCAGGATGAAGCACATAAGCCGTCGCAAAACATTTAGAAACGTTTAACTGCTCAGGTGTATTGTATCCCCAATATGCGATTCCCTATCTGTTAAATGCTTCAAAACTGACCAAGTTATTGTGTGTGCATATCTAAGACAGGTTCTGTTTAGGTGGTTAGTTTGTTGGCATCCTGGCAAGTCACCCCTATAATACCAGATCAAAGCGCAAGGCAGTCATGACTAGCAAAGAGTCGGACACGGGTATTGTTGATCCGCCAAGGGAGATTGTAGAATCAGAGTCTGAATTGAAAGAGGAGGTCCACAGGTTGAAGCATCAAATGGCTGAAATGTATCAAGCCTGGATCATGGGGCATCCTCCACCTACCGTTGATATTTTCCCTCAGCATGCACCGAGTTTTACCCCTTTCCACCACTAGCTCGACACCTCATCCCAAACTCTCCATGCTCCACAGCCAAAACAACCACATACCCGGCTCCGACATCTGCTCCTATTTTCGTAGCCCCTCCGCGAGCTACCCTCCACCGATCTTCTAGTGAACCCGCGTTCCAAGCTCCAGATACCCAATATTATGCTCCGGAACCAACTTTCAAAGTCACGGATCCTTATTCCTACACCCCTCACTTTGAACCTCCTGTTGAAACTGAGAAACCATCCCGAAATGTGTAGCAGGATGAGATATTCAGGAAAGTGAAGAGTCTAGAGCAATCTTTGAAGAACATGCAAGGGATAGGAAGCCAAGTAAGTGTGGCTTATAAGGATTTATGCTTATTCCCTGATGTCCAACTGCCCACTGGGTTCAAGATGCCCAAGTTTGACCTGTACGATGGACATGGAGATCCCGTGGCCTATTTGAGAGGCTTTTGCAGCAAGATGAGAGGCGCCGGTGGGAAAGACGAATTATTAATGGCGTATTTCAGTCAGAGTCTGAGTGGGGCAACTTTGGAATGGTACACCCGCCAAGACGCTAGCAGGTGGTACACATGGGACGACTTGGCTCAGGCCTTTGCTCGGCACTTTCAGTACAATATATACATTATCCCGGATCGCCTATCTTTGACCAAGGTAGAGAAGAAGCCCAGCGAGAGCTTTAGGGAATATTGTTTCAGATGGAGAGAACAAGCTGCACGGGTCAATCCTCCAATGGAAGAAGATGAGATGGTCGAGTACTTTCTTCAAGCCTTAGAACCTACTTATTTTGGCCATTTGATCTCAGCCATAGGTAAGTCCTTCAATGATGTGGTAAATATGGGAGGAATGGTGGAAGAGGGACTCAAGTCAAGCAAGATCATGAGCTACTCCGCCATAAAAGCAACCACACAGGCAATTCAAAGTGGCACCGGAAGCCTGTTAGGCAAAAAGAAGAAAGATGATGTCGCTATGTTTGACTCTGGATCAGGGTGTGGCTCAAGGGGTTCGCCTCACCAGTACACCCAACCTCGACCCCAACCTCAAGCCTACACCCAAGCTCCATATAATCCATCCCAACATTATTTCCCACCACAAGACCCTCAATATTCAGTCAGACCACCCCAATACCATGTTCACCATGCACAGTCATATGCGCAACCCCCTCCTTACCCACAATGGCGTGCTCCAACTCCACAAAATCCTTATCCACCCCCACAACCATACCAAAACCCTACTGGTCCAAGCTTTCGATCGAGGCCGGATTATAGAAAAGAGAGGCAGTAGCAGAAAGAAACCTTCACCCCTCTTAGAGAGTCATATACCAGTTTGTTTCAAAGGTTGAGGCAGTTGGACGTTTTGAGGCCGATTGAGCCAAAGACACTAAATCCACCTCCAAGGAACCTTGATTATTCCCTCAGATGTGCATATTGTTCTGATGCCCCAGGGCACGACACAGAGAAGTGTTGGCATTTGAAGAGGGCGATCCAAAAGCTTATTGATACAAATCAAATTATGGTCCAGAGCTCGGAGGGGCCAAACACCAACCAAAATCCTTTGCCGACTCATGCAGAGACACATATGATTGAGATAGTTCATAAGGATGGGGAGCCCAAGAATTCTTCCAAGTCCGTCATGATGATCCGGGCTAGCGAAAGTAATCCATTTAAAGCTCCAGATTTTGCAAAAGCAATGCCCTTGACAGTTGAAGGGGTGTCGGGGAAGCTAAGCACGCTCGACGTGAAGCCATCTGTATTGGTTGTGAAAGGGCCTCCGATTGATGTTGAAGCGAACCAGGAAAAGCAAAAAGTGATTGTACCGGGGGTCCCGGGCAAGCCTGTCATAATCGTGGAAGGAGCTCGTATTACCCCCGTTATTATTAAGCTAGTGACCCAGTTACCAATGGTTGACACAAAGGCCGTCCCGTGGAATTACAAACAGGTGATAGTAACATATAAAAGGAAAGAAGTAGAGGAAGAAGTCAATGAAACCGGAGGACTGACTCGTTCTGGGAGATGTTTTACCCCAGAAGAACTGAGGAAAGCCAAGCCATTCAAGGATGGCCACATCCCAGTAAAGAAGCCGGTCACCGAAGAAGAGGCTGAAGAGTTCCTGAAAAAGATGAAAATGCAAGACTATTCCATTGTAGAGCAGTTAAGGAAAACACCAGCTCAGATCTCTCTTTTGTCTTTGCTGATACATTCAGATGAACACCGTAAAGCCCTGATGAAGATTTTGAATGAGGCCCATGTTCCTGATAAGATCATGGTAAACCACTTGGAAAAGATTGCTAACAAGATTTTCGAAGCAAACAGGATCACTTTCTCAGATGATGAACTTCCTATGGAGGGTACAGAGCACAACAAAGCTCTTTATCTCACAGTGAAATGCGAGGATTCTGCTGTCTCAAGGGTACTGGTTGATAACGGTTCTAGTGCAAATATTTTCCCCCTGTCCACTTTGCAAAAGTTGAAGATCAGCACTGAAAGGATCCACATGAACAATGTATGTGTTCGAGGCTTTGATGGAGGAGGGAAAGATTCTGTTGGTGATATAATGCTCGAATTGTCAATAGGGCCAATTGAGTTCACTATGGAGTTCCAAGTGCTAGATGTGGTTGTCTCCTATAACTTGTTGTTGGGCAGGCCCTAGATACATGCTGCCAAGGCAATCCCGTCTTCTCTGCATCAAATGGTGAAGTTTGAATGGGACAGGCAGGAAATAGTTGTGCACGGTGATGAGAACTTATCTGCTTACAATGACACAATTGTTCTATTTATTAAAGTTGAAGATGATAAAGGGCCTTGGGTTTACCAAACGTTCGAAACAGTGTCTGTCGAGAAGATTCCTGAAGGAGAATGCATTCCAGGTCCGAAGCTACCATCTGTGTCCGTCATGGTAGCAAATGAAATGTTGAAGAATGGTTTTGTGCCGGGTAAAGGCCTGGGTTCGTCTCTGCAGGGTATTGCACATCCGGTGTATCCATGTGAAAGTTTCGGTACATTTGGTTTAGGATTCACACTCACAGGGAAGGACATGAAAAAGGCTAAAAATTTGAAAAGAAAGGCATGGTCACTTCCTAAGCATGTTCCACATATCTCCAAGTCTTTTGTCAAGCCAGGGGTCGCAAAACGCCCAATATCAGCGGTCCCAAAACCTGTGGTCGACTTTGATGAAGAGCTGATCAAGAGGTTCCAGAGTTTGTTTGATGAGGTTAACATGGTAGAAATCGGGGAAGGTTCCAGTAATGCCGATGTGCATCTCGTTGGGCCAAATGTGAAGCTTAGCAATTGGAAAGCTACTCTTCTCCCCACCCGGAAGGAGTTTTGGTAGTTTGCTTTATTTTCCTTTCTATTATCTGGGTTATTCCAGGGTTGTAATCCAGATTTTTTATTTTTTGCTTGTTTTAATGTACAAACCCTTCTATCCTTTTATTTTCAATGAAATACAATTTCCCGTTTTCCATTATTCCTAATAGCGTTTCATTTTTGTTTTGTTTCCTTTTTCTGCACAGTTCTTTTTATGCTGGTTTCAATGGCATGACATGCATGAGAAATTTTCAGCCAAATCTTAAAAGCCAATCTAATTCCAAAACAACAATCCAAGAAGTAGAGTGTGATGATGAAACAGAATATGATGAAGAAGCAGTATTTCAAGAAATTAGTAGAGAACTAAATCACTTTGAAGAAAAACCCAAGCCTAATCTGAATGAAACTGAAGCAATCAATTTAGAAGATCAAGATAATATCAGGGAAACCAAGATAAGTGTGCATCTGGAACCACAAATCAAGGAAGAAATAATCAAAGAACTGTTTGAATATAAAGATATTTTTGCATGGTCGTATGACGACATGCCGGGTTTGAGCACTGACTTGGTAGTTCATAAATTGCCAACTGATCCGGCATTCCCTCCAGTCAAGCAAAAGTTAAGGAAGTTCAAGACTGACATGAGTGTGAAGATCAAAGAAGAAATCACAAAGCAGCTTGACGCAAAGGTCATTCGGGTCACTCGATATCCCACTTGGTTAGCTAATGTCGTGCCAGTACCAAAGAAGGATGGTAAGACCAGGGTCTGTGTCGATTATCGTGATCTCAATAAGGCAAGTCCAAAAGATAACTTTCCATTGCCTAACATCCATATTCTGATCGACAATTGTGCCAAACATGAGATTGGGTCTTTTGTGGATTGCTACGCGGGATATTACCAGATCCTGATGGATGAGGAAGATGCAGAAAAGACAGCATTCATCACACCATGAGGGACATACTGCTACCGGGTAATTCCATTTGGTTTGAAGAATGCTGGGGCAACTTACATGAGGGCAATGACTACCATATTTCATGACATGATACACAAGAAAATTGAGGTTTATGTAGATGATGTGATCATAAAGTCAAAGAAGCAGTCCGACCATGTTGGAGACTTGAGAAAGTTTTTCCAAAGGCTCCGCAGGTACAACCTCAAGCTCAATCCGGCAAAATGTGCATTTGGTGTCCCGTCCGAGAAATTGTTGGGATTCATAGTCAGTCGACGCGGTATTGAGTTGGACCAGCAAAGATAAAAGCCATCTAAGAATTACCACCGCCAAAGAACAAAACCGAGGTGATGAGCCTTTTCGGAAGGTTAAATTACATCAGCAGGTTTATTGCTCAACTCACGACAACTTCTGAGCCCATCTTTAAGTTGCTGAAGAAGAATGCTGCGGTTAAGTGGACTGATGAGTGTCAGGTAGCATTTGATAAGATCAAGAGTTACCTGTCAAACCCACCTGTGCTGATCCCGCCAGAACCTGAGAGACCTTTAATTCTCTATTTGACGGTATTAGATAATTCTTTCGGTTGTGTGTTGGGTCAACACGACATCACAGGCAAGAAAGAGTGAGCCATTTATTATCTCAGCAAGAAGTTCACTCCTTATGAGGTTAAGTATACTCTTCTTGAAAGGACATGTTGCGCCCTGACTTGGGTGGCACAAAAGCTGAAGCATTATCTGTCATCCTACACTACTTACCTCATTGCTCGCATGGATCCTCTTATGTATATCTTTTAGAAGCTTATGCCCATAGGAAGATTGGCAAAGTGGCAGATTTTATTCACAGAGTTTGACATCATCTATGTGACTCGGACCGCGATGAAAGCCCAAGCCCTGGCCGATCACTTGGCCGAGAATCCGGTGGATGAAGAATATGAGCCACTGAAGACTTATTTTCCTGATGAAGAAGTGATGTATATTGACAAGGCTGATCATGATGAAAAGCCAGGTTGGAAACTCTTCTTTGATGGAGCTACTAATATGAAAGGTGTCGGAATAGGGGCTGTACTCATTTCTGAAACAAGGCATCACTATCCCGTAATAGCTCAACTTCGATTTTATTGCACTAACAACATGGCTGAATACGAGGCATGCATTCTGGGTTTGAGGCTAGCTATAGACATGGGAGTTCAAGAAATATTGGTTTTGGGAGATTCAAATTTGTTGGTTCACCAGATTCAGGGAGAATAGGAGACTCGAGATTTGAAGCTCATACCGTATCGACAATGTCTGCATGATCTTCGTCAACGATTCAGGTCGGTAGAATTCAGGCATATTCCCAGGATTCACAATGAGATTGCCGATGCCTTGGCTACTCTGGCGTCAATACTACACCATCCAGATAAGACTTATGTTGACCCTCTGCATATCCAAATCCGTGATCAGAATGCCTATTGCAATATGGTTGAGGAGGAACCTGATGGTGAGCCTTGGTTCCATGATGTCAAGGAATACATCAAATCGGGGGTATATCCGGTGCATGTCACAGGTGATCAAAAGAGAACCATTCGACGTCTGGCTAGTGGATTTTTCTTAAGTGGGGGAATCTTGTACAAGAGAGCTCTAGATCTAGGACTACTAAGGTGCATAGATTCTAAACAAGCTTCTACCATCATGGACGAAGTGCATTCCGGAGTTTGCGGGCCGCATATGAGTGGGTATGTCTTGGCAAAGAAGATTCTTCGAGTAGGTTATTATTGGCTCACCATGAAACGAGATTGCATCAGCTTCGTTCGTAAATGTCATAAATTCCAGGTGCACGGTGATTTGATTCATTCCCCGCCATCTGAGTTGCACACAATGTCTGCACCTTGGCCCTTCGTTGTTTGGGGCATGGATGTCATCGTACCAATTGAGCCGGCAGCGTCAAACGAGCATAGGTTTATTCTGGTGGCCATTGATTACTTTACCAAGTGGGTCGAAGCTGTAACTTTCAAGTCCGTGACCAAGAAGGCGGTGGTAGATTTTGTTCATTCAAACATCATTTGCCGGTTCAGAATTCCCAAGGTAATCATCACAGATAATGCTGCTAACCTCAACAGTCATTTGATGAAAGAGGTATGCCAACAGTTCAAGATTATGCATCGAAACTCCACTCCGTATCGTCCTAAGGCAAACAGAGCTGTTGAGGCTGCTAACAAGAACATAAAAAAGATACTTCGTAAGATGGTGCAAGGTTCCAGGCAATGGCATGAAAAGTTACCTTTTGCTTTACTGGGTTATCGCACTACTGTTCGCACTTCAATAGGTGCAACTCCCTATTTGCTGGTATATGGAACCGAGGCAGTTATACCTGCAGAAGTTGAGATTCCATCCATGCGGATCGTTGCTGAAGCTGAAATTGATGATGATGAGTGGGTCAAGACCCGGCTAGAGCAATTGAATTTGATTGATGAAAAAAGATTGGCAGCAGTATGTCACGGTCAATTGTATCAGAAAAAAATGGCAAGAGAATACAACAAGAAGGTGCGTCCCCGGAAATTTGAGGTGGGTCAGTTGGTGTTGAAATGCATCCTTCCACATCAGGCTGAAGCTAAAGGCAAGTTCGCCCCAAACTGGCAGGGCCGTTCATTGTGACAAAGGTGTTGCCCAATGATGCTTTGTATTTAACAGACATAGAAGGTAAATGTGTGGATATGGCTATCAATTCTGATGCAGTCAAGAGATATTATGTATGATTTTTTTTACTTATCTTCAATCGCATTTTGTACTAGGCATGTTCAAAGTTGGAATGACGAAGGCATTTTATTCTGCTATCCCAAATACTTTTATCATTTGTTACCCCTTTTTGAGCCTTATTTGTGTTCTTTCATACCCCTCTTTTGGAATCAGAAGTAGAGCTGGAAATAGAAAAGAAAAAGAAAAAAAGAGAGAAGCAAAAGAAATAAAAGAAAAAAAAGAAAGGAGAAAAAGAAAAAAAAAAGAAAAAGAAAAAGAAAAGCAAAGTAACAAAAACAAAACAACTTTTACTAGTTTGAACTACGTTCGACCTAATTCCTTTTAAGGATACGTAGGCAGCCTTACACGGTTCGGTCCCATCAAATAAAAAATTCAAAATTCCCCAGATTCGATGAAACTGGGGCAGGAGTTTTAGCTTTGTAAAAAGATCTGATTCCAAAAGTTGTCATTTTGAACCCCTTCATCTTAAATTATTTTGAGCCTGCATGCCACCCTTTCTTTCTAACCCTGTCCAAAACCTACACTACAGTCCAAAGAAAGACCTTCTGATCAACTTTGAGGATGCCAAGTCAAGTGAGATGGAGGTATTATTTACATCATGGGTAGCACCTTTGTTCATGGGCACAAGGAAAAGTGAATAAATGAGAGAGTCTTATTGGTGAAAACCCTCACGGGCACCATAGGGCGATGGTGAGTCGAGAGAAAATTCAAATGAGAGAGTATTATTGGTGAAAACCCTCACGGGCACCATAGGGCGATGGTGAGTCGAGAGAAAATTCAAATGAGAGAGTCTTATTGGTGAAAACCCTTATGGGCACTGTAAGGCGATAATGAGTTGAGATAGGAGCAAATGAGAGAGGTTTGCTGGTGAAAACCCCTCGGGGCATTACAAGCCGAATGGGGTTCATGACTTTACAAAGAAATTGAATTATGAAAACCCCGATTTTGAAGTATGAAGACATTGCATGAACTGAAATGTGATTAGTTGGATGGATTAGGCTGATCAATCCGAAATGCATGTCATGATCATTGGAGCCAATTGCTTCATTCAGATAAGTCTCGTTTTCATTTTTCTTCAAATAGTCATCTCTGTTTTTTTTTCCTAATTCTCGAAGTCACTTCGCTTTGTTTCTTTTGGGTCTATTTTTCTAAGTCTCTGTCAAATCAGTCTTTGTTAAGTAAGCAAGAAAGGACTTCAAAGCTCATTACCAGCTTTTTATTTGCACCAAGCGAAATTCAGCCAGGCACATCACAAGTGACATGATTTAGAATGAGCAATGTGGTGGTAACTGAAGTTCAGGTGGTCAAGTGATTCATGAATTTGTAGGAAATGCAAAGGTTCAACAGTTGTCAGAATGAAAGTGCCATACGACGAGTTGAGTGTAAGGGATTCAAGTCATTCAGAGGTTTTGTGGTCGAGGTCCGATCAAAAGGTCAAACAATTCTTTGTAGCCCGAAATAGCTAATCAAAATGAAGCAGGGTAGTGGCAGAAGCAGACACTTTCAGCAAGGATGCCACAAACTAACCGCCACATTTTCAAACTGATTTTCTTTGTTTTAAGCAGGGGAAAGAAATTTTGTTTGCTTTGCCAGGAATCCACCATGAGAAAGCATGCTCCAGATAAGTTCAGTTTTAAGTTTTCAGGACCCTCCTGGATAATGAGATTTAATTTCAAGTTTTCAGGACCCTCCTAGATAATGGGATTTAATTTCAAGTTTTCAGGACCCTCCTGGATAATGAGATTTAATTTCAAGTTTTCAGGACCCTCCTGGATAATGGGATCTAGTTTTAAATTGTCAGGACCCTCTTGGATAATGGGATGCAACTAACAATCAATGAATGTTCCTGCTACAAACTGGGACACAAAATTCTCTGTTTTGTCTGTGTTGTTGTGATAGCAGCGCCCACCTGGAGAACGAGGAAATTTATTTCAAGTTTTAAAAATTAGGCGCCCACCTGGAGAACGAGGGAATTTATTTCAGTTTTAAGTCAAAATCAGGCGCCCACCTGGAGAACGAGGGAATTCATTTAAGTTTTAAGTCAAAATCAGGCGCCCACCTGGAGAACGAGGGAATTTATTTAAGTTTTAAGTCAAAATCAGGCGCCCACCTGGAGAACGAGGGAATTTATTTTGGTTTTAAGTCAGCAGGCGCCCACCTGGAGAACGAGGGAATTTATTTCAAGTTTTAAGTCATCAGGCGCCTACCTGGAGAACGAGGGAATTTATTTCAAGTTTTAAGTCATCAGGCGCCCACCTGGAGAACGAGGGAATTCATTTCAGTTTTAAGTCAAAATCAGGCGCCCACCTGGAGAACGAGGGAATTTATTTCAAGTTTTAAGTCATCAGACGCCCACCTGGAGAACGAGGGAATTCATTTCAGTTTTAAGTTAGCACAGACGCCCACCTGGAGAATGAGGGAATTTATTTCAATTTTTAAGTCATTAGCAGGCGCCCACCTGGAGAATGAGGGAATTCATTTTAGAATTCATTCCAAGTTTAAAGTCAGCATCAGGAGCCCGCCTGAAGAACATGGTCAACTTTCAGTTTTCAAGTTCAAGTCAGAGACGACAGGATCCCGCCTGAAGAATAGGGGCAATCTCCAGTTTTGTTTTCAATTCAAATCAGAAGTAGCATGAGTTGCTTGAGGAATAAAGTTTTTACCTCGAGGCACAAGGTTCAAGAAGACCAAAAAAGAAGTCTCAATCCAAAATAAAGAAAAGAAAAGGAAAAGAAGTGAATCCGTAATGCAGAAGCGGATGAAAGGATGTGGACTGCTCAAGACATGACTGAAGTCACAAGCTTTGCATGTCGCGTTTTGATCCGAAGAAACCATAGAAGAATGAACTAGCACCTGCAGCTAGCAAGCATCAAGGTTCAAATCAAAAGTCTGCATGAAGAATCATTCAAGACTCAAGATCAAGTTTCAGAAGACTTATAGATAGGAATCTTGTAACTCATAGCTGATAGGGTTGTTTAGTTCCTTTAGATTTTGATTTTTATGTAATGACAGGACCACGGACCGGAGCCTCGACGGAACTTCACTCGACTCTCTCATCCTCTCCACACACTCCATCACTTCATTCACCTCTGAACTACACGTGACCTGATTTCTTTAAAGCCAATGATATGTAGGCAGCTCAGATAGCAGGGCTCGGTCACAATCTTTTGTCCGTCTTTGTTTCGTTTTGAATAAGCGTCGGGTCATAAATCAATTACGTTGCTTATTGTTCTTTGCTCCGAAAACTCTTCATGTTTCCAAGCAAAGAGGGGCAGCTGTAAGCACGTAATTTTTGACCCGCGCAACTTTTAAAAGTAGTATTTCAAAAAATATTTGTTTATTTTTTATTTTTTATAGGATTTCAGTCAACTTTTAGTTTTTATTTTAAAATATAAGTTTGAAAACACAAAAATAGTTTTATAACATTTTTTTTAGCTTATTAGTATTTTATAATATTTATAACATTTTTTTTTTTAAAAAAACCAAAAATATTTTTATTTTAATATATAGTTCACTTTAATAATGTATTCTTATTAACTAAGATTAATTAGTATATTTTGATAGTTTTTTTATTTTTTATTTTTTATTTTTATTCAATGAGAAAGAACTGAATTTGGGCCAAATGGGAGCTCATTTTCGGATTCTAGTGGCCCAGCAAGACAAAAGCCCATTTTTTCCAATCCCTTTTAGCCCAAATCCTTTTCTCACCCATCAAACCCCTCCCTTAATCATAGCCACTGATCTACTTTCATTCAAGGGCCAATATTAATTTTCCACCCCAAATAAAACCTAACTATTCTCCTAATTCCAAAACAGAAGGCAAGCAGCCGCAACCTGCACAAAATAAAAGGGCAAAGAGTGAAAAAAAAAAGGAACGGAGGGGAGATTAAGGGAACAAAGGAAGGGGAAAGGGAATTGGAAAGCAGCAACGGGTAGGAACGGGGGAAAGTTATAAAAACAGAGGGAATAATTGAGGGGAAAAGCTACAAAATCTCATTACCTCGAAACGAAAATAGTGTGTTCATTTTCCCATCCTCCTTCTCGCACGTTACACAATTTCGAGTTGGGTTCATTTGATTCGAGTTTTTCGACGAGTTTCGAGGTCGCCAAAGGTCGTAGGCCGAGGTTTCCGGGCAGATTCGCGGTTCCGTCGAGGTTGTCGCTGTCTAAGTTTTCCGGTGTTAAGCATTTTCAGATTTTATTTGGCAAAATATATCTAAGGTTCGTTTCTTTATCTGCGACTTTATTTTGTTCTTATAATGTTTGCCGTTTCGTCATTTGTTCTATGTCAGCATGTTTTTTTTTATCTTGATTGATTAATCAATTTTCTTGAAATAATTTGTTTTTGAGTTACTTTAGGTCTGTGACGGTGATTTAGATAAATTAGTTTCCATTATTGTTTTGTCTTGATTTGTGAAATAATATGCTGGGAAGATAACTATGAAAGCACAAAGAGTTGTGGGCTTTCTGTTGATTTAAAATGATAAATAATGGACTGTAGAAGTTAGTTCTCAAAAACTAAAATGGACAATATGATAGGCCGAATGATTTATTCTTATACACCCCAATATAATAAAAGTTATAATCTGGCCCTATTATATAATAGGTAATTGCTTGATAACTCCGTAATCTTGTTGCTGCTTCAGTTATTCCTCAACTCATTAATCCCTTCATTTAATTCATCACTAGTCTAGTGATTGGAAAAACAGTCCTAAGAGGCAGACTATTAGCAATTCATTGTTGTAAATATTTCTAACAACTTAGTTGTATAATTGATCTCATGAATTCTTTGGCTATGATCGAGGTCACCTCTTCCCCAACAAATTTCCATAACTCATGATCCTCATATTTGAATCTCAAATTAGTTTAGGAAATGAACAACTCTAGAACATCTTAGCTTGCTTTAGGTGCGTTTAATAAATTATCGTGATCATGGGTACGGTTCCCGTAACATGGTCACGATGCATAACCCCAATTCGAGTGTGCGTTTCAAGTGACTCGACCTCAACTTCAAACAATAATAATAAAATAAACATGTTGTAAATCACGGGTGCATTTCATGTGGCACGGTTTGCAATGTGTATCAAAACGACAAGTGTACGACAACATGACTTGTTCCAGAAATAAATTTCATAAATATTAAAAGCGATATAAAAGCGGTAATGCACAAAAGGTTTCAAATATGTATAAATCAGATAATTTGGCCAATTATTACTAGTTAGGCGACCGTGCTAAAATTACGGAACTCGGGAATGCCTCACACCTTCTCCCGGGTTAACAGAATTCCTTACTCGGTCTTCTGTGTTCGCGGACCATAAATAGAGTCAAATTTCCTTGATTTGGGATTTAAAATAAACCGGTGACTTGGGACACCATAAATTATTCCAAGTGGCGACTTTGATAAATAAATAATCCCATTTCGATTAATGTCACTTTAATTGAAAAAACTCCCTTATCCCCTATCCCCTCGGGAAAAAGGAGGTGTGACAAATAGTTCTATACTTCTATTGCTCTATAAAATCTTATCTAAAATTAACAATATCTCAAGAAAGATTAAATGAGTTGACTATATTATCAATTGAAAATGAATTATTAGGGAAAATCGATTATAAAAAGGATTATTAACAATTTTGTATTTAAAAAAGCTAGAAAAATAGACTTTAAATAAAAACATATCGTATAACTTTCTTTTAAAAATTTAGGCCTCATATTAAACTTTGGCTTTAGGCCCCGCCCCGCATATACTTGAGCCGTCCCTGCTCACTTTCCCAGTTTCAAATTTCAGTCTATAATTTAATGATTTAAGTAATAATATGCTCCATCGGTGTAAATAATATTTACACCGTCATGTTACTTTTACCTGTTGTAGCAGGTAGTGTATCTTATTTTCAAGATTACAAATCTCACATCTCAAATAAATTTACCTATAGATATATGTTAGGTGACCTGATAGTATAAAATATTCTTTACAGTGACGAATAAATGATGACGCATATTCTTTATTTGAAGAGACTGTCAAGAGGACAATGTATTGCAGATATATTTTCTTAAAAAGCTTTAGGATTAGTAACTCTTTAAACACGATGAGAAGTTACAAAAAAAGTACTAGGTTCGGCAATTACAGTGAGTCTGATTGTTCTAAATATCTTTTTACACACTCAGCATATTAAAACTTAAAAGTTACATTAGGATGAAGTCGTTATTTGAGACCACGAATTGGACGCCCTAAGTTTCATTAGTTGAAAGAGTTTCCATCTTACTGTTCTTGAGTCCTTTGACTCATTGGCAGCAATTAAGGGATCGATATAATCCTGTGAAAATTCAAGTATAATGCTGAAATAGTGGAATAGAAATCCTTAGATATGGTTCATATAATTCTAGCTGAAGAAGAGAGGCAGACACCTTAGCTTCAGGCCATATCATTTTATTGACACATTTTCATAATATATATATTTATACTACTAACAACTGAACCTTGACTTTGATTTTATTCTATTAAAATTAAAACCCTTTCCCCTTGAAATAAGAAATGAATGTTTGAACTGTGCCAATGGAATCTTGACAGTGATTACAAAGTATGATACATTTGTTGATTACAAGGGCTTGTAAGACATCCACCTCTTGAGCATGGCCAGACATTCACGAGGCTTGTACTCTGGTGCAGTATGGCCTGCCCCCTATAACAAAATAATACAATTTAAACATCAATTTCACAATTTTTTATCTGCAAACTTAAGCGAGAAAAGAAAGTGAAAGAGATAGATTGAGAGACTAGTTCAGTAGGAGATTCTCTTGCCTTCACTGTAACAAATGTCATCCGATTTGAGTAACTTCTCGTGTAACTGAGATTGTTCAAAAGAAAGAAAAAAAAAGAGTTTAAGTTCTATACACGGCTAGAGTTTATGATTAGTGTACAATGTCTTTGATCAAGAACTAACCCGGCAACTTGATTGTCAACGATCCACGGTCGCCAATCATCAACAATGGAGTAGTTAAGAGATTTTATCCATGCTTGAGTTGATAGGAAGGTAACAACCTTGTCATGATCTCCACTGCTTAATTCAAAAAACATAGAAAAGCAACTATTTTATTTCACAGAGATAATAATCTTCAACTATTTGTGTTGGTAGTTATTCCCATCTTGCAAACACAGTATTCTTCGGTGGCGGACGCACGTGGCGGCAAGCGGGTTCAACTATCTTCAGTGGCGGACACACGTGGTGGCAAGCAGGTTCAGTTGAACCCGCTTCATCAAAAATTAATACAGTGTATATGTATAAATTAGGATTAAAGCTGCGTAAATTTTGTTTAAATATTTTATTTGAACCCACTTGACAACTACAATTTTACGACTAAAGTTATGTACTTCTAAGATTGAACCCGCTTGCACAAAATCTTGGGTCCGCCACTGGTATTCTTACTCAACCTGTATATAAGAGATCTGTAACCTTTAGCACTGAGGTTTGCATGATATGGTATGCTACTCATGACTGTCTTTTGGTATTGCAAACTTGCACATCTCACCCATTTTCCAATAGTTCCCTGTAATCAAATTGATCATATTTTAGTTTTGTGTAGCACACTTTGTCATATTTTGTTATTCTTCAACAAGAACTAACGTAGAAAAGGGCAGCCCGGCCGCATTCACGCAGGGTCTGGGGAAGGCCGCACCCCAAGGAGTTGTGATGTAGACAACTTACCCTAATGTAAGCATTACTGCTTCCACGGCGGGAACTCGTGACCTATTGATCGCACAGAGACAACTTTACAATTGCTCCAAGGCTCCCCTTACCAACAAGAACTAACGTACCTTTCGGATATGGAGGGCCTCTCTAACTTGGCTATCATCAGCCCAATGAGAAGAAAGTATGTACCAATCATTCTAAATCAAGTGCAAGTTGTAAATTCTTGTAAGTATATCAGTGAAACAAAAAACCGATAGCATAAAGAATGCGAGACTATGTTGATGAGTACCCACGCGACATTTTAGTGCAGGAAGTTGTTGAGGATTGTTAAGTTGATGAAACTTCACATTAAGAGATCTTTTTTGACCAAACAATAGGTGTGGCTTTGGTGAAGCAAACTGACAATTGGGCTCCAGAATATGGGGATTGTTAATTCTTTTCAGAAGCTGCATATGGTCAGTATGTTAATGAACCTGTCAATGCCAAATAAAACAAGCAGATGATATTTGATTTTCCTCAAAATAGGATCCAACCTCTTGAAAAGTCTGAACATCTTGCAAACACTGTGTATTGCTTGGATCAGTATTTTGGTACACTCCTTTACAGTTTCTCTTCAATGACTATTTGAGAAAGGGAAATCAATTAGTTCTAACGGCAATGTAAGCAAATTAAATAAAGCGCATAACTGAAGGTGGGACTTATTTAACATGTTATATAACACCAAAGGAAAACCAACCTCATAGAGTTCATCAGAAATAAGTCCCATTCCATAAGCAAATGGAATCTCGTAATTCTTTTCACCTTTAAAAGTCGATGGATTTCCGAGTAAATATCCCTGAAACCATTTGAAGAGAGATATCAGGTCTAACATTTTGCAAATCAGCTGACATTCTTCAGTGACTTTTATTTTTGTGTGATAGGCTGATGAGGGCGGGTCAAGCAGGACTGGCAGACTTCTAGGCTGACAAGCTTATGAAGAAGGGGTGCACATGTCACCTTAGACGAATCTCACATCGGAATGGGAGAGGAAAGTGATGAGCTTTATAAGGCACCACACAAGTACACATGGTACGCGCGCTTTTGGGATCTCGAGGTGACATAGCCCGAAAGACAAATCCGTGCGGGTCTAGGCCCAAAGCGGACAATAAGTGCTATGAGCTTGAGTCGTGACATTCTGATAACAATTTCGTTACAAATTCTGAGTTGGTATATAATCCGTCTACTTATCCCTAAGGGAAAAGAGAATAAATATAAGAAAAATGACAAACCTTAAGATCCATAAATGGTTTGATTCCCATTTCATTCTCTGCATATCACAAGGCCACAAAATGTGAGAGCATAGTACAAGAACTGAACATCTTACCTATTTGAGGGCAAATATAGTCTTACTAGTTTCTATAATTTGAGTAATGATGGGAACGAGCATCCCCGAATACGAGTCGCCGGCAACATACAATGGATTTTTTAAGAATTCTGGGTGATCAAGGAACCACTGCAAACAAATTAAATTATTGGCTGTTCTTCTTATTGAATAACATTGAAGGGCAAAGGAGAAAATAAATTTAACTAATAATTTGGTGAAGAATCTAATTACCCTGTAAAGGAACTCATATGCTTGATCACTTGCTTGTAAATTTGATGATTGTAAAGCTGCTGGAGTTCTTGCATAGGAAAATCCAGTGCCCACTGGTAAGTCTAAGAAAATAATGCTTGCCACCTAATAATTCCATCATATTTTCAACATTTTGTGTTGTGCAGAAACCTTATGTACATATAACAGTTATAATTCACAATCAAGTACTCACCTTTGTCCATGAGTAAGGATTCAGTATCATTGTAGGCAAACTCCCATTGTATTCCACTGGCTCAAAAGTTATTGGTCCTTCATATATTCATAAGCTAAAAAGTTAGTAAGGGAGTAACCTAAATGTCTTGTCGAAAGCCAGAAAATTTGGTGATTCAATTCCAGTATAACACTATTCTGGGGTGTTCTAAATGATCACAACCCAAAGTCTACCCTTTAGCTTGTAGTGTGAAATCAAGAGCTTTAATTTCTTCGGTCAAATAAAGGGGCTAATCCCACGTATAGTTACTGAATTTTACCCGCTATAACTCTTGAGTGTGTGAACAAAGTCCCACATTGCTAAGTGCAAAGATTGTGAGGCAACATATAAGATTAGGGATCTGTTAATGACGAGAGGCCTTTTGGAAAAAACTATGTGGGCTTTGTCTAAAGCGGACAATGTCATACTATGAAAATTATCTTCGGGGTAGTTGAGCCCGACACCTGGTATCAGAGCTCAGATTCAACATGATGAATATGGTGATGGCAGATAAATACTCTGACAATGTGGGTGGCACACATGAATCTCGAAAATTGACCCGTGGAATGGTGATAGGCCACGTGAAACTTAGTTCGAGGGGAAATTGTTGAGTGTGTGAATAAAGTCCTGCATTGACAGCTAAAAAAATTGGAAGCCTATATATAAGGTGCAACGATCTCTAAAAAAAACGAGAGACCTTTTAGGAAAACGTGCAGACTTGCCCAAAACAAGAAAATATTATACCATGTTATTAGGCCGTTTTAGTCCAAGAATAACATAAAGTTAAAAGACTATTTTTTGTCATAATAAACTGAACTTAATTTACCCACCACGAAAGTGAAGTTATCATTTTACTAACTTACCAAATTAAAACTATCTGTCTATAGAACTTAAACTCGTATGACATACCTATCTCATAGATAAGCCCTGATAAAGCAGAGCAACCAGGGCCTCCTGTTATCCAAAGTAGAATAGGGTCTGATTCTGGATTAGACTCCGACTTTATAAAATAGTAAAATAGTTGCGTATCTTCTGAATCATCCACTCCAATATACCTGGAAACACAGTTTTAATCTAATTAATATCAAAACTTAAACCATACTAATATATAATGATTCTCACAAAGAAAACTACAAACATGTTGAGGAAACTAAAATAGCGTTATTAATTTCTAGTTTCTCACCCAGTTTCCAGTTCAAAAGGAAGCGGTCCTTTAAATCCTGGAAGTAACTTCACTGGTGAAGCAGCTATTGCAAGTTGTGAACATAGCTCTGGTACAAGAAGAACTAAAAGCAAATAACTTAGCTCTATTTTTGCCATGTTTCTTATCCAATAAAGTTTGCTTCAAGTTAAGTTTTATATATATATATATATATATATATATATATATATATATATATATATATATATACAGACTTTGCATTACTCGAACTTCAACAAAAAAGCTACAAGACAAAAGGGACTGTAGGTACGTGGACTACGTGTTCAAGTTGATTACCAATTACTCTAATGGGTCGTTTGGTACGGTGTATAAGAATAATGCGGAATAAGGTATATTAGTAATGTATGGATTAGTAATGCATGAGTTAGTATTGAAAGCATTAGTTATGCAGATATTATTTTTTATCTACTGTTTGGTATGGTGTATTAAAATTATAATGCATTGCATAAATTTTAAGAAAAATAGTAGTTTATAAAAATACCCTCCATATTCTCAAGTTTTAAGGAACTTTAAGGATAATTTTGTCTTTAACCAACCTAATACATGCATTAGTAGTCTTGATATTACTAATGCCATAATTTTTTATATATTACTTATATATAAAATAATACTAAATATGATATGATTGAAAAAATATACCAAATAAGATATTAATAATGTATAGAACTAATGCTTGCATTATTTTTTATAACGATCAAACCACCGCTAGGAAAACAGAGTTTGTTTCTTGATTTTTCTAGGCCCTGATGCAATAGTTTGACACGCATCGCGCCGAAATCAATTGTCTGTTTTCTTCGCCATTTAAATCTTTTTATTTCTTACTCCCTTTCTTCTCTTCCTATGAATAATCTATTGTGTTATCGTTAAGGGTGTCAGTGGATATTTAAAAATTGACTAAATCAATTGAACCGTATTGTATCGAATCGATTTTTAGATATTTTAAAAATAAAATCATAAATTTTTATATAAATCTGTAACTGTACCGTTAATTAGGGTAAGTTTTTTATTTTATGAAAATAAACCGAAAAAATCCTGAACCGTATCGAATAAAATTATATGTGAAAAATATAGTTATATATTAAGTTCAAAAATAATAATGCATTAAATTTTTCCTTGGGCCTTGAAATTATGAGAACGGTTACAAGCCAACAAGTAATTAAACTCAAAATCCTAATTCCAAACCTATTTTATTACTCCTACTGAAACTAAATTATTTTAGCATATTCACTAGTAGGACACAAAGTATTCTAGTGATTATGAGTAGCAAACTACAATGTATTGAATATGTTTCCTTTCATATGATTTAGATTTATTTTTTTGAATATTAAATATTCTATTGACTTTATTCTTAAGTTCCAACTTGGTTAATATCTTTCCACTCTTGTGATTTATATTTTCTTTGTCTTTGCTTAGTTTCTTTTGCGATGGTGTAGAATTGTTGATGGATCTATACTCTGAACATCTTTCATATTTTCTTAATTCATCACCCTTTAAACAATAAAAATATCTAGAGAATTTTGTTAAGTTGTATAAAAGTACGTATGTTATTGCATTCTACTAGAGATTTTTATAAGACATTGAAAAAAATACAAAACATTAACCGAACCATACCGATATCAAAGAAAAACTGACATGATTGGAACGATTTCGTAAAGTTTAATTTTGGTTATATAATAGAATAACCGAAAAATTGATATGGTATAAATTTTATAAAATAACCAATGAAACCGAATCATTTACCCTCCTAGTTATCGTCATTGCTTCTTTTCTAGTAATTTGTTTCACGTTGTGTGATGTCTAACTTCATGCTTTGACCCTACGAAGCATTTGGAGGTCAATTGATACAAATTACGTGCACAAAAAATATGATGCAGACACGAACTTATAGTAAATAATTATATTAATCTTTCGAATTATGAATATACAACTACTGTTTGGTTTAATTTGTTAGTTATATAATCGTTATTCAAAAAGATCTGGAGGTCATAATTTATTAACAAAACTAATCATGTAATTTTTTTAATTGTGCAATAAAATATAGTTGCCTAATTATATCAAGACGAAAGCAATTGACTCGGTCGAACCACATAACTAGCTCTAAATCCGTTTCTGGTTTATCAAGTGCAAGTTTAATGCCAACCTGTATATAACTTATAAGTGACTTAAAACCTTTTAACACTGAGATTCACATGATATGGTTTGCTGTTCTCGATTGTTTTTGTATATGACACCAAAATTGTATCTGGGTTCGTTGTTCAGTACGCCGTCTGTGATGATGATACATTTATGTTTTTGTAATTAGATGATGCTTTCACTATCATACTACACTTGTTGTGAAATCTAACATACTTTTTGGACACGGAGAGCATGTCTAACGTGGTCATCATTAGCCCACTGATAAATGAGCTTGTACAAATCTGTATATAATAATCGGAATTTTTTTTTGAGTGAGTTACTAAAGTAATTTAACACTTCCTCTGCTTCAAATTTCATGAATGAAAAGAGAACTTAAAGAATATGAAATCTCACTCTAAAAATAGGTACTTATTGTCAGAATACAACTGTTTAGTGGCGGCTCGATGGAGTAAGGGGCCTAAAGCTGAATCATTATTAGAGGTCTTTGGAGGCAAATATGTCAATTATATTTTACAATCAACTTCTTTTAACATTTTCTTCCGAATTGATAATATAGTTAATTTATTTAATCATTCTTGAGATATTATTGATCTTAGGTAAAATTTTATTAATTTTACTTTCGAAAAATATCTTTCTGTTGGGGGAAATGTCTTTATTTTTCTGTGTGCAATATTATATAGGTGGTACGACCCCAATTTTCCTACGTAGGTTATTGTGATGACACTTAGTATGTACGACTAGGTAAGCTTAGCAATAACAATAACTGAACAGATATAAATTAACAAATTACTGAAAGCAACTGAATAATAGATAAAAATCCTCCGAAAATAGTATCTCACAATACACGCCTCAAAACCGGTGGAACTGAGTCATGAACTCTACAGATTACAACTAGAGTACTACTACATCACTGTCCGAATGAAAATGCAACACGAAGTAAAACAAGGAAGGTGACTCTGAGGCCTGCGGACGTGGAGCAGGTATACCTTGAAGTCTCCCGAGCAGCAACTATTGTCACACCCCTTTTATACCCACCAAATGATATATGTGTGTTGGATTGCGGGTTAAAGAGTTTTTCCAATTAAAGTGACAATTTAAAATAGGGATTATTTTATTGTTCAGAGTCGCCACTTGGAATTGATTTTTGGGTGTTCCAAGTCACCTTTTATTTGAATCCCTAATCAAAGAAGATTTGACTATTTTATTATTGGTCTGCAAAAATAATATCCGGATAAGGAATTCTGTTGACCGGGGAGAAGGTGTAAGGCATTTTTCGAGTCCCGTGGTTCTAGTACGGTCGCTTTATTGACTACAACTTGGCTTGAATTAATTTTGGATAAACTCTGATTTATTGGTTTTCATGTTTTATCTATGTACGCTTTTATTGCTTGATTAGATTTATGAAAATTATCTTGAAATGAACCATGTGTGTGTGAATCCGTTTTATTTAGTGTGTTAAAATCATGTCACGCATACTTGTACGATTAATAACACATTATTTATTAAGATTGTTTCGCTCAAAGTTGCTCGAACGCATACTTCGGTTTTAGTTTGGGAATCATGGTCATGTCAAACGAACGTATACATAATCACGGTGATTAATTAATTAATAACGCGCCTAAAGCATATTAATTATATTCATAATTTGTTGTTTTCCTATCTTTGAGATTGTTGTGAGGCTCGAGAGTTATTATTGGAGCTATTTAAGCAATTATTTATTATGTAAAATAAGCCAAATCACTTATCTCAAACCAAGTATTAATGTCCCGAATATTAAAATGTAAGAATAAACTAAAGCCCAAAATTACATCAATTACCATAAACCCGTGAATTTACAAAGCCCAACATGATTAACTGTCCTAAAGTTCCAATGAATTCAAACAAAGCTTCTTTAATCCAATATGATGATAATGTATTAACTATAATGAGGGGAGATAGCAAATTAACATACAACAAATATTAAATTATAAATAATGAGCTAAGCATGAATCTCAAAGATCAAGTCATGGCATAAAACAAAAGACTAGCTAATTAAGACTACTACTAAAGACAAAACAACACATAAAAGCAACAAATAACCAAAATCTTTTACTATGCTAGCAGGACCAAATTAAAATAACATAAGTGTAAAGAATGGACCTTATTGCTTGAAACTTCCTTTACATTGAAGAATCTCTACCGATGCCAAAATACAAGGAAATTGGCAACTACAATTTGACCGAAGCAAAAGCAAAACAGGGACCTTCAAACGCAACAGAGCCAATCGACTATAACCTCGACGACGACCTCAAACCAAGATCTAGACGAAAATTATACCGACTCGACTAGCTTTGGACAACTAGTTCGGGTGGGTCGTTTCGATGGATGTTTGTGGCTGGTTTTGGACGGTATTTAGTCGGGTTTTTGGTGCTGATTTTGGGACGGATTTTCTGGGTTTTTTGGACTGGTATTTTAGCAATTTTGCAGCTGGTTTGGCTGCTCTTTGGAGTTGTCTTGCGGACGGTTTTTAGGACTGGTTTGGGTGACGTTTTGGGCTGAGTTTTAGGGTATTCTTGGGGGTGTTTTAGAGTTGGACTTTGGGGTTATTTCTTATCGTTTTTAGTAGTTAAAACTTGGAGTTCATGGGCTGAAAATGGAACTGAAGTTGCAGCTCTTTTAGTGATGTTAGAAGCTGGTTTTTCGGACTTCTTTGTTGCGTTTTGGTGAGAAATTTGAGCTCATTTTTGGGCTAATCTTTGCTGGGTTTGAGGGCTGGACAGTGATGGTTTTAGGTGGTCTTTACAGTGGGGTTTTGGTGTGGAAATAAGGCTGATCTTGATGGAGGTTTTTTTTTTTTGAGAAGGAAGATGAAGGTGTGGTCTGTTAGAGTTGATAGGAGATGGGGAAGGCTCCCTCTTTTAGGGAGGGATCTATCCGTTTCTTTTAGGGAATATGGGAGATGTGGGGGGTTGTGAGTGGGGACAAGCATGGGGAACAAGGGAAAGTAGAGTGAGGACAAAGTATGGTATTGGTGAGATTATTGAGCGAAAATCAAGAACGGTCAAAAATTAGGTGCTCACAGCATGTCCCTCTTTGCTTGAAAACATGAAAAGTTTTCAGGCAAAGAAAAAATGAGCGATATGACTAATTTTTGGCCATATCATTATTCAAAAGGGAAGAAAATAAAAGATAGGGTGCAACCGTGTCTTGGTTTAGACATCCTACATATCTCGGGTTATAGAGAAATCATGTCGCGTGTAGTTCAAGGAAAGTGATGGAATGATGAGTTGGAGAGTCGAGTGAGGTTTCATTGAGGCTCCGGTCTTTAGTCCAGTTATTACATCAAAATCAAAATAAAACTAAACAAACTTATCAGCTATGAGTTACAAGATTCCTATCTATAAGTCTTCTAAAACTTGATCTTCAATCTTGACTGGGTCATCACGCAAATTCTGATCTGAACCTTAATGCTTGCTAGCTGCAGGTGCTAGTTCATTCTTTTACGACTTCTTCTAATCAAAACGAGAAATGCAATGCTCGTGGTTTCAGTCGTCTTGAGCAGTCCATATCTTTTCTATCTGCTTATGCATTGGGATTCACTTCTCTCTCTTTTATTCATTTATTTTGGATTGAGACTTCTTCTTTTGTTCATCTCAAACCTTGTGCCTCTAGGTAAAACCTGCTCAGTTACTACAATAAATAAACGAATGAAATTTTTTTGCCCCAGTTTTTACTAGAAAATTTTTGTGAGTTATTGTAAAAAAAATTCTAAACTATTTCTTTATTGAAAGTACTAAAAGATCGAGAATGGTGTACCCTGAAAAGGTCATGATGAATTTTTTTTTTGGGATAGTGTTCATTTATTGTCCAAAAGAATGTCTCAACTAAGGATTGGTGTACCTTATGTTGGGAAAATGTGGCCAAGGAATGGGATGCCTTATATTGGCAATGATATTAGGGAGTGGTGTATCCTGCATTAAAGATCAAATCAACTAGGGAGTGGAGTACCCAATGTTGGAGAACACAACTAGGGATTGATGTACCCTATACTGGTAAGAAAATGTAACCAGGGGTTGGCGCCCTGTATTACTAAAAAGGAAATGTAACCAGGGGTTGGCGCCCTGTATTACCAAAAAGGAAATGTAACCAGGGATTGGCGCCCTGTATTACTGAAAAGGAAATATAAATAGGGGATGTTGCCTTGTATTACTGAAAAGAAAATATAACCAAGGGTTGATGCCCTGTATTACTGAAAAGGTAATGTAACCAGGGGTTGGCACCCTATATTACTGAAAAGGAAATGGAACAAGGGGATGGCGCCCTGTATTACTGAAAAGGAAATGAAACCAGGGGTTGGTGCCCTGTATTACTGAAAAGGAAATATAACCAGGGGTTGGCGCCCTGTATTACTGAAAAGAAAATATAACCAGGGGTTGGCGCCCTGTATTACTCAAAAGGAAATGTAACCAGGGGTTAGCACCCTGTATTACTGAAAAGGAAATGTAACCAGGGGTTGGCATCCTGTATTAATGAAAAGGAAATGTAACCAGGGGTAACGCCCTGTATTACTGAAAAGGAAATGTAATCAGGGGTTGGTGCCCTGTATTATTGAAAAATATTGAATCATCCTAGGCGAAAAAAGGTTCTAACTGGATTTAAACTACAAAAAACAAACTTGGGCGAAGAGCACTTCCACCCGGAGATATGAGCTGGATTCCCCTAGGTGAAAAGGTTCTACCTGGGTTAAGCTACAAAAAATAAGCTTGGTCGAAGAGTACTTCTACCCGAAAATATGAGCTGGATCCCCCCTAGGCGAATAGGTTCTACCTGGGTTAAGCTAAGTAAAACAGCCTGAACGAAAAGTACTTCTACCTGAAAATATGAGTTAGATCCCCTAGGCGAAATGGTTCTACCTGGGTTAAGCTAAGAAAAACAATCTGGGTAAAGAGTACTTCTACCCGGAATTGTGAGCTGGATCCCTCTAGGTAAAAATGTTCTACCCGGGTTAAACTATGTAAAACAACCTGGGCGAAGAGTACTTCAACCCGGAACTATGAGCTGGATCCCCCTAGGCGAAAAGGTTCTACCTGGGTTAAGCTACATAAAACAACCTGGGCGAAGAATACTTGTACCCGGAACTATGAGCTGGATCCCCCTAGGCGAAAAGGTTCTACCTGGGTTAAGCTACGAAAAACAGCCTAGGCGAAGAGTATTTCTACCCGGAACTATGAGTTGGATCTCCCTAGGCGAAAAGGTTCTACCTGGGTTAAGCTACGTAAAACAACCTGAGCGAAGAGTATTTCTACCCGAAACTATGAGCTGGATCCCCCTAGGCGAAAATGTTCTACCTGGGTTAAGCTACATAAAACAACCTGAGCGAAGAGTACTTCTACCCGGAACTATGAGCTGCATCCCCGTAGGCTAAAAGGTTCTACCTGGGTTAAGCTACAAAAACAAGCCTGGGTGAAGAGTACTTCTACCCGTAACTATGAACTGGATCCCCCTAGGCGAAAAAGTTCTACCTGAGTTAAGCTACGAAAAACAAGCCTGGGTGAAGAGCACTTCTACCCGAAAACTATAAGCTGAATCCCCTAGGAGAAAAGGTTCTACCTGGGTTAAGCTACAAAAATGAGAGGTATGAGAAGTAGTGATGCATGCTAAAAATAAAGGAAAGTGGAGATTTTGAGGAAACTTACCTTTGGTGACATTCGTCCTTTAGGAATCGCCATTTTGCACTGCTTTGTTCCTGTTGCAAACAAAGAAAAATTGTGAGTTTTAAAAAATGGTGGTCTGTGTGTGGCCTTGATGTCTTTGGCAGCTTGGCTTTGTGCCCATCTTATTTTGATGATGATCTCAACCTGCCACTAGATGTTTCCTGAATACCACTTGCATTTCTGGCTCCAAAGAGTCTTTGGCTTTTCAAACTTTGCCAAAACGGTTAGCCACTTGGGATTCTTCAACTTCATTTTGGCCTTGCTGGCACTTCACTTTCGACTTCTTTCCTCAACACTTTCAGTTTTAGAGCATTGGGGAACCTTTGGCTTTTTAAACTTTCCAAAATGGTTAGCCACTTGGGACTTAACCTTTTCAACTTCATTTTGCCTTGTAGGCACTTTCAATTTGATTTCATCCTTACAAGAGTTTTTGATTTCGAAGTATCGGCCGCCATGGCCAGTCGGGGTTAACTTGATTCCCCTGCCGAGTCTGGGTACCTTTTTTGCATATTAGCTTGTATCAAACCGGAGTCTTGTAAATCAGTCTTGCTATCCCGTCTCTGCCTTAGTTTCAAAACAAAGTTAGACCAAAAAGGATTCAAGGAAAAACAAACAGTAGAATGGAGAATGAATTTAGACAAGAGGTATCCCTTTCGGGGAAAGAAAAGAAGGACTTATCTGGAGTACATGCATATTTCAATGAACATGACATACTTTTTGGACTGGATACATGATCTGTGTAAATTGTTGACTCTCAGAAATTCATCAAAACCTTTATCTCGAAATCGCGAAACCTTACCCAAGACAGTCAATACCAATGGCTGTGAAGATCCTCTTTTCAATCAGTAGTGCCCTTTGTGGGTTTTCACCAGCTAATCTCTCTCATTTCTCTTCTCACCATCGCCTTATAGTGCCCTTTGTGGGTTTTCACTAACAAGACTCTCTCATTTTCATTTTCTCTGCTTGTCATCGCCCTATGGTCCCGTGAGGGTTTTCACCAATAAGACTCTCTCATTTTATTTCTCTCATTTTGGTGGCATCTGATCCAAGTGACTGTATCCTCCAATTCTTGAACATTCTCGTTGATTGATCGGAAGGACTTGAAAAGATTTAGGGTAAAAAGAATTTGGATTGAATTACAACTTTGGAACCTCTCAGGCGAGACCATTGCCGAACCATTATAACATTTTCCCAGTTTTAACTTTTGGGAGAATGTGGATTTTTATTTTGGTGTGACTGAACCCCAGAGAGAGGTTACCTACGTACCCTTCCAGAATCAAGTCAAACATAGTTCAAGTTAACATGAACTTTTTTGTTTTTGTCTTTCTGTCTGTTTTGTTTTCTTACTCTTTCCTTTTCCTTTTTTTTCTTTTTTTTTCTTTCTTGTTTTTTTTCTTTTCAATAACTCCTTCAGGTTCCAAAGAGAGTAATCAAAAAAAGGTAATCGACTCAAAGGGTTGGCAAAAAGGATTAATAGTGTTTGGGTAGCGAGAATGAAAGCCTTCGTCATCTCAATCAAAGAGCATTAAAGGTGCGTGAAGTGTCAAACATAGTACCTTTTTGACTGCATCAATTTGGAGCCAATTTTTTTAGCTTCTTCATGATGCGGGAGGATACATCTCAGAACGAGTTGCCCCACTTCAAATTTTCTGGGCCGCACTTTCTTTTTGTAGGCACTAGCCATTCTTTGTTGGTACAACTGCTCGTGACAAACTGCGGCCAATCGCTTTTCATCAATCAGTGTCAATTATTCCAATCGATTCTTGACCCAATCTTTATCCTCAATTTTGGCTTCAACAATGATCCGAAGAGAGGGAATTTACACTTCTTCTGATTTCATTCGTACTTGGCCTAGGCCTACTGTTCCAATTCTTTGTTTATTTTCTCACAAGCCTTATCTTCAATACATTCTGCTTCTTGATTCATTATTTCGAGGTCTGACAACATTTTAGGATCTAGGCATGAAGTCCGCAAGCATGTCATGTCATTAAAATCTGCATTAACAGAACTGAAAAGAGAATGAGAAATGTGACAAGATTAAGAGAAGAGACATTCAATGAAATATTAATTTCATTTGATTTTTTTTATTATTTTTTTTTAAAAGATATAATGGTTTACATGAGAAAGTAAGACAATAAAGTAAAACATCCGGATTACACCGTGAAATAATCCGAAAGCAGAAAAGAAAGCAAGACCGGCTACCGAGACTCCCGTCTGATAGAGAACTTTTCAGGTTTGGCGAACTTATTATTTTTTTTTTTGCTTTTTTGCTTTTTTGCTTTTCTTCTGTCTCGGCAATAGTTACCATGACCTTCAGTGCCATATCAAATTCCTCATCATCACAGATCATTACAATGACTGGCCCAGTGTTGTGAGCAGGCAACGGATTGTTCGTCACATCAAGAGCCTCTACGTCCCGAAGAACGATTCTTTCGGCTTCAATCAAGTCTTCAACTGCCCTCTTGGGGGTCCAAACAGTCCTCAGTATCGTGTCCCACTGCTCCACAGTGGTATTCATATCTAGCATCAGCTTGGTGCGAGGGGGACTCGGGGTTTGGCCGGTACGGTGCCACTGGCTGCAGCAAACCTAGCCAGATTACCTTTTGAAACAAACTTGAATATGATTCACCAAAGGCATGAACTGATTCCTTATGAGGGGCTCTCTTGGGCGAGAATTGTATTGGGAAACATTTGGTTGGGGATTATATGGAGCTTGGTAGGGACGGGCATTTCTGGGATGTGGAGCTCGGTTTTGTGTATAATGCTCTAGTCGCGTGTAAGGTTGCGCGTTCATCACCGCATAGGGAGGCGGTGCCACGACATAAGCATCATCTTGATGGGGATAATAATGTTGTGGGACCTTAGAAAGTATATATGATTGGTTGAATGACCTGTGGGCCCCCCTCGAGCTCGAAGCCATCATGACTCCCTCTTCTCTCCTTCTTCTGTTCATCAAACCCCCCGAACCATTCTGAACGTTCTGTGAGATGGCCTTGAAGGCAGCATGACTCAAGATTCGGCCCGTTTTTAATCCATTTTCGATCATCTCCCCAATTTTGATAGCCTCAGCGAACGGCTTACCCATAACGGACATCATGTTCTGGAAGTAGTCCATCTCTTGGGCCTGTAGAAAGACTATAACCATTTCTGCTTCGTTTATTGGAGGCTTTACCCTAACGGCTTGCTCGTGCCATTTAACAGCATACCCACAGAAGTGTTCCGTGATTTTCTTTTTCAAATTGGACAAAGAGTTCTCTTTTTTGATTTTTCACTCTTGCTTTTTTTTTTTCGCTCTTTGTTTTTCTTTGTTATTTTTTCTCACTCCTTTCTTCTTCTTCCTTTTCTTTTAATCGGTTTATTAATGGTTATGATCGGATCCGATGGGGATTGCCTATGTATCTTGCACAGTTCGGAAAAGATTAGGAATAAAGTAAATAAAGTAATTCTTTTTTTTAGGTTTTGATTTTTTTTTAATTTCCGAAAGAAAGACTTTATAAAGAAGAAAGAAAATATTTTTGATTTTCGATTTTTTTTTCTTTTGAGAATTTTTCGAAAGAGAATTTGTTTTTTTATTTTCTTTTGAATTTCGATTTTTTTTTTGGAGAAAGACTTTAAAGAAAAAATATATATTTTTGGATTTTGATTTGATTTTCTTTTCGAATGAAAGACTTATAAAAAAAAGAAAATATTTTTTGTTTTAATTTTTTTTTATTTGGAATTTTCTAAGGAAAGACTTCTAAATAAGGAATTAAAGGACAATATTTTTTTGAATTTTTGAAAATTGGGGCCAGAACGGATGAGGTTTACCTACGTATCTCACATCCGATGAGAATCAGACTCGCACAGTTCGGTTAGTGTTGACATAACAGAAAAATATGATTTTGTTTTAAAAAAAATAAAATATTTGGCTTATTTTTGAAATGACTCTTCTTTTTTTTTTCTTTCAAAATTTTGGCAGAGTTTCAGGATTTTTCAAATACCTAGATTTTCAGAATCGGGTAAGTTTCTCTCTCCTTACTCTTGGTTTTTCTTGATTTTCTTTCCCTATTCTAGAAGATGGTCAACATGCAAGCCGAATCAAATTAGTGCACAAGTAGTACGTTAAATGCATTGGGATGGTCTTTTTAATTGGGTACACCTGTCCTAGACGGACCCAACCCCTGTGTTGAGTCTCCAAAGTCAAATGCACGTGATGCAAACAAATATATCTACTAGGGATCCGGCATGAGGTTTGTTCTTCTAAGTTTAAATCCTTGTGGAGAAGGTATCTAGACTGCTTACTCGAGCGGACAACTCAAGCCGAGGAGGGTCAGCGTACCGGTAACATTGCTTTCCGGCTTAGCTGGTGGTGCTCCCCGCCTAAAATATGTGTGACTAAAATCCTTCACCGGTTGACAAGCACTACGGCTATCTCAAAGAAAGCGGGCTATGTCAAGCAAATGCCCAATTTAAATTCAAGAAGACTTAGAGGGGTGCAAAAGAAGATATTTTATATGTACAGTTCAACAATATCAAAGTGGTAAAAAGCGGACAAATAGCACATTAGGCCCAAATAAATCACAGTATATACAAAAATTAACAAAAGCCAAATAAAGTCAATGCACAAGCTCGAATTCTTGAGAGTCCCCAGCAGAGTCGCCATAACTGTCACACCCCTTTTATACCCCCCAAATGATATATGTGTGTTGGATTGCGGGTTAAAGAGTTTTTCTAATTAAAGTGACAATTTGAAATAGGGATTATTTTATTATTCAGAGTCGCCACTTGAAATTGATTTTTGGGTGTTCCAAGTCACCTTTTATTTGAATCCCAAATCAAAGAAGATTTGACTCTTTTATTATTGGTCTGCGAAAACAAAGTCCGGGTAAGGAATTCTGTTGACTGGGGAGAAGGTGTAAGGCATTTCCCGAGTCCCGTGGTTTTAGCACGGTCGCTTTATTGACTACAACTTGGCTTGAATTAATTTTGGATAAACTCTGATTTATTAGTTTCCATGTTTTATATATGTACGCTTTTATTGCTTGATTAGATTTATGGAAATTCTCTTGAAACGAACCATGTGTGTGTGAATCCGTTTTATTTAGTGTGTTAAAATCATGTCACGCGTACTTGTACGATGAATAACACATTATTTATTAAGATTGTTTCGCTCAAAGTTGCTCGAACGCATACTTCAGTTTTAGTTTGGGAATCATGGTCATGTCACGCGAATGTATACATAATCACGGTGATTAATTAGTTTGTGAGGCTCGAGAGTTATTATTGGAGCTATTTAAGCAATTATTTGTTATGTAAAATAAGCCAAATCACTTATCTCAAACCAAGTGTTAATGTCCCGAATATTAAAATGTAAGAATAAACTAAAGCCCAAAATTACATCAATTACCATAAACCCGTGAATTTACAAAGTCCAACATGATTAACTGTCCTAAAGTTCCAATGAATTCAAACAAAGCTTCTTTAATCCAACATGATGATAATGTATTAACTATAATGAGGGGAGATAACAAATCAACATACAACAAATATTAAATTGTAAATAATGAGCTAAGCATGAATCTCACAGATCAAGTCATGGCATAAGACAAAAGACTAGCTAATTAAGACTACTACTAAAGACAAAACAAAACAGAAGAGCAACAAATAACCAGAATCTTTTACTATGCTAGCAAGACCAAATTGAAATAACATAAGTGTAAAGAATGGGCCTTATTGCTTGAAACTTCCTTTACATTGAAGAATCTCTACCGATGCCAAAATACAAGGAAATTGGCAACTACAATTTGACCGAAGCAAAAGCAAAACATGGACCTTCAAACACAACAGAGCCAATCGACCATAACCTCGACGACGACCTTAAACCAAGATCTAGACAAAAATTATACCGACTCGACTAGCTTTGGACAACTAGTTCGGGTGGGTCATTTCGATGGATGTTTATGGCTGGTTTTGGACGGTGTTTAGTCGGGTTTTTGGTGCTGATTTTGGGACAGATTTTCTGGGTCTTTTGGACTGGTAGTTTAGCAATTTCGCACATGGTTTGGCTGCTCTTTGGAGTTGTCTTGCGGACGGTTTTTAGGACTGGTTTGGGTGACGTTTTGGGTTGAGTTTTGGGGTATTCTTGGGGGTGTTTTAGAGTTGGACTTTGCGGTTATTTATGCTCGTTTTTAGTGGTTAAAACTTGGAGTTCATGGGCTGAAAATGGAACTGAATTTGCAGCTCTTTTAGTGATGTTAGAAGCTGGTTTTTCGGACTTTTTTGTTGCGTTTTGGTGAGGGATTTGAGCTCATTTTTGGGCTATTCTTTGCTGGGTTTGAGGGATGGACAGTGATGGTTTTAGGGGGTCTTTACAATGGGGTTTTGATGTGGAAACAAGACTGATCTTGATGGAGGTTTTTTTTAGAGAAGGAAGATGAAGGTGTGGTCTGTTAGAGTTGATAGGAGATGGGGAAGGCTCCCTCTTTTAGGGAGGGATCTGTCCGTTTCTTTTAGGGAATATGGGAGATGTGGGGTTTTGTTAGTGGGGACAAGCATGGGGGATAAGGGAAAGTGGAGTGGGGACAAAGTATGGTATTGGTGAGATGAGTGGGCAAAAATTCAAGAACGGTCAAAAATTAGGTGCTCACAATTACAACAATCCTCTAACAACCGGCACGAGCAGATTATAACGACCCGACCGGTCGTTTAGAGCATTTGCATTCCATTAGGCTATTAAGAGTCTTGATTAGCTCCGTATAATGTATTATGACGTGTGTGAATTGTTGGTTTTGGTTTTCAGGTTTACCGAAATGGATTTGGGAGATAGATTCTCAACTAGGACGCTTTAAGTTGGAGTAGTTGATCAAGTTTGATTTTTTAGTATTTGACCTCGGAAAGGAGTTTTGATGGTTTCATTAGGTCCGAATGGTAATTTTGGACTTGTGCGTATGCCCAGAATTTTATTTGAATAATTCTAGAAGATTTCGGCACTAATTGGCGAAAGTTGAAAATTTTAAGGTTTGGAATGTTCATAAGTTTGACCACAAGTTGACTTCGATGATATCGAGTTCGGATTATGGTTTCGAGAATTTGAATAGCTTCGTTATGTCATTTATGACTTGTGTGCAAAATTTAAGGTTAATCGGAACTTATTTCATGTTTTGGCGTAGTTTTTTTTGACATAAGGGGTACCACATTGTGCAAACGACCTTTGATTTGTGATACGATTAAGCCATCATATCCGTATCGTAATTATAGAACCATAGCAATAAGAATCGTCGCATTATGATGTCGTATGAGAGAGTTATACCCATTTCCGTGTCGGGAAAGACTGCTGTTTTTCTGGAGTAGAGGCAAATCGCAAGTGTCTATTTATAAGTCGCAGGTGTCAAATACGATTTATAAGTTTCAGGTGTAAAATGCAATTTATAAGTCTCAGGTGTCAAATGTAGGGGTGGGCTTAAAATCCAAAAAACCGAATTCCGAACTGGACCGAATTAATTCGGTATTTTGGTTTCGATTTATTCGGTATTTCGGTATAATTCGGTATTATATTTTCGGTATTTCGGTATAACGGTACGGTCCTCGGTATTAGGATCTTGAAATTTCGGTATACCTAAATACCGAATTTTTAAAGAATTTTATGTTGGACCTATACTGCCCAGCCCAACCCAATATGTTGTATCTCTAATTCTCTACACTGCCTTAGTGCCCAACCCATCCCAATAGGACCCAACTCTTACCCTCTTTAGTCTTTCCCTAGTTTCACTTCACTATAGGAAATTAGATAGGGAGAAACAGAAACCTAACCTAAGAGAATAGAGATCGATTGTGACTGTGAGAGAGGACTCAGAGAACTGAGAACCTTGGCACGATAGAGGCGAGTCAGACGACGTCACGACGACTTCACGACCTCGGCGCCGATGACTCTCAAGTGTGACTGCTGGTTTCCTCATTTTTTACCTTCATTCTTCAATCTTCAATCTTCAACTCTTTAACAGCTTCATAACTTTTCATTCTTCAATCTTCAGTTTTTTTTTATAATAATAGTTGTACTGTTGGAGAAGGAATGTTATTTTGAATTTTGGGGTATGAATTTTGATGTAGCTGTAGTGTTGAATTTTGGGGTATAATTTAGGATTAACCGATTAAGTCCTGTCTCGTTTTTCTGTTTCATTTAATTTGTTAATCGTTATTGCATTTTCTTTGAAGTTTGAATTGTGCACTGTTGCACTTACACACTTTCACTCGTTAGTATTGCCTTGAATTGTGCACTGTTGCTTACTGCTTAGTGTTGAATTTAGCGATTATTGTCACTCGTTAGTGTTGCTTATTTAGCGATTATTAAACCGAAACCGTACCAAACTAAAATAAGAAATACCGAACCGTACCGAAATACTTTGGTACGGTATTTGGTATACACAATTGATAAACCGAATACCGAACTAAAATTCTTAAATACCGAACCGAAATACCGGATGCCCACCCCTAGTCAAATGCGACTTGCCTGGAAGGGTTCTAAAAACGGGGGTTTCGGCCATTTTAACATATTTGGAGTTATGGAGCTCGGATTAAAGCGATTGTTTAGGCGATTTTCACCATATGGATTGGGTTAAGTGTTTTCAACTCGATTTTGGTTAAATTGCATGAATATATTGTTATTTTTATCATTAAATTGGTATTTTGGGTTGAAAATGATAGAATTTTTCTAGACTTCAAATTGAGGATTTGGAGGTCGAGTTGTGATCGAAATTTGGTAAATTTGGTATGGTTGGACTCGTGGTTGAATATGTGTTCGGATTTTATAACTTTTGTCAGATTTCGAGATGTGGGCTCCACTGTTAACTTTTGGTTGACTTTTCGAGCGGAGTTGAATTTTTTTATAAATTATTAAATTGTAAGTATTGGAGTATATTTTGATTAATTTGTACATTGTTTGACTTGTTTCGAATTGTATGGTTTTGAATTGAGGAGATAGGAATGCGTTCGAAGGTTGATACGCGTGGAATGAAATTTCCGGAGTATTGTTTAGCTTACTCGGCATTGGATTCAGATTGTTTGAGGTAAGTAACACTTCTAAACTTGGTGCTGGGGGGTATGAACCCCTGATTATATGTGTTATGTGATTGGTCAGGTGACGCACATGCTAGGTGATGGGCGTGTGGGCGTGTACCGTAGAGATTGTTACTTAATCAATTATGTGGAGTTGTGTTGTCAAATGACTTGTTATTTTCCATGTATTAGAGAAACTGAGCTGTGACTCACATTGAAAATCATGCTTAGGAATATGATGGTATTATTGGGACCTACTGAGGTCATTTCTGCTGTTGAGTTATATGTTTAAATTATAATTGCATACTCAGTCATATTCATTCATTTCATATTCAAATCACATGGAATCGCGAGGGTCTCAAACACTTACTGAACTCTCACCCCGGTAGAGTATCAAATCACAAATTGTAACCAAATTACTCAGGAATCACATCAAACTTGCCATAATAGACAACATGAATTCACTTCTAGTCTCGTAACTTTCAATAATGAATTAAGACAACGATAGACAGGTCTATCACTCATAAAATCTCCCAACAAGGGCAAACACATAAACATAATACTAGGTCATGAACTCACCCATAGGCGGGACAACAAATAGGGGAACTCTCCCTAATAAGCAGAACCGAATCAAAATACGAATGGTTCCCCTCTGTAACAAATCAAAAGCATACATGTATGACATCATCTGGCGCAGTGACCTCAAGCTTACTATACGAAACACATCAATGGGCCGGGCCTTCCCCTCTTGGGCGCCCCCTACTCGCCTGAATACTCCGCTGTGACACACCTGTCCGGAGTCTAGGACAATATCTCACCCTGTGGTTGGTATCTCCACACTCGAAGCAACCTCTCTACTGACATGGCTGTGGGAAGTGTGTGGTACGAGTACTCTGAGACCCATGAGCACTTGAAAACACTGTGCGAAGCCTGAAGTGCAAACTGAACTGGCTGACCCATAAAACCTCTACCATGTTGTGCCCTGCCTCCAAAATAAGGACCAGTAGATCTCTCCAATCTACGAGGCCTCCTCGCCTTCCTGTCCTCTCTCTCCTGACATCGCATGTCTCCTCTCTCCTAATCCCACATTCCCTCTATTCGGTGAGCGATCCCTACTACCTGCTGGAATGAAACATCCGACTCTAACTCTTGAGCCATGCTGAACTGAATATCATGCCTGAGCCCCTCAATGAATCTACGGGAACGCTCTCTAACTGTAGAGACCAAAGCAGGGGCATGTCTAGCTAAATAACTGAATCTAACAGCATACTCTGATACTGACATAGTGCCTTGACGTAGCTGCTCAAACTCCGCGCGCCATGCATCCCGAAGGGACTGAGGTACAAACTCTCTCAAGGACATCTCTGAAAACTGAACCCATGTAAGTGAAGCTGACTGGGCCGGGCTACCCAACTCATATTCCCGCCACCACTGATAAGCCGCTACCCTGAGCTGGAACATAGTAAAAGTAACCCCGCTCGACTCCACAATACCCATAGTACGGAGAATGCGGTGACACTCCTCCAGGAAACCCTGGGCATCGTCTGTCGCCAATCCACTGAAGGTAGGAGGGCGATACTTCTTGTACCTCTCAAGTCTAAGCTGTTCTACCTCAGATGCTGCTGCCCTAACCACGGGCTGAACTGAAACCACGGGCTGTGTCGTCATGACACATGGAACCTGACCTTGACCAATATGAACTCGCTGCTCTGGAGTTCGGGCAACGGGAGTTTGAGCTCCTCCCCCGGTCTGTGAAATAGCTGGTGTAACCGGAATCAACCCCGCCGGAGTCAATGTACTAAACATGCTCAAGAACTGTGCTAAGGTCTCCTAAAGTCCGGGGGTAACAACAGGCGCCTTCGGTACCTGCCCCCCAACTGAAACTACGGGCGGCTCCTCAACTGCTGCTCTGGTAGGTACCCTAGCTGTGACACGTGCTCCTCGTCGGCCTCTGCCTCTACCCCTAGCGACATCTGCTCCGGGGGTAACGCCATCAACAACCGCAGCTCGTGTCCTCACCATCTGTGAGAGAATGGAATGATAAAAGTTCAAACTTCGAGATCAATGAACTCGCACAATAGGAATGAAGGAAGTGAAACTATCCTAATAGTTCCGACGCCTCTCAAAGATAAGTACAGACATCTCTGTTCCGATCCGCAAGACTCGACTAAACTCTCTTATGACTCGTAGCACCTATGAACCTAGAGCTCTGATTCCAACTTGTCACGACCCAATTTCCCCTTCGTTGGGTATCGTGATGGCACCTAGTCTTAGGGACTAGGTAAGCCTAACATTTACTGAATAACAACAATAATAAATAACATCTAACAACTTTTGAAATAGAAATCTATATAAAATTTATAATTCCCAAAACCGATAGTACAAATCATAAGCTCTACAGAGATTTGCTACAAATTTCTAAATTCAACTATTTGGAAATAGGTAAAACAGTGTTAATACAAAATAGGAAGGTGACGCCGAAGCTTGTGAACACAGCAGCAGGTTTACCTTGAGTCTCCACACCAACAGTCCACACAGCTAGCTAATGATCAACTGACTTCGAAATACCTGGATCTGCACAAAAAATATGCAGAAGTGTAGTATGACTACACCACGATGGTACCTAGCAAGTATCAAGACTAACCTCGGTGGAGTAGTGACGAGGAACAGTCAAGACACCTACTGAACTAAATAACCTGAACAAAGTATAAATATAGAAATAATAGAAAATAATATCTACATAAAGACTACGCGATATGACTAACAATACAGTAATTGCAATAGTAAAGGACAACAACAAATATCAGCGGAATACAATAATAATGACACAGAAGGGTGAACGTAAACACCACCTAAACCCAAAATCACAGATACAACAAGGACAATTAATAACTCAGCAACAACGACCGCTTTCACATCAGGTTTTAGTCAACAAACTCCACGAGGCACCAAACCTCGGACAAATCACAACTTACGGGTTCCAATACTTGAACCCTAACACTTGGCATCCTGTGCCCTCATTACACTTCATAACCGCACTGACGACTCACGTGCCAAATAAAGCCATTCTGACATAGAAGGCAAGTAAACATGGGTGATCATCTATACTCAACAATATCAAGAAAACTTCTTAACCAATAAGAGTGCTCAACTACATGTATGCTTGTGCAAGTGTCCTAACATAGTTCATGCCAGCTAGTAAGTACAGGGAAAGAAATGGATAGCACATAGAATGTCTTCACATAACTTTCCACAAAATAAAGCTCACACAGATAAGTGTAGCACTACACAAGTATGAACAACAAGAATGCCCCCAGGTCATCACAAGTTATCACAAATCAATCCCTGACATAGCCCACCTTGTCTCGCCATGTGTGCAATAGTAAAGTAAATGCCTGCCTTGTCTCGCCACACGTGCACAATAATGTTCCCACCTTGTCTCGCCACATGTGCAATCCATATATATATATATATATATATATATATATATATATATATCCCGCCTTGTCACGCCGCATGTGCAAATATCAATAGTAACAATAGCACGACAGAAACCTCCTACAACCCCATAACAAAGAGATGTCAACAAAGGGCACTCCCGAGATACCGTCTCGTAGTCCCAAAAATAAATGCTCAACAGGGGATCTCCCGAGGTACTGCCTCATAGTCCCAAAGTAAATATGCAAGAACAACAAGTACGATAACAACGATAACACTAATACAAAGGTACGACAAATAAATCAATTCAGAAATTCTAGAACTCAAGGGAACGGAGGAAATAAATTCACAAGGAGTGGCCACAATAGAGAATTCTAGTCATAATAAGAACAACTCAATAAGAAAGGTAATAATATGTAACAACGGCCCGTAAAATACAGTTCAACAACAAAGGGATCTAACACAAGACGAATGATTCCAAATAAGGACAAGTCAACTAAGATATAGGATATCTAAACTTCTTACCAAAATTATCCAAATCCGATATCAAAATCTCAATCAAAACCCAAAATCTTAGTTGAAGTACTTCTTCCCATTTTCCCCAAATATTTCAACCCAAATCCAAAATTAAATGATGAAATCAACCATAGATTAATGAGATATAACCATAAAAGAGTTAAAAATCGTTACCCACAAGCTTCCTCTGAAAATCCCTCAAAATTTCGCCTAAATCATAGATCTCTAGGTCCAAAATTGGAGAATTAAATCAACCCTCGCACTTAGCCTTTTTCTGCCCAGCGATTTCCTCTTCTGCGGGCTTCCAGGCGCACATGCGATGCCGCACCTGCGAAAATTAGATTGCATGTGTGGAAATGACTTAAGTCCTCTGGTCTGCTTCTGCGAGCATAAGACCGCACCTGCGGATCCTTGTCCGCTTCTGCGGAATCCTCACTTAGCTCGCCTTCTGCTTCTGCGATCCCTTCTCTGCAGGAGCGGCTCCGCTTGTGCGCCCCTTTTGTCGCACCTACGACCACTGGTTACCCAGGCCACGACCGCATCTGCAAGCTTTCTTCCTCACGTGCGAGTCCTCACCTGCGGCCACCCCACCGCAGGTGCGATTACACCAGAAGCTTGAAAGCTTCAGCAATTACACAAGTCCAAATTTCGATCCGTTAAGTATCCAAAACTCACCCGAGGCCCCCGGGACCTCAACCAAACGTACCAACTAGTCCTATAACACCATACGAACTTAGTCGATCCCTCAAATCACATCAAACAAGGCTAAAAACATGAATCACCTTCCAATTCAAACTTAATGAACTTGAAACTTCAAATTTCTACAACCGTTGCTGAAACCTTTCAAATCAACCCAGAATGACGTCAAATTTGGCAGGCTAGTCCCAAATAACATAACGGAGCTGTTACAACTCTCCAAATCGCATTCCGAACCCGATATCAAAAAGTCCACTTCTGGTCAAAATCTCCAAAAATTCAACTTTCGCCATTTCAAGCCTAAATTAGCTACAAACTGCAAATTCACTGCCCGGACACACTCCTAAGTACAAAATCACCCAACGGAAATAATGGAACCGACGGAACTCCATTCTGGAGTCGTCTTCACATAGTTCTGACTACGGTCAAAATCCTAAGACTTAAACTTCCGTTTTAGGGACTGTGTCCCAAGTCACTTCGAATCATCCGGTCATTGAATTCAATCACGCATGCAAGTCAATGCACATAATACAAAGCTGCTCATGGCCTTATGACACCGAACGGGACTTAAATTCTCTAAATGACCGACCGGGTCATTACAGCCAAAGTTTACCTCTCGTCACTACTTCTTCGAGATTAAGCTTGATACTTACTGGGTACACGTTTTTTACGTACTCATGCTGCGCTTTCTGCACTTTTTGTGCAGGACCTGAGATAGGTGCCATAGGAGGACCTACCGGCGCGTACCCATGTTACCCAGAGGCTTAGTGGTGAGCTATTTTTCTGAGCCGTTTTGCAGCAACTAGTGCCTCTTCTTCTATTTATATTCTGTCTATTTTATTTCAGACAATATTTAGAATTTTTTGTATAATCTACTAGATGCTCATACACTTGTGACACCAGGTCTTGGAACACACACTAGTAGAATTTTGGATATATTCTTGGTTTTTAATTTATTAGATCGTTCATATTTTCTTATTTTTTTTTTGCAAGTACGAAGAGTTTTATTACTCGGATATCTTTTAAAGAAATGAATATATGTTTAAATCACTAGTTGGCTTACCTAGCTGTGATGTTGGGCGCCATCACGACCTATAGGAAATTGGTCCGTGACATTAATTCCCGGTCAAAACTCTCAATCTTCCAAACCTTCAACTTTTCAATTTTTGCCAAAATGCATCAAATTAACCTACGGACCTCCAAATCCAAATCCAGGCACACACCTAAGTCCAAAATCACCGTAGGATGCTATTGGAATCATTAAAACACCATTCTGGAGTCGTCTACACAAAAGTCAAATTTTGATCAATTCTTATCGCTTAAGCTTTTAAAACAAGAATCATCCTTCTAAACCAATCATGAAACATCCGAAAACTGAACTCGACCACACACGCAAGTCATAATACATAATACGGAGCTTCTCGAGGCCTTAAGTCACCGAATGGGATGCCAATTCTCAAAACGACCGGTCGAGTCGTTATATTCTCCCCCTTTTAAACAAACGTTCATCCTCGAACGTGCCAAGAACAATATCGAAGTCCTCAAATCACTAAATGTACTCACCATACATATACTCGCGGGTGATCCCATGTCATCCACATAGGTCTGACGACAATATCCCATTTTAAAATTATTCCTTCCACCCACACTGATAACCTTAGAACTAAATTTCTCACCATCCGATCATTTCCAAAAGATCTAATTCCCACATTAACACATGGTATCGGCCTCAACCAGCTGTAAAAACTCATGCCTACACCTACAAGGTACAACCACACGACGTAACACGTCACACATATGCCTATAACAACATCTCTAACCACCATAGCTGTCCATAATCAAATCCATCACCGATAATTAATCTCATATCGGCTAGAACCCTGTTCCAAACCTCCACAACATTGACAACGATGCAAGAAATATGAAGATACCATGAATATTCACTCAAATCAACAAGTCACACCCAACACCACTTGGGCACACACCTCGCAAGGTGAAACCCAATAAGCACAACACGAATATGACTGAATATTGAAAGAGAAACACATGAGAGGACTATCAAACAAACTCGACAGGTACAACTCCCTATTAATACCATTATATGAAGCTATTCCATATGGGAGAATTAAAACTTATGAACTAACCACAAGGATCTTATCCTAATATAACTCTACCGCGGCACATATCCCGGTTCAAACATATCAAATCATATGGAAATGTGAGGATCTCATCCTTAGCTGTGAATCACAAGTAGAATACACATCATACTAACCGAAACCTTCCATGAAACAAAAATCACAATACGTAATGAACTCCCCATATCGGTAGAGCATCTAAATCACAAATTGTAACTAACCACCCAGAAATCACATCAAAACCTACCAAAACGAGTAACATAAAGTCACTTCTAGCCTCATATCTCTCAATAGTACACAAAATAAAACGATAGACGTGAGCTACCGCCATAAAATCTCCCAACAGGTATAACCACATAAGCAGAGTACAAAATCACAAAAATCACCCATATGTGAAGCAAGATAAGAGGATTCACCGCGATAAGCAGAGCCAAATCAAAATAAGAATGATTCTCCTCTATAACAATCGATACCATACCCGTAACGACACCATCTGGTGTAGCGGCCTCAGCCCTACTGTAGAAAGCATATCAACGAGCCAGGCCTTTCCCTCTTGGGCACCCTCTACTCGCCTGACCTACACCCCTAGCTGGCGGTGCAGGGATAGCAGCAACTGGAGCATAACTTAAAGCCTAAATACCCCGTTGTGACGCCTCTGTACGGAGTCTGGGATAATCTCTCACCATGTGGTCGGTATCTCCACACTCAAAGTAACCCCTCCACTGACATTGCTATGGAAGCTATCTAGTGCGGGTACTCTGAGACCCATGGGTATCTAAAAAAACGTGCGAGGCATGAAGTGCAAACTAAACTGGATGACCCGTAAAATCTCTTCCATGATGTACCCTGCCTCGAAAATAGGGACCAGTAAATCCTCCCAATCTACGAGGCCTCTTAGCCTCCCTGACCTCTCCCTCCTGAACCCATATTCCCTCCAATCTAGGAGTGATCTCTACCACCTACTGGAACGAAATATCCGTCTCCATCTCCGAGCCATGCTCAATCTGATACCTTGACTGAGCCCCTCCATGAATATGTGGACCCGCTCTCTAACTGTAAAAACCAAAGCAGGTGCATGCATGGACAAATCACTAAATCTAACGGCATACTCTGACACTGACGTAGTGCCCTGGCGCAGCTGCTCAAACTTCACGCGCCATGCATCCCGAAAGGTCTGGGGAACAAACTCTCTCAAGAACATTTCTGAAAACTGAGTCCACGAAAGTGAGGCTGCATCGTCCGGGCTACCCAACTCATACGCTCGCCACCGCTGATATGACTCTCCCTTAAGCTGGAACGTAGTAAAACCAAACCTACTTGTCTCCACAATACCCATAGTGTGGAGAATACGGTGGCACTCCTCTATAAAATCATGTGCATCTTATGAAGCCAAACCACTGAAAGTAGGAGGGTAATACTTTTTAAACCTCGCAAGTCTAAGTTGTTCCTCCTCAGATGCTGCTGCCCAAACCACGGGCTGAACTGGAACAACAGGCTATGTCGGCATGACACCTGGAACCTGACCAATGTGGATTCGCTGCTCTGGAGTATGGGCGGAGGGAGTCTGAGCTCCTCCCCTGGTCTGTGAAGTGGCTGGTGAAACCGGAATCAACCCAGCCCGAGCCAATGTGTCAAACATGCTCAGGAACTATGCTAAAGTCTCCTAAAGTTCCGGAGTAGCAACATGCGCCTCCGGTACCTGTTCCCCAATAGGAGCTACTGGCGGCTCCTCAACTGCTGCTCTGATAGGTTTTTCTAGCTGCAACACGTGCTCCTCCTCGGCCTCTGCCTCTTCCCCGACCCCTAGCAACACTGGCTCTGAGGGCAGTGTCATCAGTAACTATAGCTCATGTCATCATTATATGTGAAAGAATAGAATGCCAAAGGCTTAAACTATGAGATAAATAAACTGGCACGATAGGAATGAAAGAAGTGAAACTATCCTAATAGTTCCGTAGCCTCTCGAAGATAAGTACAAACATCTTATCCGCAAGATTCTACTAAACTCGCTTATGACTCATAGCATATATGAACCTAGAGCTCTGATACCAACTTATCAGGACCTAAATTTCCCTATGTAGGATGTTGTAATTGCACCTAGTCACTAAGACTAGGTAAGCCTAATACTTACTGAATTAAATGACAGAATTTACCAAAAAACAAATATTAAGCATGAGATTGAAATTTCTATAGTGAACCAATAATCCCGAGTGCAATACAATACCCAAAACCGGTAGTACGTGTCATAAGCTCTACCGAGTTTACTAGGAAAGATCTGCTAAATACAACTATTCCAGAATAGAAATAGACAATGCATGTACAATATTAGAAGGTGACTCCGAGGCCTGCGAACACGATTTCAGCTATACTTAGAGTGTCCACAGCAAAATCCGAACAACTAGCTAGTGATCGACCAACTCCGAAGTACCTGAATCTGCACAAAAATATGGAGAAAGCATTTTTATGAGTACATCACAGCGGTACCCAGTAAGTATCGAGACCAACTTCGGTGGAATAGTGATGAGGGATAGTCAAAACACCTACTATACTAAGCAACTTGTACAAGTATAAATGGGAACTAACAGGGAAACAATGTTAATATAAAGCTAAGCATGGTAGAGATAACAAAACAATACTCGCAATAGAACACTAGAAACAATATTTCGCAACATGGGCAAACAGGTAATAATGTCGTAGAGTATGCTGAACACAGATTAAGTCTGGTGAAACTAAGTAAAGAAAATAAGTAACAACTCAATAAGAGCAACCGCTTCCACACAAGACTTGTTCAAGGGTTTTCCTGAGGTATTTCACCTCATAGTCGCATTTCACGGGTCCCGATTCATGAACCCTAATCACGTTGGCATCTTGTGCCCACATTACAATTCATAACCACATGGATGACTCACGTGCCAAGGGAGTGACAATATCTCATATCCGCATGGACAACTCACATGCCAACAATAACAATGACGACTCATGACCACACAGACACCTCACGTGCCAATAGAACAACTTCTACATAGAAGGCAAGTAAACGAGAGCAGATGTAAACGATCAATAACATCAGGATTCATCTTCTTAAACCGATATGGGTGATTAACTTTGTGTATGCTTGTGCAAGTGTTCTATCACAACTTAAGTCAACAAGTAAGAGTAAAGACAATGAATGACACATAGGATCAATCACCGCAAAATGTACAATGTATAACTCACACAAGGTAGGGACACTATTACACAAATATCGTTAATAACAATGCCCCCAGGCCATCATAAGTTATCACAAATCATTCCCCGATATAGCCCACATTGTCTCGCCACGTGCCCAACAATAAAGTAAATGCCCGTCTTGTCTCGCCGCACATGCATAATAATATTCCCACCTTGTCTCGCCACATGCGCAAACCTATATATATAGCCCGCCTTGTCACGCCGTATGTGCAAATATCGATAATAACAATAGCATGGACAACTCACGTGCGAACACCCCGACAATCCTCTCCACAATACCACGTGTTCCAAAAAAAACATAACAACACAATATAAGGCCTTTCACTACATGTGCCCACATGCCACAACTTCCCCTCAAACAATTTTAATACCACAACCACGCATAGCCCTCGGCTTAACAACATTGAGTACAACAACCAAAACAACAACAATAACACGAGAGTACGACGAGTAAATCAACACAAGAACTACAGAACACAAAGAAACGAAAGAACGAGCTCACAATGAAAGACACAACAGGTAATAATGGTTTCAATAAGAATAGCTCAATAAGGGGGAGAGATAGTGTATAATAATGATTCCACATAAGTTCAACTCGACGATAAGAGAGATAGCATGAATTAATGATTCCCAATAAGGATGAGTCAACAACGAAAGGGATAACAGAACTTCAATTAAGGTTAAGCAATTACGGAAGAGATAATAATAACTTCAATTAAGGTTAAGCAATTACCGAAAAGATAATAATAACTTCAATTAAGGTTAAGCAATTACGGAAAAGACAGCATGGAAATAAAAGAGGTAATAACTTCAATTAAGGCACATAGGAGTTTATTTGGAAACAAGGGTAGAACATGAATCAATCAACTCCAAATAAGACATGTAAGGGTGAATTTAGTAAATGGAGAATTTAACGTGATAAGAGAACTTCATACATAATGAACATAAGAACCTAAGAGCCTAAAATGGTCAAATTCCCACAAATAAGCCCAAGTATGTACTCGTCACATCGCGTACACGGCCTTGACATGACACAATTAGCACAAATGACTCCAATCCTAAGGAGTTGTTCCCCCACACAGTTAGGCAAGATACTTACCTCAAAGAAGCTAGACTGATACTCTAAAATGACCTTCTCGTGTGAAACCACCTTTGGACGGCTCAAATCTAGCCAAAAGAACTTAACATCATAAATAAAAACCATAGGAAACGATTACGGATAATAAATCTTCGATCTTGAAAGAAAAATAAAAAGTCAACTCAAAAAGTCAACCCATGCCCACATCTCGGAACACGACTAAAATTATAAAATTTGAATACCCATTCGATAATGAGTACAACCATACAAAAATTACTTAAATCTGACTTTAAATTGCCTTTCAAATCTCCAAAATTTAGTTTAAGAAGTTTTAACAATTTCCCCCCATATTTCTAACTTAAATCGCTAATTAAAAGATGAAAATAATAATGGATTCATGAAATCTGAATAAATTCGGGTAAAGAACACTTACAACAATCCAAATCGTGAAGAACCCCTCCAAAATCGCCCAACATCGAGGTCTACAACTCAAAATATGAAGAAAATGGCCAAACCCTCGAGATATACACCTTCTACCAGCACTTCCACATTTGTGGACAAAAATTGCACACATGCGCTCTTGCTTTTGCGAGCCAACACTCTCACCTGCGGCCTTCACTTAACAGCCCAGAAATTGCACTTGCGAGCCACCCATCACATCTGCGATTCCGCAGAAGGGTCAAAAAGCCGCAGAAGTGGACGACCATTTGGAGTCTCCATTTCGCATCTGCGGTCACACTTCCGCAGATGCGATCTGGCACCTGTGGCCCCCTATCCACAGAAGCGAAGCAACAAGACATGTACCAACTTCGCAGAAGCGACCAAAAATCACGAAGAAGCGGCCACACACTTGTGCTCCAAAAATGCACAGGTGTGACGCACCAGAACCAGACCTGCCCAAAGACATGGAAACCATATGAAACTCGTCCGAAACACACCCGAGCCCCCATCCAAACATACCAACAAGTTCCAAAATATAACACGGATCTACTCAAGGCCTGAAATCACATTAAACAACATCTAAACTACGAATAGTGCTCCAAATCGGCCTTAATGAACTTATAAATTTTTAACTTCTACAACTCGCGCCGAAACGTACCAAATCAACCCGGAATAACCTCAATTTTTTCACGCAAGTCCCAAATGACATAACTGAGCTAATTCAACTCTCATAATCGCAATCCGAGCCCGATATCAACAAAGTCAACTCCCGTCAATTCTTACCGCTTAAGCTTCTAAAACAAGAATCATCCTTCTAAACCAATCCTGAAAAATCCGAAAACCGAACTCGACCACACACGCAAGTCACAATACACAATACGGAGATACTCGAGGCCTTAAGCCACAGAACGGGATGCCAATTTTCAAAACGATCGGTCGGGTCGTTACAAAGAGGAACTGTTTATATGGTTGATGTTTCATTCCCGATCCTCTTATTACCTCTTTCCCTAGATCTTTGGTGTCCCTTCAAATATAGTGGCCCGACAGTCTAAAGATTGGCTGATCCATACTTGTCATATTTGCCCTTCCAACCACAAACTCATTCGGCCCAATGATGATCATTCGTACCAAACTCTCTTGGACCATTATCATCTTAATTTACTGTCTGCATCATTTTGAGCAATTCCCTTGTTCTTTCTTTTCTAACTACTAGTGTTAGAACCCGCGCATAATTTGATAGAATATTAATCTTATAAAATTATGATCTAATATATCAAATTATTTTAATAAATCTTAGTTGTTATTTTATTATTTAATATAATATGTAGAAATATAACAAATCTATAAAAAATCAAAGGATACACATCATATAGTAATCAAATAAATTATTTGTTCCTTATTTATCCTTTATTAAATTAGCATGTACTTAGTATTATACATTTAATAATGTGACTTTTTATTAACTCTGAAAATAATCCTAATTTTTTTAAACTTATATTATACTGTTCAAAATTCTTCAATAGTCTAAATTTATCAATAATTGTTTTGAGTCTTATTTATTTATCCTTTATTTTTAATTAATTCAAAATATAAATATCATAAAATTATCTTTATCCCCCTCTTTTCGCACATTCTTTTCTACAGCCGTCATGACCCAAAATCCCAACCTCGTGGTCATGATGACGCCTAACATACTCTTGCTAGACAAGCCGATGTGAGATAATTAAATTTCTATTTTTTAACAGTTAAAAACACAATTAAGCTATATAACAAGAGATAAAAACCCAAGTCAACACAGTACTAATATAAGTCATGTAATAATATCTACTCCCAAAGATCCGGAGTCACGAGTACACAAGCAACTAGAAATCTACAAACATAGTCTGTAATAAATACAATATTTTGAAGTAAATGAACAGTAAAAGTGGAAAAGAGGAAGGGGCTTCAAGGTCTACGGACGCCAGCATATCTACCTCGAGTCCCCGTAAGCAGTGATCCAAGATGATGCACCTCATGCACCGCGGGGATTAATACCAGTATATGCACAAGAAGTGCAGAAGTATACTATGAGTACAACCCAATGTACTCCGTAAGTGTCGAGCCTAACCTCGACGAGGTAGTGACGAAACTATGACAGGACACCTATGTAAATAAACCTGTACAAGTATATATGAAGCATCAATAATAACAGAAAATGGTAACATACAAACTGAGAGGGGACATGGAAATGGGGCAAATATAACAGCTGCGATAGGTATGAAATCACGAAATAGCCAAATAATCATCAACCAATGAAATTAGATAAACCAATGATATGAAAATGACACAACACCACCCTTCGTGCTTTTACTCTCGTCCTCACCATGCAATAATAAATAAATAAGATAAATGGCACGGCATCACCCTTCGTGCTTTTACTATCTTCCTCACCATAAATAATGAATAAATGAGATAAATAGCATGACATTACCCTTCGTGCTTTTACACTTTTCCTCACCATGAATAATGAATAAATGGGATAAATGGCATGACATCACCATTCGTGCTTTTACATTCTTCCTCACCACGTAATGATAACAATATGAATTCGAGAAAAAAATAATGCGGAGAATGTATTTAACGTCAAATATGATGCCAAGATACCAAACTTCAACTTTCAAAAATACTCAACAATTATGAAATGAGCAATAATTACGAATCGAATAATCAAAGAAGTAATAACCTAACCTAAGCATGGATATCATAATTAACAATGCAATTAAAGTCAAGGAAACAAGCTCCACCTGCATGCTCTAAAGAACAACGCATAAGTACTTGTCACCTCATATATACGTTGTTCCCACACATAAAATACGTAGCAAATAGACTAACAAGTCCTAATCCCTCAAGTCAAGGTTAACCATGACACTTACCTCGCTCCGCAATCAAATTAAAGCTTAACCGGGGCCTTTCCCTACTGTTCGCCTCCAAACCAATTGAATCTAGCCAAATATAGTTCAAACAATTCAAAATAAGCTTTAGAAACTACACACGAGTGAAAAAGATTCAATCTTTAATGATTTTTGGAAAAAAGTCAACAAAATTCAACCCCAGACTTGCTTGGTCAAAACCCAAGATTCGGACCAAAACCCAATTACCCATTCAGCGGCGAGCCCGATTATGTGATTAGTTTTGAAATCCGACCTCAATTCGTGGTCTAAATCTCAATTTTACCAAAATCTCCAATTCTACTCAAATCCCTAATTTCTACTATAAAATAGCATAGATTAAAGGTTAGAAATCAATGGGTGTTGATGGAAATGGAAGAAAACGGATTAAAATCTACTAACCTACGAAGTGGGGATGAAATTCCTCTTCAAAATTGCCTCTAGGCCGAGCTCAAACTCGGAGATGGTGAAAAATGAAGAAAATCCCGACTTTGGCACATTTAATTGACTGGGCGTCAGGCCATCTTCACTTTCTCTAAGGACCTGACGCGTTCGCGATACGCAACAGCTAGAATGTCCTACGCGTTCACGAAAGATTCTCCCCCCTAGACTTCGCGTTCGCGAACCAGGGCTCACGTTCGTGTAGAGTAACAGCTATGTCCCTTCCCAAGTCCCCTCAACCCGACTTGTTCACGAGAGGCTGGTCGTGTTCGCGAAGGGTAAACCCCCAATGCTTCGCGTTCTCAACCCAGCCAACGCATTCGCGATGAAGAAATTCTACCCCTATCCTAGTTTCCTCTTCGCGATCGCGATTGTACATTCACAATCGCGAAGCACAAAATGTCGGGTACCGGTAACAGCAAAACCATTAGATTCCTATGTACACAAATCGCTCCGTAGCCTATTCGAAACTCACCCGAGCCCCTCGGGCTCCAAACCAAACATGCACACAAGTATAATAACATCATGTGAACTTGGACAAAATACCTAAAACTACGAATGAGACATCAAAATGTATGAAATTTTTAAAGAAGCTTAAGAACTTTCAAATTTACAACCGGACGTCCGAATCACGTCAAATCAACTTCGTTTTGCACCAAATTTAGCAGACAAGTCATAAATAGTGAAATGAACCTATTCCAAGTTCCGGAGCCAAAATCCGAACCCAGTAGAAATAAAGTCAACCTACGGTCAAACATAGAAATTATTTAAACCTATAAATTACTAGATTTCAACAAATCACATTAAATTAAGTTAGGGACTTCCGAATTCAATTTCGGGCATATGCCCATATCCCAAATCACGATACGAACCCACCGAGACCATTAAAACACTGATCCGGGTTCGTTTACACAAAAAATATTAACTGTAGTAAACTCAAATCATTTATAAAGCTAAAATTCACATTGTTTTTTAATTTTTCACATAAGCATTTTCCAAAAATGACACGAAATCGAGGAATGCTAAACGGAGCTATCCGAGGTTTCAAAACACAAAAATGAAGGTTCAAACCCAAAATGACCTAACAGGTCATCACATTCTCCACCTCTAAAAAAATATTCGTCCTCAAACGGACATAGAAATGTACATAGACTGGTAAAAAAGTGTGGGTATCTACTCCGCTTGTCGGATTCAGACTCCTACATGGCTGCCTCGATCGGCTGACCTCTCCACTGTACTCTAACTGAAGGATAACTCTTAGACCTCAACTTCAAGACCCGCCGAGCTAGAATAGCCACAGGATCCTTCTCACAAGTCAAATCCTTGTCCAATTGGAATGAGCTGAAATCTAACACATGGGACGAATCACCGTAATACTTTCGGAGCATGGAGACATGGAACACCGGGTGGACTGTTGATAAACTAGGTGGCAATGCAAGCTTATAAGCCACCACACCCACTCTCTCAAGAATCTCAAAGAGTCTGATATACCTAGGGCTTAACATGCCCTTCTTTCCAAACCTAATCACACCCTTCATGGGTGAAACCTGAAACAAAACCCTCTCTCCAACCATGAATGAAACATCATGAACTCTACGATCGACATAACTCTACTTCCTAGATTGATCTATGCAAAGTCGATCCTGAATCATATTGACCTTTTCCAAGGCATCCTTAACCAAATCAATACCCAACAACCGAGACTCTCCCTGCTCAAACCAACTAACTGGCGAACGATACCACCTCCCATATAATGCCTCATAGGGGGCCATCTGAATACTCCATTGGTAGATGTTGTTGTAAACAAACTCCAGAAGCAGCAATAACTGATCCCAATAACCCCCAAAATCCAATACGCATGAGTGAAGCATATCTTTCAATATCTGAATGGTGAGCTCGGACTGACCGTCTGTCTGGGTAGAATGTTGTACTCAACTCAACCTATGTGCCTAGCTCACATTGTACGACTCCTCTAAAAGTGCGATGTGAATTGTGTACCCCGATCAGAAATAATGAACACCAGTACACAGTGAAGACGAATGATCTTGCGGATATAGATCTCAGCCAACCGCTCTGAAGAATAGGTAACTGCCACTGGAATAAAATGTGCCGACCTAGTCAACCTTTCCACAATGACCCATACTGCGTCGAATTTCTTCGAAGTTCGTGGGAGCCCAACAACAAAATCCATTGCAATACACTCCCATTTCTACTCGGGAATCTCAAGCTTCTGAAGCAAACCGCCAGGCCTCTGATTCTCATACTTTACTTGCTGACAATTCAAACATCGAGACACATATGCAACTATATCCTTCTTCATTCTTCTCCACCAATAATGCTGCCGCAAATCCTGATACATCTTGGAGGCACCCGGATGAATGGAATACCGAGAACTGTGGGCCTCTTCAAGAATCAACTCACGAAGCTCATCCACATTGGGCACACAAATCCGACCATGCATTTGCAACACCCCATCTCTGATAGTAACCTGCTTGGCACCACTGTGCCACACCATGTCCTTAAGGATGAGCAAATGGGGGTCGTCATACTGACTCTCTCTGTTGCGCTCATACAAAGAAGACCGAGAGACTGTGCAAGCCAGAACACGACTGGGCTCCAAAACATCTAACCTTACAAACTGATTGGCCAAGTCCCGAACATCCGATGCTGGCGGTCTCTCACCAACCAGAATATACGCAAGGATACCTATACTCATATCCTTTTGGGGCATTTATCAACCTAAATGAATCACTAGGAACTCATAATGCCCGCACCGAGTCCGAAAAGCTGTCTTAGGGACATCGGATGCCCTAATCTTTAACTGATGGTAGCCAGACCTCAAATCAATCTTCGAAAACACTTTGGCACCTTGAAGTTGATCAAATAAGTCATCAATTCTAGGCAACGGGTACTTGTTCTTGATATTGACTTTGTTCAGCTGCCGATAGTCTATACACATCCTCAACGAACCATCCTTATTCTTCACAAACAACACGAGCGCACTCCAAGGCGAGACACTAGGTCTAATGAATCCCTTATCAAGCAAATCTTGCAACTGCTCCTTTAATTCCTTTAACTCCGGCGGGGCCATACGGTATGGTGGAATAGAAAAAGGTTGAGTGCCTGGAGCCAAATCAATAGAGAAGTCAATATCTCTGTCGGGTAGCATCCCCAGTAGATCTACAGGAAACATCTCTGGATAATCACGCACAACTAGTACCGAATCCATGGAAGGAAACTCTACACTAGAGTCGTGAATATAGGCCAAATAGGTTAAACACCCCTTCTCGACCATGTGTTGAGCCTTCACATAAGAAATAACCATACTGGTAGAATAACCAGGAGTCCATCTCCACTCTAATCGAGGAAACCCCAACATGGCTAAAGTCTCTGTCTTGGCGTGACAATCCAATATAGCATGATACATCGACAACCAATCCATGCCCAAAATAACATAAAAGTCCACCATATCAAAAAGTAGGAGATCTACACTAGTCTCATGACTCCCAATAGTAATCACACACGAGTGAAAGACACGATCTAGTATAATAGAATCTCCCACAGGCATGGACACATACACAAGAGCACTCAAAGAATCACGAAAACCAGATATGAAACAAAATAGGATGACAAGTAGGAATAAGTAGAGCCTGGATCAAATAGAACAGAAGCATATCTATCACAAATTGGAACTATACCTGTGATGACGGCGTCAGATGACTCTACCTCAGGTCTAATCAGGAATGCATAAAAATAGGGTTGGGCCCAAGCACTCTGACTTCTGCCCCTCAGACGACCTCTAACTGGATGGCCTCCATCCCTAATGGCCTGACCACCACCTCTAATGGCCGGACCTCCAGCGCTGGAAGCTTGAACCTCGCCTTTAGGTGGCTGAGCGGGCGGTAAAGCAAATGATGCTGAAATCATAGCACGAGAACCCTGCTGGTGCATGCCGCCCTATGATCTAGGGCAAAATCTAGAAAGGTACCTCGAATCTCCACAAGTATAACAAGCCCTCGACTGCTGACACTGGAACTGTCCCTGTCGACTTGGATAACCACTCTGATAACTCTAGATCGGGGGTGCACTAATAGGAGCTGATGATGCATTGTAGGCTAGCTGCTCAGGATGAGATATAAGGACCACGACTACCCGAAACACCGTGGGATGCATGAAGCATTGACTGAAACGGCCTGGGAGGATGGCCTCTACCAAAGGTACCCCTGCCTCCAGACGAGGCACCGCTGAAACCACCGAAATGATGAGGCCTCTTATCAGATACCACACCCTCTCCTGACCACTGACCATCTCGATCCGTCTAGCAATCTTTACGACTCTCTGAAAAGAAATATAATCTCCGATCTCCTTGGCTATCTGTAGCTTGATAGTGAAAATGAACCCATCAATGAATCTCCTCACTCTCTCCCTCTCAATAGTGAGCAAGATAATGGGGTGGCGAGCTAGGACAACAAATCGAGTCTCATACTGGTTAATAGTCATGCTACCCTACTGAAGATGCTCAAACTGCTTGCGATAATTCTCTCTCAGAGTGAAAGGAATGAACTTCTCTAGAAATAGTTGTCAAAACTGATCCCAAGTAAGTGAAGGTGAACCAACTGGTCTAGTCAACACACAATCCCTCCACCATCTATTGGCATAACCGGTCATCTGAAACACTGTAAAATTGACCCCATTGGTCTTAACAATACCCATGTTGCGCAACACCTCGTGGCAATGATCCAAGTAATCATGTCGTTCCTCAGAAGGTGCACTGCTGAAATGAATAGGAAAGAGTTCGGTAAACTTGTCCAGCCTCAACAAGGCCTCAGAAGACATTGCATGCCTATCATCGACCTGTGCAGCAACAACCGGCTGAACCACCTCAACTGGCTAGGCTGCTGGAGTCTGATATAGGGGAGCCACCTGCTCTAGGGTGTGAGTAGCAGGAGTCTGTTCTCCTATCCCTACCCGAGATACAGGTGGTGCCACCAGAAATGCAGCGGTCTGAGCCATACTCTCCATAAGGCCCAGCAAGCGGACTAGAGCGTCCTGAAGCACTGGAATGGCTACCTCAAATCTCTGTAAGCATTGATCTAAGCTGACGTACCTTACGCACCGCGTGGATCAATACCAGTATCTTCACAAGAAATGCAGAAGTGTAGTATGAGTACAACCGACCCAATATACTCAATAAGTATTGAGCCTAACCTCGACGAAGAAGTGATGAGGCTATGACAGGACACCTACATAGATAAACCTGCACAAGTATATATGAAGCAAAAATAATAACACAAAATGATAGCATACAAACTGGGAGGGCACATGCAAATAGGGAAAATATAACAACTGCGACAGGTATGAAATCACGAAATAGCCAAATAACCATCAACCAATGAAATCAGATAAACCGATGATATGAAAATGACACGACACCACCCTTCATTCTTTTATTTTCGTCCTCTGTCACGACTCAAATCCCATAATAGGTCGCGATGGCCCCCAACTATGCTGCTAGCAAGCCAACGGGGGAAGCTCTAGTTAACTATCCATTTTAAATTGTTAAAATCAGGATTTTCATTAAATAAATAGAATAAAATCTGGCACTCATAGAAACCTGTGCTTTTCTTTACCAAATTTTTGAATATAGATAAATCATAAAGTGAAGTGATAATAATAACGTGAAATAAAATAATGAACATCAAATAGGAACCCTCAAAACCTAGTGTCATAAGAACATGAACATCTACTAGAACAATACAACACTACCACAACATCTGTCTCGAATATAAAATAGACAAGATATAATAACTGAATAAAATGGATACTCCGTGTGCTGTGAATCGTAGCGTAAAATGCAGCTCACCATAAAGTCTCCCCAGCAGCTGCACCAAGATGACCACCTAATGTACATGCCTTAGTACCTGCACATTTAGTGCAGAAGTGTAGCGTGAGTACGTAAATCAGCACGTACCTGGTAAGTATTTAGCCTACAACTGAACAGTGAACAAAAAGTTCTCAATTATTGGCTTCCTCCTCAAATGGAATACATAATGATCAATACCAAATCAACGGTCACATCTCAAGTAAGGAAACTCATGAGTACGCGGACTCCTTATCAAGTATTTCGAAGTTTCTGCCGAGGCGAGCGGCCCGATCCCATAAGAGTTTTTAAGAGAATTGCCGAGGCGAACGACCCAATCCCATAAGAGTGTGATACATAATCCTACTGAGGCAAATGACTCGATCCCATGAGAATATGTTACTCTGCCAAGGCGAACGGCCTGATCCCATAATAGTGTGTTACATGATACCACCGAGGCGAACGACCCAATCCCATAAGAATATGTTACATGATACCGCAGAGGCGAACGACCCGAGCCCATAAGAGTATTGTTGAGGCACTCAGCCCGATCCCATTAGAATATGAAACTTTGACGGGTCACTGACCCCATTCACAAATATATGTGTGTGTTATAAAATTCAAGAAGAACTCTTGGACGAATACGCATAACGTGAAAGAATCCATAAAGGAGAGTAAAATTTCCATGGCTAATCAAGTAGCTCGCCAAATATCTAAAATAGCAAGTCTGATACGCTATGCAAGTCTAGTCTCAGGCTAAATGGAAATTAAAGAATTTAAACATGCAAGAATAACTAAAATAGTATAATTAAAGCATGGCGTGAGTCTAAGTCTACCGATACATAATCAGGAATCCTAGCATACGCACGGACACTCGTCACCTCATACGTGCATAACTCCCACAACATGTAGGACATAATAAATATAATACCTACAGGGTAAATTCTCCCTCAAAAGGTTATACATGATACTTACCTCGCTCAAAAATCCGATAACCGACTCCAACGCCTCTCTAACTCCTCAAACTGATGCCAAACTGATAACAACAAGGTAGGGATTCTAAACTAGAGTAATGATTTGAGAAGTAAATGAGGAAGAAATAACAATAAGCAATTGAACAACTAGAATTAAAGTGCAGAAAATAAAGGATATGGGAAAGTTCCAGGAATGAATTCCAAGAACTTCAAAAATCGCAAGTTCTATAGCCTTGACAAGATCCAAGCAACAATGTTTTTGATTTATTGAAGAAATCAAATGCCTTTACTTAAAAAACAATTAAAATAATTTATTCGGATCTTGACCGCTTTACGAGTAACTTGAGACGACAATTAATAACTAGTACTAATTGCCTTCTAAGAATACTACAAAGGAATCAATGATACCACAATAGAAAGTTATCTTACTACTTTAAACTATGGACTAGCAAAGGTTGAAAGATAAATCCCAAAGCATAAGTAACAAAGGTTCAAAAGAACTCTCAAGGTATAATATTCTTAATCAATAATCAAGTGCCTCAATGAATGAAAAGAACTCCTTATTTATAGGAGTAAAAGTCCTTAAAATTAGGTAGGATGGCTGCTAAGGAATAAAAGAAATCCAAAAAATAAGAGGGTGGTCGGCCAAATCCCTTTGGGGCAGATTTGGACCTTAAAACCTCTAGTTTGGGCCATTGGTTTGGACTCCAATTGGGATCCTTTAGAAACACCCTCTTTTGGACCTCATTTAAGCTCATTTTGAGCTCTTTTGGTGGACTTCAAGGGCTGATTCCGAGACCCAATCTTTCCTCTTGGACTTCAGTTTGGGCCACTAAATAATTATTAAACTTGGACAATTCATCTCCTTTAAGCTTGAGCTCTTCCTCTACAATTAAAAGCTTCTTTATTTTCCATTGAAGTCCAGCAACCTTAGTCTGCAACTCTTTAGCTTGAGATCTTGTAAATGGCCTTCTTGGAGCTTCCGAAACTCTATCATTGTCCTTGATGCTATCATTTCCCCCTTCTTGAAAAGAATTCGTCCCTAAATTCGATCCTACATCAAACAGAGATAACTCAGCAACATTTAATGTAGCACTTACTTGAAACTCACCAGGAAGGTCCAGCTTATAAGCATTGTCTCCAATCCTTTCAAGGACTTGAAATGGGCCATCTCCTATAGGATGAAACTTTGACTTCTTTTTGGAAGGAAATCTCTCCTTTCTAAAGTGAACCCAGACTAAATCTCGAGGTTTAAAAATAACTTGTTTTCGACCCTTATTCTTTCTCAATTGCAAGCTTTGTTTCTCAATTGCAAGCTTTGTTTCCTCATGAATGTTTTTCATCATCTAAGCCTTTGTACTACCATCAAGATTAGCAATATCATTAGTAGGTAATGGTAATAAATCAAGGGGAGTAAAGGGATTAAAACCATAAACAACCTCAAAAGGAGACATACTTGTAGAAGAATGGATTGTTCTATTGTAAGCAAACTCAATCATAGGTAAGTGATCGTCCCAAGAAGTTAATTTACCTTTCAAAACAGCCCTCAACATGTTTCCTAAGGTTCTATTAACTACTTCAGTTTGTCCATCAGTTTGTGGGTGACAAGAAGTAGAAAACAACTATTTAGTGCCTAACTTCCCCCAAAAATACACGCCAAAAGTGGCTCAATAACTTAGCATCCCTATCACTAAGAATAGTTCTAGGTATACCATGCAATTTAACAACTTCTTTTACAAAACGATCAGCAACATGTGAAGCATCATTAGTCTTTAAACAAGGAATAAAACGAGCTATTTTGAAGAACCCCTTTTCCACAACAAACATACTATCCTTACCATACCCTGTTCTAGGCAAACCTAACACAAAATCCATAGAAATATCAACCCAAGGTGAAGTAGGAACAAGTCATGGCGTGTAAAGACTATGTGGTAACACTTTAGATTTAGCTTGTTTACATTCCAAACACCGTGCACATATTCTTTCAACATCTTTTTGCATTTCAGGTCAAAGAAATTTTCAACAAGTATGCCTAGTGTCTTTGGGACTCCAACGTGACCCATAAGCCCTCTACAATGTGCTTCTCTTACAAATACTTCACGTAAAGAGCAATTAGGGATACACAACTTATTTTCCTTAAAGAAAAATCCATCTTAATGATTAAACCTCTCAAAAGGACCCAACTTACAATCTGCAAATTTTTTTCCAAAATCAACATCATTAGCATAAATTTCCTTGATTTGATCAAAACCCGTCAATTTAGAAGTCATAGAAGAAACTAAGACACACCTTCTTGAAAGTGCATCAGCAACAACATTCTCTTTCCCTTGTTTGTAAGAAATTACATAAGGAAAATTTTCAATGAATTCAACCCACTTAGCATGCCTCCTACTAAGCTTACCTTGAATCTTCAAGTATTTTAAGGATTCATGGTCAGTTTTAATGACAAATGCTCTTGGCCATAATTAATGTTGCCATGTGGCTAAAGCCCTTACGAAAACATATAGATCTTTGTCATAAGTAGAAAAGTTCAAAGTGGCTCCACTCAATTTCTCACTAAAGTAGGCAATAGGTTTAGAATCTGACATCAAAACAACACCTATTCCTTTGCCAGAAGCATCACATTCAATTTTAAAAGATTTAGAAAAATCGGGCAATTGTAACAATGGAGCAGAACATAACTTTTCTTTCAATAAGTTAAAAGCATAATCTTGTTCTTTTCCCCATGTAAAAATCTTATCCTTTTTAATAACTTCAGTTAAAGGAGAAGCAGTGGTGCTAAAGTCTCTCACAAACCTCCTATAAAAACTAGCAAATCCATGAAAACTCCTAACTTCAGTTACACTCTTAGGTTTAGGCCATTCTTTTATTGCTTTAATTTTCTCTTCATCAACCTCAACTCCTTTAGAACTAACTAAAAACCCAAGAAAATCACATGATCCACACAAAAAAGTACACTTTTTAAGATTAGCAAATAAAAGTTGCTTTCTAAGAACTTCAAAAACTTGTGTTAAACGTTCTACATGCTCTTCTAAAGTGTTAGAAAAGATCAAGATATTATCGAAGTACACCATAACAAATTTTCCCTGAAAATTCTTAAAGATATGATTCATTAATCTCATGAAAGTGCTAGGTGCATTAGTCAAGATAAAAGGCATAACTAACCACTCATAAAGCCCATATTTGGTCTTAAAAGTAGTTTTTCATTCATCTCCAGGATTCATTCGAATCTGATGGTAACCACTTTTTAGATCAATTTTAGAAAATATTTTGGATATATGTAATTGATCCAACATGTCATCAAGACGAGGAATAGGATGGCGATACTGTACCATTATTTTGTTGATTGCTCTAAATCCATGCACATCCTCCAAGTTCCATCCTCTTGGGTACCAATAGGACGGGAACAGAGCAAGGGCTCATGCTCTCTCTCACAAAGCCTTTCTCAAGCAGCTCCACAACTTGCCTTTGAATCTCTTTTGTCTCTTCTAGATTACTCCTATAAGCAGGCCTATTTGGGATTTATGATCCAGGCACAAAATAATTTGATGCTCAATGCCACGCAAAGGTGGCAATCCATTAGGAATATCTTCAGGAAAGACGTTTCAAAATCCTGTAAAAGAGAAGAAATACTACTTGACAAAGGAGAAGTTAGTAACTCAAAATTAATCAAAGCTTCTTTGTAGGAATGTAGTATTATGGGAAACCCCTCATTTCTTGCATTTAAACACTCTTTGGCTTTTATATAGAAACTCTCTTTTTTCATTTCCTTAGCCTATTTCCTCTCACCAAGACTTTTTATTTTTTCATTCAAACCCCTTTTTATCTCTTCTCTCAAATTGATGTCCTCTCTCTCTCTCTCTCTCTCTCTCTCTCTCTCTCTCTCTCTCGGCCATCTCTCTTTTTTTCTAACTCTTGGCCTCCTTTCTTTTCTTTTTCCTCAAGCTCAATTTTTATCCCTCCCCTCCCCCCCAATTTTTCCATTGTTTCCCTTAATCTCTTTTGATCTTCAAACACTTGAGAAGGGATAAAAGTGCAAGAGTAAATTTCCTACTATTTAGCTCAAGAGAATATCTATTCTTCCTTCTATCATGAAAAATATTCCTATCATACTGCTAAGGGCGACCCAGTAAGATATGACAAGCTTGCATATGGATTATGTCACAAAGAATATCATCCTCATATCTACCAACATTGAATGAAATCATGCATTATTTGTTTACCTTTAGTTCACCACTATCATTTAACCATTAGAGTCTATAGGGAGTAGGGTGCTTCATACATGCAAGTCCCAGTTTTTTCACAATGTATGAACTCACCACATTAGCACAACTACCACTATCAATGATCATAAAATAAGTTTTTTCCTTTATCCCACACCTAGTATGGAATATATTCTCCCTTTGTTCTTCACTATTGCTTCCCAACTTGATAGTCATAATCCTCCTAACTACCCCAATCATGCCATCATTAAAAGGTTGTTCCACTTCATATTCATCTTCATCTTCATCTTCATCTTCATCTTCACTCACAACCCGCTCCTCTTCCTCACTTTTTTTTCTCTCTTATTCTCCACTCATAATTTTCAGGGTTAAAGGTTTTACCTCCCTCTTTATTCTCAAATTTACCTTTATCTTTATCTTTTTATGGTCTAGAAGAAATCTTCATCTCTTGATTCGGACATGGCTTCTTGGAGATGGTGTTTGACCGACCTTTCCACGAGCTAGTTTGCTTTCTTTTATTTTGATTTTCTACTTTTACAAACAAATCAACTAACTCATCTATTGTTACATATTGTTGTAATTCTACTACATCAGTTATTTCCTTATTTAAACCATTTAAAAACCTAGCCATTGTAGCATCTTCTTCCTCGATACAATTAGATTGGATCATAGTCATATCCATAGCCTTAAAATACTCATCCACAGACATAGACCCTTGATTCAATGTTTGAAGACATTGTTGTAGTTCTCTTTGAAAGTGTGATGGTATGAATCTCTTCCTCATCACCCTCTTCATCTCAGCCCAAGTAGCAATTGGTGCTTGTCCTTCTTGCGATCTGTCCCCAGTAAACTTTTTCCACCAAATAGCAATATAGTCAGAAAACTCAACAATAGAAAGTTTAACCTTCTTACCCTCAAAATAGTTGTGACAGTCAAAGATGGCTTCAACCTTTCTCTCTCAATCAAGGTAGAAGTCTGGATCCCTTGTTCCCTTGAAAGATGACATCTTCATCTTTATACTACTTATATTATCATCTTCTACCGTACCTCTTTGTCCTCTCCTATCTCTTCCCACCCTATCAAAATCAATATCATTAAAATCATCTATAAGTTTTTCTTGATTTACAATGGGAGCAAGGGGTACATTTCTCCTAGTTTGGGGCCTAACATTATTTTCTCTCATAAGTTCAGCTATTGTATCATTTTACTCAGCAATAGTGTCCCTCATCTCTTGGAGTTGCAAATTCCACCTTTCGAATTGTTGATGCATAGCTTGCAAGTTAAAATCATTTCTTGTTTTGATTTCAGCTTCTTGGAGAACCCTTCAATCATCATCACTACCTCTACGCGACATCTTAAATTATTAAACTATAACACACAAATTGGCTTTTCCCTCAATTGTTCTCACACACACTTGGCCTTTTTTTCTCTCGAAATAATCTTTGAAAAAAATACTTTGTAGATTTATAGTTAAACCCAACTCGTATGAAGTTCTTAATAGTAAAATATATATTTTTGGGGAACGAATGAAAGAAGAACAAAATCATAGAACTATTAGGCTCGGTTGAAACAAGACACGAACAAAAATGAAAGGATTATATATTTAGATTAGAAAAAGTAAAAAAAATTAAATTTTTTCCTTATCTTTGAATCTAGGATCCCCTCTTCTTGTTTCCTTTATTAATTTTTGGAAACAAATTAGATACAAAAGAAATTTTCTAGAGAGCAAGCAATTCATTTTTTAAAAAAACTAATTTTCTTTTCTTTTTTTTTTGGTTTTTTTAACTCGCTTTTTTTCTTTTTTTTGCTCTTAGTATTCAAGAAATCCCAAGAATTAACAAGAACGAAATCTGGATAGAACTGCTTTGATACCACTTGATAACAACAAAGTCGGGAATCCAAACTAGAGTAAGAATTTGAGAAGTAAATGCGGAAGCAATAACAATAAGAAATTGAACAACTAGAATTAAAATGCAAAAAATAAAGAATATGGGAAAGTTCAAGGAATGAATTCCAAGAACTTCTAAAAATGCAAGTTCTATAGCCTTGACAAGATCCAAGCAACAACGTTTTTGATTTATTAAATAAATCAAACGCCTTTACTTAAAACCAATCAAAATAATAGATTCGTATCTTGGCCGCTTTACGAGTAACTTGAGAAAATAATTAATAACTAATATTAATTTTCTTCTAAGAATACTACAAAGGAATCAATGATATCACAATAGAGAAGTTATCTTACTACCTTGAACTATGAACTAGTAAAGGTTGAAAGATAAATCTCAAAGCATAAGTAACAAAGATTCAAAAGAACTCTCAAAGTATAATATTCTTAATCAATAATCAATTATGAGAAGAACTCCTTATTTATAGGAGTAAAAGTCCTTAAAATTAGGTAGTAAGATAAGGAGAAGAAGTCCTTATTTACTCCTTATTTATAGGTCCTTGATGCTATCATAAACAATCTTAAACTAATCAAACAACGTGCAAACCAATCAAAATATACTCTAATACTCATAATTTAACAATTTGTAACAATTCTCAACTCCGCTCGAAAAGTCATCAAGGTCAACGCTCAGGCTCACGTACCCAGATTCAAAATATTATCAAAAATAAGTTTTATCCTTAACTTATATAGTATATATCCATAAAATCATCCAATTGCATCCACGAATTGACCCTCAAATCAAGGATTTACTATTTTTCAACTTTGGGGCTCAAAATCCCAATTTCTGCAATCTAAAGATGGATAAAAATAATAATCAACGGAAATGATCATGGGAAAACATCAAAATAAATGCATATAACTCCTTGTTGAGACAAGAACAACACCGTGAAAATCACCTCAAACGGGGCTCTAGAACTCAAGATATGCTCAAAATACTAAAATTCTTGGTTTAAAGCATTGTCCATATAATATTTGTTCATCGCCTTCGCGGGAGATCTTCGCGTTTGTGAAGAGCAATTTTTCGCATTCACTGTTCAACCCAGAAATCCTTCTTCGCGTTCGTGAAGAATAAAAATTCGCACCAAAAACCAGCAATCTTTCCTGACATGGAAATGCGCATAACTTTCTCATACGCCCTCAGAATTCGGCGATTCTTGTTGCTATGATTCCGTAATTATGATACGGATCTAATGGTTTAATATAATCACAAATTAAAGGTCGTTTTCTCAATATAATACTCTTTATTCCAAAAGAAATGATGCTGAAATATCAAATAAGAGCGCGACACAACCCAAACACATCTGAAACACATGTGAGGCCCCCGGGACCCCGCCCAATCACACAAACCAGTCCCAAAACATAACACGAACCTAATCAAGGCCTCAAATCACACCAACAACATCAAAACCATGAATCGCACATCAATTCAAGCCTAATAAACTAATAAACTTTTAAACATCTAAAACTCATGTCGAACCATACCAAATCAACCCAGAATGACCTCAAATTTTGCATGCAAGTCCCAAATGATACAACGTACCTATACCAACTCCTGGAACCATAATCTGGATCTGATATCAACAAATTTAACTCTAGGTCAAACCTATCAACCTTCTAAACCTTCAATCTTCCAACTTTAGCCAAAAAAAATCAAATCAACCTACGAACTTCCAAATCCAAATCCGGACATACACCTAAGTCCAAAATCATTATCTGAACCTAACAAAATCATCAAAACTCCGATCCCAGGTCATTTTCCCAAAAGTCAAACCATGTCAACTCTTCCAACTTAAAACTTCCGAATTAAAAATTATTCTTCCAAACCAGCTCTGATTTTCCCGAAAATCTAATCCGACTACACGTACAAGTCATAATACATGAAGTGAAGCAACTCAAGGTCTTGAATTGGCGAACAAAATGCTAGATCTCAAAACGGCTGGTCGGGTCCTTACATCCTCACCACGTAATAATGAATAAATGAGATAAATGATACGACATCACCCTTCGTGCTTTTACTCTCTTCCTCACTATGTAATAATAAATAAATAAGATAAATGGTACGACATCACCCTTTGTGCTTTTACTCTCTTCCACACCATGAATAATGAATAAATGAGATAAATAGCACGGCATCACCCTTCGTACTTTTACACTTTTCCTCGCCATGAATAATGAATAAATGAGATAAATGACACGACATCGCCCTTCGTGCTTTTACACTCTTACTCACCAAGTAATGATAATAATATGAATTCGAGAAATAAATAATGCAGAGAATGTATTTAACGTCAAATATGATGCCAAGATACCAAACTTCAATTTCCAAAATACTCAACAATTATGAAATAAGCAATAATTACGAATCGAATAATCAAAGAGGTAATAACTTAACCTAATCATGGATATCATAATTAACAATGCAATTAAAGTCAAGGAAATAAGTTTCACCCGCATGCTTTAACCCAACACAACGCATAAGTACTTGTTACCTCATATATATGTTGTTCCCACATATAAAACATGTAGCAAATAGACTAACAAGTCCTAATCCCTCAAGTCAAGGTTAACCACGACACTTACCTCACTCCGCAATCAAATCAAAGCTCAACTGGGCCTTTCCTCTAAATTTCACCTTTAAACTAATCGAATCTAACCAAATATAGTTCAAACAATTCAAAATAAGCTTTAAAAACTACCCACAGGTTAATAAGATTCAATCTTTAAATATTTTTGGAAAAAGTCAATAAAAGTCAACCCCATGCTCGCTTGGTCAAAACTTGAGATTTGAACCAAAACCCAATTACCCATTCACCCCCGAGCCCGATTATGTGACTAGTTTCTAAATCCGACCTCAATTCAAGGTCTAAATCTCAATTTTATAAAAATTCTTAATTCTATCCAAATCCCTAATTTCTACCATGAAAGAGCATAGATTAAAGATTAGAAATCAATGGGTGTTGATGGAGATGGAAGAAAACGAGTTAAAATCTACTAACCTATAAAGTGGGGATGAAATTCCTCTTCAAAATCGCCTCTAGGCCAAGCTCAAACTTGGAGATGGTGAAAAATAAGGAAAATCCCGACTTGGGATATTTAATTGACTGGGTGTCAGGCCTTCTTCGCGTTCGTGAAGGGCCTGATGCGTTCACAATGCACAGGAGCCAGAATGGCCTACGCATTCGTGAAAGCATCCCCTCGCCCTTCGCGTTCGCGAGCCAAGGCTATCGTTCGCGTAGAGTAACAGTGATGTCCCTTCCCAGGTCCCCTCAACCCTACGCATTTGCGAGAGGATGATTGCGTTCGCGAAGGGTAAACCCCCAATGCTTCACGTTCATGACCCAGCAATCGCGTTCGCAATGTAGAAATTCCTCCCCTATACCAGTTTCCCCTTCGTGATCGCGAGAGTACCTTCGCGATCACGAAGCACAAAATATCAGGCACCAGCAACAACAAACCCAGCAGATGTTTGAGTCCAAAAATCACTCCGTAGTCTATCCGAAACTCACCCGAGCCCTTCGAGCTCCAATCCAAAAACATGCACACAAGTGTAATAACATCATATGAACTCGCTAGCACGATCAAAATACCACAATAACTCCTGGAACTATGAATCGGACATCAAAATGTATGAAATTTTCAAAAAACTTAAGAACTTTTAAATTACAACTGGACGTCCGAATCAAGCCAATCAACTCTGTTTTGCACCAAATTTTACAAGCAAGTCATAAATAGTGAAATGAACCTATTCCAAGTTCCAGAACCAAAATCCTAATTCGGTAGCAATAAAGTCAACCTACGGTCAAACCTAGAATATCCTTAAACCTACAAATTACTAGTTTTCAACAAACAACGTTAAATCAAGTTAGGACTTCTGAATTCAATTCCGAACTTCCCAAATCACGATAACCCACTAAGACATTCAAAATACTAATTCAGGTCTGTTTACACAAACATATTGACCGTTGTCAACTCAAATTATAACGACCCGATCGGTCGTTTTAAGCTCCAGTGCATCATTCGGTAGTTTAAGGCCATGAGTAGCTTCACTTCATGTTTTGTGACTTGTACAGGTGGTCAAAATTGAACTTCGGGAAGTTCGGAGTTATTTCGGATAGAAAATTTTTAATTCGAAAGCTTTAGGTTGGAAGAGTTGACTAATGTTTGACTTTTGAGTAAACGACCTCAGAATCGGGATTTGAAAGTTCTAATAGGTTCGTTTGATGATTTCGGAATTGGGCGTGTGTTCTTGTTGAGTGTCAGGTGCCCCGGGAGCATTTTGGCGATTATTGTGAAACGTTAACATTTTGAAGGTTTTAATATTTCCTAAGTTTGATTTGAAGGGGACTTTGGTGTTATCGATGTCCGTTTGGGGTTCCGAGCCTTGGAATATGTTCGTACCATTATTAGTGACTTGTGCGTAAAGTTTGGCGTCATTCTGGAATGTTTAATATGAATCGAACGCGTTCGTCAAAGTTTGAATGTTTGAAAGTTTAAAGAAAGGTTTTGGCCGTCCGAATCACGCCAATCAACTTTGTTGTGCACCAAAATTTTACAGGCAAGTCATAAATAGTGAAATGAACCTATTCCAAGTTCCAGAACCAAAATCTGAATCTGGTAGCAACAAAGTTAACCTACGGTCAACCTTAGAAATTCCTTTAACCTACAAATTACTAGTTTTCAAGAAACAATGTTAAATCAATTTAGGAACTTTCGAATTCAATTCCGGACTTTCCAAATCATGATAACCCACTGGGACTGTCAAAATATCGATCCGTGTCCATTTACACAAAATATTGACCGTAGTCAACTCAAATTGTAACGACACGACCGGTCGTTTTGAGCTCCAGTGCGTCATTCGACAGTTTAAAGCCGTGAGTAGCTTCACTTCATGTTTTGTGACTTGTACGTGTGGTCAAAATTGAATTTCGAAAAGTTCTAAAGTGTTTCGGATGAAAAAATCTCAATTCGAAAGCTTTAAGTTGGAAGAGTTGACTAAGGTTTGACTTTTGAGTAAACGACCTCAGAATCGGGATTTGAAGGTTCTAATAGGTTTGTATGATGATTTCGGACTTGGGCGTGTGTTCGGGTTGAGTGTCAGGTGCCCCGGGAGTATTTCAGTAATTATTGTGAAAAGTTAACATTTTGAAGGTTTTAATATTTACTAAGTTTGATTTGAAGGGGACTTTGGTGTTATCGATGCCCGTTTGGGGTTCCGAGCCTTGGAATATGCTCGTACCATTATTTGTGACTTGTGCATAAAGTTTAGTGTCATTCTGGAATGTTTAATATGAATCGAACGTGTTCGTCAAAGTTTGAATATTTGAAAGTTTAAAGAAAGGTTTTGGCCATCGATTAGTAAATTTGATGCTATTAATGTGATTCTAGGCCTCGAGTAGGTTCGCTATGTGTTTTGAAACTTGTTGGTATGTTCGAACGGGGTCCCGGGGGTCCTGGGGGGGCCGGGTTTGAATCGGATTGAAATCGGGATCATTTTTGGGCTTTTTGATTGCTCAAGGCTGCTGAAGTTTGGTGTCATCGCACCTGTGGTGGGATTGGTCGTAGGTGCAGACACGCAGGTGCGCGGGAGGTCATCGCAAAAGCAAAGAAGGCCAACCAGGGGAAGGGTCACAGGTGCGGAGTTTGGGCACGCAGATGCGCATCCGCAGAAGAGGAGAATGCACCGCAGATGCGGAATCTAGGCTTTTGCTACTGGACCGCAGGTGCGGTCATGCACCACAGAAGCAGTCTCACAGGAGAGGTCAGTCCTCCGTAGAAGCATGAACGCAAGAGCGGATTTTGTCCGAAGAAGCGAATTTGTCAGGGGTTAGAGGGAACCACACCTACGATGGATTTGTTCGCAGGTGCGGAGTCGCTGGTGCGACTGTTTGGCCGCAGGTGCGAAAATCGATGGTTGGGCGATTCTTGGATCTCTTGGAGGGTAGATTTTCATCATGGTAAGTTATTTCCACCTGTTGTAAGTTAAATACGTGGATTCTATAAAGACTTAAACATGGATATGGGTAGAAATTGTGAGATTTTGGTAGAAAACCTAGAATTTTGTATTTTTGGATTTTGACCACGAAATTGGATATGGAATTAGGAATAAATTATATATTTGAATTTGTGGCATTATGAGTAATTATGATAAATTACCCGTAATTATTATAAATTGTTAGATTATATGCATTTGGAGTATATTTTGATTGATTTGCACATTATTTGACTAGTTTCGGATTGTTTGGCTTTGAATTGAAGAGTTAGAGAGGCATTGGAGCCGGTTATGGAACTTCGGAGTGAGGTAAGTCTCATGTCTAACCTTGTGAGGGTGAAACTACCCCCTAGGTGATGTAATTTTTATGTTCTACTTATTTTGGGTACTACGTACGCACGAGGTGACAGAGTCCGTACGTAGCTAAAGCATGTTTATGTCCGGGTAGACTTAGGACCTTATTATGTAATTTTTAAATTATTTGAACTCATTTTTCTAGCTTAATTAAATGAATTTATAATTTAAACTGATTTAGGAATATATATATATTAGGCCGAACCTTATCACCTTGAGTTGTTGGCAAAATATCTGAAAAACGGTAAAGGGTATATCCACCTTATGCTCATGTACTGCACTATAAGCACGTGTCTCAAAATTTGATAATTTCCTTCCTTTGTTGTGGAGAGGGGTGAACGCCTCGGCAGTATATTGAGATGCATCTCTGGTTCGCGTCGGTCGACCCTCGACAGTGTACACACTACTCTGGATCGAGCCGTACGTCCCCAGCATAATTGTGCGTTATATCGCTAGCAGTTCGAATATTCACGAGATTATCCTTCCACTGATGCCTGGCATTTTATATGGTATTCCTTATCTTGATATTTTTTGAGCTGTTGAGATAGGATACGAGATTGAGAAATTTATATCGTTAAAAGAAATTTTGAAAGATTATGTTAGTTACAGTTTTTACCTCACTGCTACTGTTGTGCTTCATAGTGTCGATGTCGATGTCGACCCCTCGCCACTACTTCTCCAGGGTTAGGCTAGATACTTACTAAGTACGCGTTGATTTACATATTCATGTTGCACTTCTGCACTAAATGTGTAGGATCTGACAGATTCATTTGGTGGTCATCTTGGCGCGTAGGCGCAACTGCTAAGGAAACTTTATGGTGAGCTGCATTCCAGGCTACGTATCGCACCACATATTCTCCATCATACTATTTACTTTATCATGTCTTATTTACATTCCAGACAGATGCATTATTATTGTACTCCTTAGTAAATGCTCATGCACTTGTGACACCAAGTTTTGGGGATGTTCTAGTTGATGCTTACGGATTTGCATATTATTATCACCTTTTATTTTTATGCAATACTAATTATGTATGTACCCGTGATTTTAAAGGTATAAATTTTCTTACTTAATAAAATTTATGATTTCGAAAGTAATAAAATGAATAATTAACATGATAGTTCACCATTGGCTTGCCTAACGACAACGTTGGGCGTCATCACGACCTATAGTAGATTTTGGGTCATGATACAAATTATTTTGAAAGCTAAAATTCACATTTTCTTTAATTTCACATAAAATAAATTCGGAAAAAGACACGGAATGTGCACGCAAATCAAGGAATACTAAACAGAGCTATCCAAGGTCTCGCAACACAGAAATGAAGGTTAAAACTCAAAATGGCCTATCGGGTCATCACAACTATAATATTTGATTAGTTTTCTCATTTGAATTTTCTTGAAAATTTAAATAACATAATATTTTATTACAAAATTATAATTTTAAATACATCAAAAGTATAAAAAGATAAGCCCTTTATTATTTTTATAAAAACCTACCAATATTTTTAATAATTATTAATTTGTGATATATATATATATATATATATATATATATATATATATATATATGCTTATCTTATGTATAATATCCTAATATTATCTTTATATTTTTGTATTTTTTATTATGAAATTATGTGTTCTGTTTATAAACTAAAGTTTCTTACATCAGAAATTTAATTAGCACATACATTTTTACTCTATCGCTTGAAATTCTTTTCTTTTTTTAGTATTCTTCCTTTACCAATTTAATTAGTATACATTTTTCGACCATGACCTATTTTCCAACCAACTAGGGTTGAATAAGGATGACAATTCATTCTCTTAATAGTACGGTAGTAACATCTAAATGTGCAGGTATCATAACAAACAAAGTCTCCCTCGCTAAATCCATTTTTTAAAAAGGAAAGTTTATCACTGCCTTGTTCCTCTCGAATTCTACTGAGGCCTTATTTGTTTTTATTAAGATTAAGACATCTGAATACATATCTGAATATCAAGAAGTGTATTAAGATTAAAACGACTGAATCTGAATAAATGTCCGAATATTAAAATATTGCATTAAGATCTGAATACTGAATAGTTAAGACTGTTTGTTTTCTCAACATCTGAATGTATAGAATTTATCTTTATTCGTATTCTTTAAAATCTACTACTTAGTGGTGGTGATGGCCAACATAGGTGCTTGTAAATGACGACTATATGTGGTGGTTGGTGGTTGGTGATAATTTTGGTTGATGGTGGTGGTTCTGGTAGTAGCTACTGGTAATTGATAGTGATGACGATTATGGTTGAGGATGGTGGTGGTAGGTGGTGATAGTTAATAATGGTGGATGCTGGTGATGGTTGTTGTTGTGATTGAGGGTGATGGTGAGTGGTGGTAGTTTATAATGGTAGGCGGTGCCGACTATGGTTATTGATGGTGATGGGGTGGTTGGTTGTGGTAGTTGAGCTGGATGACTGTGTGGTTGTGATTGAGAATGGTGGAGGTGGGTGGTGGTAGTGGTGATGGCTATGGTGGAGGATGGTGGTGGTGGTGGTAGTTGATAATAGTAGGCGGTGGTGGCAGTTAGTAATGAATGTGGATGACACCATCTTAATGAAATTAAGTCTTTGTTATAGATATTAATCATAAAGACCTATTTAGACACATTAAGTGGTTGTGAAGAAAAAAAATGAATTATGTCCCTTGTCACTTGGCCTAACAGCTCAACCGAAAATGGCCCAGGTTTGAAGTCCTTACTCCATTTGGCCCAGGTTGTATATTACCTGAAAGAAACTTTTCAACCTTTAGCCCATTATTAAAGACACACTTTCAAGATTTTTTTTATTTTGTTCCTTCTTTATTCCCAGCATCACTCAAGTTTCTCTCCACTCACCTCTCTCTTCTTTCTCTTTTCTTTATCTTCTATAACTGTAATGGCCTGATTGGTCCTTTTACTTTTTAGATCCTCGTTCCCCTAAATAAGACTCTTTGTATGTGCTTTTACTATTTTATGACTAGCGGGGACGGTTGGTTCGGGTTGAAATCGGAATGCTTAGTTCCTAAGTTGGCTTTTGAAAGGCTAAGTTTGACTTTGGTCAACATTTTGAGTAAACGACCTCGGAACTGGAATTTGACAGTTCCAATAGGTTCGTATGATGATTTTGGACTTGGGCGTATGTTCGGATCGGGTTAAGGTTGAAAGTTGGCTTATTAAAGGTTTAAAAGTTCTTTAAATTTGGTTTGGAGTAGATTTTGGTGTTATCGAGGTCTGTTTGGAATTTCGAGCCTGATAATAGTTCTGTATGGTGATTTAAGACTTGTAGGCAAAATTTCGTGTCATTTCGAGTAGTTTAGGTATGATTCGCGCATTAGGAGCGAGTTGGAAGAACTTGAAGTTCATAAGTTGATCCTATTGGTTTTGGTTGCAATTATTATTTCTAATATTGTTTTCGCATTTCGAGGGTAAAATCAAGTCTGTTTTATTTTTACAAACTTGTTGGTATATTTGGACGAGGCCTCGGGTGCTATCCGGAGGATACTCAGGTCGATTTAGAGCCCAAAGGGCTGCTGGTGCTCCTACATCTGCGAGCTTTTGGCCGCAGATACGAGCTCGCAGAAGTGAGCCCAAGGCCGCAGAAGCGCAAGAGAATGGTTGTCTCGTGGTCGCAGAAGTGGGAAAGGGCCGCATCTGCGATGGCGCAGGTGCGGGATTCCTATCGCAGAAGAAGCCTGGGCTATGGCCCGTAAACCGCATAAGCGGTGAGACTGCCGCAGAAGTGGATTCGCTTCTGCGAGGAAGAGATTGCGGGTGCACTTGGAGGCTGGCCAGGCCTAACCATAGATGTGACCTGGCTTCCGCAGATGCGGTAGACCGTCCATAGAAGCGAAAACACTGAAGGCAGTGAGGTCATTTAAGACGAACTTAGACCATTGTTTTGACTCATTTCTTTCATTTTCTTGGGTGCTTTTTAGAGATTTTGGAGAGGGGTTTCCATCTAGCTATTTGAGGTAAGTAATATCGATCCAATGTGAGTTAAATACATAGATTATGGGTAGATTTTAACATGCAAAATTATGAAAATTATGGGTTTAGACGAATAACCCTAGGTTTTTATGAAAATGGGTTTTACCCACGATAATGGTTATGGGATTGAGTGAAAATTATATATTTGAGTTCGTGAGGTTATGGGTAACAACTTTCTTCAAAACTTTCCGGGGTGAATTTTAAGAATCTTCCAATTTTGGGTTGGGGAATTACTCTAATAGCTAAATCATTAACTTATGAGCGTATATAGATTAATTTATACAATATTTGCCTAGTCTCGGATTGTTCGGCACCGAGTTGAGGCTTTAGGGTGAATTTGAGGCTGGAAAGTGAGCTTTGAGACAAGGTAAGTCTCTTGCCTAAGCTTGTAAAAGGGAATTTACCCCATAGGTGATTTAAATTTCTATTTGTTTTAATTATAGGGGCTACGTACGCACGAGGTGACGAGAGTCCGTGCGTAGTTACTAATTATGCTTATGTCCGGATAGTTTAGGACCTGAATCATGAAATATTTTTAATGTTTGCACGCTACTTGTTAATTAAAGTGCTTAAATTATATTGGAACTTGTTAGAGGAATTGTAAAGGACCGAATTTCACTCACATGAGCTTTGGTGGGTTACTTGACCGTTAATGACAATTGTGTTTCATTGTACGTTGGCCTTGTATTAGCTCTTAAACCAATTGTTTAGAAAGTATCCTCTCTTCTTATGGAGCGGGCCGAACACCTCGGCAATAGATAGATGCATCTATGGTTTGTACCGCTCGACCCTCGGTAGTGTACACATTATTCTAGATCGGGTCGTACGACCTCGGGATAATCGTGCGTGATAACACTCGAAGTGTAATCATATATTTGATATCCTTCCCTGGCTTGAGAGGCAAAATTATATAAAGATAGAAATTTATTTGGAACTTACCATGTGTGAAAGGATTATTTACTTTTTTCTTATTATTAAGTTATTATTATCAGTTACATAACCCATGCTCATTTAGAATTCTGTATTTCTTTACTATTAGCCCATAGTAAGTGTCGATGTCGACTCCTCGTCACTACTTCTTCGAGGTTAGACCTGATGCTTACTGGGTATATGTTCTTTATGTACTCACGCTACACTTCTGCACTAATTGTGCAGGATCTGAGGTAGGTGCATCTGGAGGTCCTACCGGTGCGCATCCGAGATATCCCGAGGCATAGTGGTGAGCTGCTTCCTGAGCCGTTCTGCGGCCCCCCGAGTCTTTCTTTTGTATTTATATTTTTTCTACTTTATTTCGGACATTAATTAGAGTTTTGTATATTCTACTAGTTGCTCATACACTTGTGATACCAGGTCTTGGCACACACACTAGTAGAATTTATGATTTTGGAGCACTTATATTACTATGATTGCCACTCAGTTGTCTTCGTTTCATTTATTGAATTTTTCACTCTTTAATCCCCTATTAAATAGAATTTAATTACTTGAAAACTTATTAAAAGAGTAATAACGTGGTTTAATTCACCGTTGGCTTGTCTAGCGGTAAAGTTGGACGCCATCACATCCCATAGTAGAAATTGGGTCGTGACAACATGGTATCAGAGTACTAGGTTCATGTAGGTCTCACAAGTTATGAGCAGGCCTAATAGAGTCTTGCGGATCGGTGTGGAGACGTCCGTACTTATCTTCGAGATGTTATAGGGTGTTAGGATACTACACTTTCTTCATCTCCTATCGTGCAGTCGATGTAGTTCTAAGTATTTTTCTCTTATTCTATCACAGATGGTGAGAACGCGTGCAGCGGATCTTCCATACCATGGAGGAGTTGCTCCCCATTTTGCTAGAGGTCGAGGGAGGGCTCCAGCCCATGTTAGAGGACGAGGATATCCCAGAGTTGCTCCAACTATTCCACCAGTGGATCCAGTAGAGGTTCCTATTATTGAGGAGCATGGCGAGGTGCCTGCAGCAGAGCCAGCCCCGGTGGATTTCATGTCTGTACCAGGATTCCAGGAGGACATGGGCTGTATGCTGCGGTTCATGGATTCTATGACTCAGGTTGGTTTATTTCCAGCAGACCAAGCCACATCTCAGGCGGGAGGGGAGCTCAAACCCCTACCGCTTAGGCTCCAGGGAATGCAGTTGTCGTGTATCAAACTCCGGGCGCACTACCTGTGGGTGGAGCTCAGCCAGTTGCGGCAACTATACCTGAGCCCAGACCAGCTGCAGATGGTAATCCACAGAAGCTATTAGACAGATGGACTTTGTTACATACTCCTGTCTTTGGGGGTGAGCGGCATGAGGACCCTCGGGATTTTATTGATCGGTGCAAGGACAGACTGCACAACATGAGGATATTGGAGTCACATAGGGTGGATGTTACTACCTTTCAACTGGAGGGCAAGGGACGTAGATGGTGGCAGTCCTATCTTCTTGGAAGACCAGTCGGTTCTCCTCCCATGACTTGCGATCAGTTCACACGCCTCTTCTTGGACATATATATTCAACCCTCTCATAGGGAAGAGTCACGGTTTCAGTTCGAGTTGTCTCGCCATGCACTTATGATACTTCCTACCGATGCAGAGAGAGTGCGAAGGTTTGTTATCGGGTTGTACTCTAGTTGTCACGACCCAAAATCCACTATAGGTTGTGATGGCGCCTAACGCCGCCGTCAGGCAAGCGAACAGTGATTTACCAATTTAAATACTCATTTTTAATATTTTTGAAATCATAATTTTCCTTAATTGAACAGTTTAAAATAGAATTTATAAGGTAAATGAAAATGTTTACACGAACCACAACACTTAATAACCCGAAGGAAAGCCCCAAAATCCGGTGTCATAAGTGCATGAGCAAAATTTCTAAGGAGGACAATAATAATGCAACATCTGTCCAAATGTAATAAGACAAAATAAAATGAATAGTACAATGGAGACTCGGTAGATTGCGATGCGTAGCCTGTAATGCAGCTCACATAAAGTCTCCTCAATAGGTGCGCCTACGCGCTAGGAGTCGACATCGACACTTACTAAAGGTCCAATAAATCAATATAATTAAACATGAGCATGCATGAAGCATACGGCAATAATGGAGTAAATCTGTAAGTTACATAATCTTCCAAATATTTCCTTTAGAGCATGAATTTATAAATCTCGTATTCTACATTAACATCTCATAAATCTCAAGTACCAATATCAAATAAATAAGGAATACCATATAAAGAGTCGGGCATCAGTGGAAAGATTAGCTCGTGAATATTCGGACTACTAGCAATTTACGCACGATATTGCTGAGGTCATTTGACCCGATCCAGAATAACGTGTACACTGCCGAGGGACGTGCGGCACGATCTATGGATGCATCTATATACTACCGAGGCGTTCGTCCCGCTCCACAAGAAAAGGAAGGAAGTTACTGAATTACGAGACACGTATTTACAATACAGCACATGAGCTTAATATGAATATAATCTTTACCATTCCTGGAATAACTCGCCCAAAACACAAAGTGTTAAGGCTTGGCCTAGTGTACATATGTTTATTTCTAAATCAATTTCAATTATAACTTCAATTAAATAAGCCAGCAGAATGAATTCAAAAAAACTCAAATATTACATGATAAGATCCTAAGTCTACCCGGATATAAATATGCTTTAGCTACGTACGGACTCTCATCACCTCGTGCGTACGTAGCCCCCACAACTAGTTGCACATAACAATAAATATCACCTAGGGGTAATTTCCCCCTCACAAGGTTAGACAGGAGACTTACCTTGCTCCGAAGTTCCATAACCAGCTCCAAAGCCTCTCTAACACCTCAAACCAATGCCCGTTGATACAAAACTATTCAACAAATGTGCAAACCCATCAGAATATATTTTAATACCCATAATTAATCCTTTTAAACTATTCTCAACTTTGCTCGAAAAGTTGATAAAATAAATCCTTAGGCCCACATGACCGGATTCCGAATATTTTCGAAGATAAACATTACCCATAGAACCACGAACTTAAATATATGATTTATTCCTAATTTTATGTCCAACTTCGTGGTCAAAATCCAAAATATCAAATTCTAAGTCTTCTACCAAAATCCTAAATTTCTACTAATTTTCATATTTAAATCCATATATAAATCATGTATTTAACTTGTAATAGGTGGGAATCACTTACCTTGTGATGGGTGACGAAGAACCTCCTCCACAATCACCCCAAGCTCGGCTCCCATGGAAGATTTGAGATAAAATGAGCCAAAACCTATTTTTGCTAACTTTGCACTGCCCAGGCGGCCTTCTTTGCGAACGCGGCAAGTCCCTCGCGTTCGCAAAGCAATACCAGCTCTAGCTCAAAAACTGCCTTTCGCGAATGCGAGTCACATCTCGCATACGCAATGCTTTACCAGGCGAATCTTCACGAACGCGGTTCACTCTTCGCGAACGCGAAGGCTAAAATTCTCACCAACCCAGTTTCCCTTTCGCGAACGCGATGTCCCAATCGTGAATGCGTAGCTTCACCTTCTTACCTTACGCAAATGCGAGGCCCCAGTCGCGAACGCGTAGCATAAAAGTCAGCAACAAACAAATCCTTCTTCGCGAACGCGTGAACACCTTCGCGTTTGCGAAGAACAAAACCAGATACCAGACATCAGCAGCAACAACTCAGCCAAACTTGGTCCGAAATCACCCTGAATCACACCCGAGACCAGGCCCCCGGGACACCGTCCAACCAGTCCCAATATATGACACAAACCTGCTTGAGTCCTCAAATAACATCAAAACTACGAATTGCACCCCAATTCAAGATCAATGAACTTTAGAACTTCAACTTCTACATTCGATGCTGAAACCTATCAAATCAAGTCCGATTGACCCCAAATTTTGCACACAAGTCATAAATGACATAACGAAACTATTCCAAGGCATGGAATCCCAAATGGACATCAATAACATTAAAAACCACTTCAAGTCAAACTTAAGAATTTCTTAAACTTTTAAAATACCAACCTTCCATAATAAGCGTTGAAACGCTCCCTGGTGATCCGATACTTAACCCAAACATACGCACAAGTTCGAAATCATCATACAAACCTATTGGAACCTTCAAATCCCGATTCCGAGGTCGTTTACTCAAAATTCACACCTTAGTCAATTCTTCTTACTTAAAGCTTCCAAATTTAGAATTTTCTTTCCAAATACAATCTCTAAATTCCCGAAATTCAATTCCGACCACATGTACAAGTCATAATACCTGAAGTGAAGCTACTCAAGGCCTGATCTAAAAACGACCGGTCGGGTTGTTAAATTCTCCCTCACTTAAACATACGTTCATCATTGAACGTGCCAAGAACTACTCCGGAGTTGTCCAAAATCCTGCCCGTGCCACCACAACCCAATTGAGCACATAGCTCGAGCCAATATAAAGATCCTCCTTTTTTTATTTAGTCAATAAGCCCTAGAACCAAATTTTAACCTCCGAATTTCTCTACCATACCTGATTCTAACATACAGACACCGTACCAATCACCACACACCGTACCAAAACACGATCGAACACCTTTTACTGAATTCACACCATGCCCCGCATAATTCACATGCCCATAATAACATAAACCGACCATAATAGCTGTAATTTCACAAATCCGATGCCCGCAATACATCTCATGACATTTATAAATCATGTTCCAACTCTCACAATGTTGCCACGACGAAATAGACGTGTAGAAATTTATAACCACCTGCCGAATTAATAATTCATGGAGTCTCTCCTCCTGACAAGAACTATTACCTCATTTTGAACTGAATAGTGATATTTTCCCTTTAATGTACCTTATATGAATCTGATTGCACAATTTTAGGTCCAAAAATCTCGTCTCACCTAGTACAAGATGCTCAGGCAATAAGCCATCTCAAACACTGACCAAGATCTCATATGACACCATCATTGCACCGATAAGCCACAACTTGAATATGATATATAAGGAAAAATGAACTCTGGGAAAGAACTACCCAACCCACACAACTAATAAAACAACCAAAAAGCTGTTACAAGCATTTCTCAGAGAATGAGAAACAAAATGCACAAGAATAGATATAGGGAACCGTACTCAACATCTCGTTGTTGCGGCATGCAACCCGATCTATGTGCAACCCGATCCAAACAACGTACCCATGGCGGTGTGCTACCCAATCTGCATAATATATACCCGTGGAGGCGTGCCACCCGATCCGCACATAACAATTAAGGAGAAAACACACATCAAGTCGTAACGCTTATACTTACGAAATAACGAATATTGACCACAAGCACGCCAAGTGCGAAAATACAACCCTGGGGAGACGGATAACGCCATATACTACAAAACCCAAGCACAACTAAGTTGCGATATATCATACATCTCGAGATCCATTTGGCTCATACAACACCACAAGCTACACGGGACCTCAACACATGTGCAAATAAGCAGGCCGTCTCACAACCCACATGGCACAATAGAGATTTTTCATGGAATAATTGATGACTGAAATAATATCCAATGCCTGAAGACTCCTCCATAAGCAACGCTATGCTGAAGGAACACACTCGACCTAATGTAGAACGCACATTCACATTTAGACCCATCAACGAACCCCAAGCCGATTATGATCATACCATACTAGGCTAATAACCTTTCAAGGATCCACAATAACCTTTTTCCATGGCACATAAGAGCAGTCGTCCAATCCGAAACAAACTCGCACGGTCCACAGCCCAAGGAATAGAACGCCTCTCAAGTATAAACATCTCACATTTGCGATATTACCAAAATCTCCATACTTGGTTTTAATCTTGCACGGTTATTGCACGGTCAAATGACTAACATGCCACACTTATATGATTTATTTTTCTTAGGGCATGCATCCCATGACCTTCTGCTCAGGTAGTAAGTTCGCACATCCATACCACCAACCGTTCAAATTCTATAAAGCAAATCAAGAATCCACAAATCAATACACAATCCTCTTACACAGAACATCGTTCTCAGGTGACACTAAAGAAAATGCCAGCTTACTTTGAACATCTGAATTCTCCCCGGCTCATCCGAGCTGGTGACATTCTTATCAACACCGAACCGCAACCTTGATCCTCAACCTCCAATTCTTATGGCTCTCACTACACCTATCATGTCGCTACACGAGAGTACAAGAATTCATCATTAATCCCTGAATTACCAATAGGATAAACACTTCATAGGCTAGAAACCTTTCACTTAGCTCATTTCAGAAGAACCAACGCAACACGCCACTGAATTCCGAATCACAGAAAATTACAAACCTCGAGTCAATAACCTCCCGAAACTCCATCTACACATAACGATGCCATTAGAGTCAATAACCTCCCAATTAAATCATGTTGTGGTGGTTGTCGAGCCCGCACATACAACCACAAACCACATGAATAACTCCATACGTTGAAGGAGATGATCATTGCCACAACCATGCCGATCTAACCATTACTGACTGACCTGATTTCTTACAATATACTCTTGACCTGTCTTAGAAATAATAATAGCACTCAATACCCATGAATTATCTCATACCCTTTGCAAACGCACAATAGCATCTCCAATTGGTACACCAATTTTGTAAGACCTTCCGTGAATCCAAAGTTATTTCTTCCCTTACTCTAATACTGCACCGCATACCCGATGATAATATAGAAAATTCCAAGTCCCATTCGTAATCCACTGCAAAAACTCGCTCCTTAACCACACAACGGACCCAAAATCCTTAGGCACTGCACCTTAATTATTGAACCCACTAAGACCGTTGATGAGAGTTACCCACTCTGACCTACTCGCGAATCTAACCAACTTCAATTGTCTGCGATCACATGAACACCCTCTCAAAGAAGCAACCGGCTGAATTCTTTTCCTTGTACATCACATCCACAAAGCATACACTCTGAGTCTTCCCAAAACCTACACATGAATCGACAGGGCTGAATATAGCACACACTTATCAATCTCTCTGCTCGAATTAGCCTTGATGTTTCCCTTCCTTAGTCATAAATAATCCACCAATGCACCGATAACCAGAAACCTCACAAGCAGACAACTATGCGATCCAATCGTAAAGGGTGGGGCTCCCCCACTTAGCTTTAAGCTACCATCACATAATGTAGAGCCCACAATGATTCCTTTTTCTCATTTACCATGATCCTGTACCGTTAACTCGCCAAATTTCTCGAAGTCCTTTATTAAGATTTTCATGAACATTCTGAATCATCAGTCACAATCACACACTCTATCTCTCACCGGGTAGCAAGTGGTATTCTTTGCAGAAGCTTCACCAACCTCGCGCAACCTCTCACCTGCTCACAGGAGATAACCCACCTGTGGAATTCCTTACCGATGTCTTCCCACGATGATGCACTGGGTACAACTACTATGTAATCGCTAAATTCTCCTGAGCTCATGCTCGCCCACTAGCTGTATAAGTATACTCCTTCCCCATTGACATCAACTGAATATTCAACAATATCCTCTGAACTCAAGTCATATTGCATCTGAAACGATAATCCAATCTTCACACCCATCTTCACTTCAAGCAAACTCCTCTCTGCCATGTTCGATCTTTCTACGCACAGTAACCAACGTTCCAAATTATAATTCGTGGACCTAGTCATTCCCACCATGCCTCCCAAATTGCTCTAATCTTCCTCAAGGTACGTGGACATCCTACCACAGAATCCATATGCTACCCTTCCACTCCCACTTCGGTTAAACCATCTCATTTAAGCAATTTCTCGACCTCCGCTTCTCATACTTGACCTACTAGTAATTCAACTATCGCGAGACAGCTCCCGTCATGTCCTTCCTCATACTTCGCTGCCCAAATGTTGCCTCAAATCAAATCCATACATGTAGCACCCGAACTAATAAATTTCTACCAACTCTAAGCCTCCTCTAAGATAATCTCTCTCTCCAACCATCAGTATTAGAGATACCAATTTGATTTTGAACCACTACATACCACTATCTCTGACAACCACTCCTCAGGCATATTTTCACAACATCCTGCCCCGAAGGCAAAGTCGAAGAAGACCATAACAACGGCGAACCATAATGCATTCAAACAAGGACGACGACACCACATCACAATGAAATTTTCACCACGCTCGAAGATACCAAGTCTCGTTACTCCATCAACCAAAACCTGAACATCCATCGTCTGATTGCCTTTCCTTTGATGGAATTAAATGTTGAACCTGTAAATCATGTACTGAGAAATCCTCCTTCCAAGCCATTCACTGACGTGATCCATACGTAATCACTCTACCATTACACCAACATGGCGCGATAACAACTCATGAATGACATAGCTATCCGTGCATAGCATCAAAACCATATGAAGTACAGATGTTGAACTGAAACGACTGAACATCCTTCCACAAGGTGATGATAATAACCTTCCCAAACACGTAGAGAAAAACATCCTGCACCACATCTGCAGTAGCAATCCCACTACTCGACGTCCAATTAATAACAAGCGCCCCACGTCGCGTAAGATTTAGTAGTAAGGAAATAAAGCTATAAGCCTCATAGAAATCAAACCACATGATGAGGAATCAAGAAGGGAAGTGCTCCTAACAGTCATATAGCCTCTCGAAGATAACTACAGAAGTCTCTGTATCGATCTGCAAGACTCTACTAGACTTGCTCATGACTCGTGAGACCTAAGTGAACCTAACACTCTGATACCAAGCTGGCACGACCCAAAATCCACTATAGGTCGTAATGGCACCTAACACCGCCGTCAGGCAAGCCAACGATGATTTACCAATTTAATTAATCATTTTTAATATTTTTGAAATCGTAATTTTCCTTAATTGAATAGTTTAAAATAGAATTTACAAGGTAAATGAAAATTTTTACACGAACCACAACATTGAATAACCCGAAGAAAACCCACAAAACCTGGTGTCACAAGTGCATGAACAAAATTTCTAATGAGTACAATAATAATGCAACATTTGTCCAAATGTAATAAGACAGAATAAAATGAATAGTACAATGGAGACTCGGTAGACTACGATGTGTATCCTGGAATGCAACTCACATAAAGTCTCCTCAACAGGTGCGCCTACGCGCTAGGGTGATCATCAAATGAACCGGTCAGATCCTGCACATTTAGTGCAGAAGTGCAGCGTGAGTACGTAAATTAACGCATACCCAGTAAGTATCTAGCCTAACCCCGGAAAAGTAGTGACGAGGGGTCGACATCGACACTTACTAAAGGTCCAATAAATCAATATAATAAAACATGAGCAGGTATGAAGCATACGGCAATAATGGAGTAAATCTGTAAGTTACATAATCTTCCAAATATTTTCTTTAGAGCATGAATTTCTAAATCTTGTATTCTACATTAACATATCATAAATGTCAAGTACTAATATCAAATAAATAAGGAATACCATATAAAGAGTTGGGCATCAGTGGAAAGATTAGCTCGTGAATATTCGGACTACTAGCGATTTACACACGATACTGCCGAGGTCATTCGGCTCGATCCAGAATAACGTGTACACTATCGAGGGACGTGCGTCACAATCTATAGATGCATCTATATATTGCCGAGGCGTTCGGCCTGCTCCACAAGAAAGGAAGGAAGTTACTCAATTACGAAACTCGTGTTTACAATACAGCACATGAACTTAATATGAATATAATCTTTACCATTCCTCGAATAAATAGCCCAAAACTCAAAGTGTTAAGGCTTGGCCTAGTGTACATATGTTTATTTCTAAATCGATTTCAATTATAACTTCAATTAAATAAGCCAGCAGAATGAATTAAAAAAAATTCAAATATAACATGATAAGATCCTAAGTTCACCCGGACATAAACATGTTTTAGCTACGTACGGACTCTCATCACCTCATGCGTATGTAGCACCCACAACTAGTTGCACATAACAATAAATATCACCTAGGGGTAGTTTCCCCCTCACAAGGTTAGACAGGAGACTTACCTTGATCCGAAGTTCCATAACCGGCTCCAAAGCCTCTCTAACACCACAAACCAATACGTGTCGATAAAAAACTATTCAACAAATGTGCAAATCAATCAGAATATATTATAATGCCCATAATTAATCCTTTTAAAAAATCCCAACTCCGCTCAAAAAGTTGATAAAATCAATCATCAGGCCCACGTGGCCGGATTCCGAAAATTTTCGAAGATAAAATTTATCCATAACACCACGAACTCAAATATATGATTTATTCCTAATTTCATATCCAACTTCATGGTCAAAATCCAAAAATACCAAATTCTACTAATTTTCATTTTTAAATACATATATAAACGATGTATTTAACATGTAATAGGTGGGAATCACTTACCTTGTGATGGGTGACGAAGAAACTCCTCCAACATTGCCCCAAGCTCGGCTCCCATGGAAGATTTGAGATAAAATGAGCCAAAACCCGTTTTTGCTAACTTATACGCTGCCCAAGCGACCTTCTTCGAGAACGCGACAAGTCCCTTGCGTTCGCGAAAAAATACCAGCTCCAGCTCAAAAACTGCCTTTCGCGAACGCGAGTCACATCTCGTGTTCCCGATGCTTTACCAGGTGAACCTTCACGAATGCGGTTCACTCTTTGCGAACGCGTGAACACTTTCGCATTTGCGAAGAACAAAACCAGATACCAGACATCAGCAGCAACAACTCAGCTAAACTTGGTCTGAAATCACCCTGAATCTCACCCGAGGCCAGGCCCCCCGTCCAACCACACCAACCAGTCCCAATACATGACACGAACCTGCTTGAGGCCTCAAATCACATCAAACAACATCAAAATTATGAATCGCGCCCCAATTCAAGCTTAATGAACTTTCGAACTTCAACTTCTATATTCGATGCCGAAACCTATCAAATCAAGTCCGATTGACCCCAAATTTTGCACACACATCATAAATGACATAACGAAGCTATTCAGGGGCTTGAAATCCCAAAAAAAAATCGATAACATTAAAATCCACTTCAAGTCAAACTTAAGAATTTCTTAAACTTTTAAAATACCAACCTTCCATAATAAACGCTGAAACGCTCCCGGGTAATCCGATACTCAACTCGAATATACGTCCAAGTCTGAAATCATCATACGAACCTATTGGAACCTTCAAATTCCGATTCCAAGGTCATTTACTCAAAAGTCAGACCTTATCCAGTTCTTCCTACTTAAAGCTTCCAAAATTAGAATTTTCTTTTCCAAACTAATCCCGAACTTCCCAAAATTCAATTCTAACCACATGTACAAGTCATAATACCTTAAGTGAAGCTACTCAAGGTCTCAAACCATCGAACAACGTGCTAGAGCTCAAAACAACCGGTCGGGTCATTACACTAGTATCCAGCCAACATGGCTCGGGAGGTGGAGATGGGGACTTCTTACGGGCTAGTTGTGGAGATAGCTCAGGGGATTGAGGGTGTCCGTCAGTGGAGCTGAGATCAGGCGATGAGGGATAAGCGGTTTCGATATTCTAGAGAGTTCAGTGGTGCCCTGGTTAGGGGCAGGGGTCAGTCTAGCAGGCCCACATATCCAGCATCGCCGCTTCCTCGGGGTGCTCTAGTGTGACCTTATTTCAGCACTATGCTAGAAAGTTCTTACCACCAGCCAGCTATCCTCTAGTGGGTATTCAGGCCATCAGGGTCAGACTTCAGCTCAGCAGTCCACCATACCGAGAGGTTGTTTCGAGTGCGGGGACCTTAGTCATGTGCGGAGGTTCTGCCCTAGGCTTCGAGGCAAGGCTGTGCAGAAGGGTCAGAAGCTTATGATTCTAGCACCAGTTGACCCACCAGTCGTCCGACTGCCCAGAGGCGGAGAGCAGGTAGGTAGGGGCCATCCTAGAGTTGGAGGCCAGCCAGGAGGCACTCTAGCCATATTCTATGCCTTCCAGTCAGACTAGATGTAGTGGCCTCAGATGCCGTGATTACAGGTACTATTTCTAACTGCGGTAGGGATGCCTCAGTACTATTTGATCCAGGATCTATATATTCATATGTTTTATCTTTGTTTTATCTATCGGTCATGCATTGTTATGTTCAGTGGTTACGAGACTAGAGCAGATCTTATGTTGCTTGATATGACCGACTTTGAGGTCATCCTGGGCATAGATTGGTTGTCTCCATATCACGCCATCCTTGATTTCCATGCCAAGACTATTACCTTGGCAATGCCAGAGTTGCCTGGACTGGAGTGGAGGGGTTCATCTGTCAGTGCATCTAGTCGAGTTATTTCCTTTCTGAAGGCTCGACATATTATCGAGAAGGGTTGTTTAGCTTATCTAGCTTATGTTCGGGATACTACTACAAAGACTCCGGCGATTGATTCAGTGCCCGTAGTCAGGGAGTTCTCCGATGTGTTCCCTTCTGATCTCCCAGGCATGCCACCAGATCGTGATATTGATTTCCATATTGATTTGGCTCCAGGTACCTAGCCTTTATCTATTCCACCGTACAGCATGGCTTCGAAAGAGTTGAAGGAACAACTTGAGGAGTTGCTAGCAAAGGGGTTCGTTAGATCGAGAGTGTCGCCTTGGGGTGCACCGGTGTTATTTGTGAAGAAGAAAGATGAGACTATGCGGATGTGCATTGATTACCGCCAGTTGAACAAATTTACCATTAAGAATAAGTACTTGTTGTCACGTATTGATGATCTGTTTGACCAGTTGCAGGGTGCTAGGTTGTTCTCTAAGATCGACTTGATATCGGGGTACCATCAGCTGAAGATTCGGGATTTCGATGTTCCGAAGACGGCTTTCTGGACTAGATATGGCCATTATGAGTTTCTAGTGATGTCCTTTGGCTTGACTAATGCCCCGAGGCCATTTATGGATTTGACGAACCGAGTGTTCAGGCCTTATATTGATTCATTTATCATTGTCTTCATTGATGACATTTTGATCTACTCACATAGTATGGAGGAGCATGAGCAACATTTGAGAGTAGTGCATCAGACCTTGCAGAAACAGAAGCTATATGCTAAGTTCTCCAAGTGTGGCATTCTTAGGGCATGTTGTATCAGGCGAGGGTATTAAAGTAGACCCCAAGAAGATTGAGGCAGTTCAGAGTTGGCCTCGTCCTACCACAGCAACTGAGATCATGAGCTTCCTGGGGTTAGCAGGTTATTACCGTCGATTTGTGGAGGGATTCTCATCTATTACAACACCTTTGACTAGATTGACCCAAAAGGGTGCTCCATTTAGATGGTCCAATGATTGCGAGGCGAGCTTTCAGAAGCACAAGACCGTATTAACTTCAGCACCAATGTTAATGTTGCCTTCCTGTTCAAGGATGTATACAGTGTATTGCGACACCAGCTTGGGTTGTGTATTGATGCAAGAGGGGCGAGCTATTGCATATGCTTCACGTCATCTGAAGCCCCACAAGAAGAATTACCATGTACACGATTTGGAGTAGGCTGCGATTGTTCATGCATTTAAGATCTGGAGGCATTATCTTTATGAGGTGTCCTGTGAGGTTTACGTCAATCATCGCAACTTGTAGCATTTATTCAAGCAGAGGGATCTCAATTTGAGGCAATTCAGGTGGCTTGAGTTACTAAAAGATTATGATATTACCATCTTTTATCATCCGGGTAAGGCTAATGTAGTTGCAGATGCCTTGAGCAGGAAAGCGGATAGTATGGTAGTTTGGCATTCATTTCAGCGGAGGAGAGGCCACTAGCTTTAGATATTAAGTCCCTGGCTAACAGACTTGTGAGGTTGGATATTTCAGAGCCCGGCAGAGTTCTTGCATGCGTTGTCACCCAGTCTTCACTATTCGAGCAGATCAAGGCTCGCCAGTTTGATGATCCGCACTTGTTGTTTCTCAGAGAGACAGTACTGTAGGGTGGTGCCAAGAAGGTTACTATCGGTGAGGATGGTGTTCTGCAACTCCAAGGTCGCCTATATGTTCTTAATGTCAATGGCTTGAGAGAGAAAATCTTAGAGGAGGCATACAGTTCTCGGTATTCTATTCATTCAGGTGCTATGAAGATGTATCGCGACCTGAGGCAACATTATTGGTGGCGGTGGATGAAGAAAGATATAGTGGAATATGTAGTGAGGTGCCTAAATTACCAGCAGGTTAAGTATAAGCATCAGAGGCCAGGTGGCCTACTCCAGCAGATGGTTATACCTAGGTGGAAATGGGAGAACATTACCATGGATTTTGTAGTTGGATTGCCGCGGACCTTGCGAAAGTTTGATGCGGTTAGGGTCATTGTCGACAGGTTGACCAGGTCAGCACACTTCATTCTGGTTGTTACCACGTATTCTTCAGAGAGGTTGACTCAGATCTACATTCAATAGATTGTCCGGTTGCACGGTGTGCCTATCTCCATTATATCAGATAGAGTCCCTCAGTTTACTTTGCATTTCTAGAGGGAAGTATTGAGTGAGTTGGGGACCCGGGTAGAGCTCAGCACAGCCTTTCATCCGTAGACCGACGGGCAGTCGGAGCAGACAGTTCAGATCTTGGAGGATATGCTCAGAGCATGTGTGATTGACTTCGAAGGGCAGTGGGATCGATTCTTGCCTTTGGCCGAGTTTGCTTACAACAACAGTTATCAGTCCAGCATCGAGATAGCTCAACATGAGGCTTTGTATGGTCGGTGATGTCGTTCGCCCATCGGATGGTTTGAGCCCGGCGAGGCTAAGGTATATGGTACTGATGTAGTGAAGGATGCCTTGGAAAAGTTAAAGTTGATTCAGGAGCGACTTCGCACAGTACAGTCCAGACAGAAGAGTTATGCGGATTCGAAAGAGCGTGATTTATCATTTATGGTGGGCGAGATGGTTCTCTTGAAGGTCTCGCCGATGAAGGAAATTATGAGGTTCGGGAAGAAGGGCAAGTGTGGATGATGACTCTTAAGTGTTGAAGAGCAAAACACAAATCAGGCCTAGTATGGGTGAGCAATTAAGTTTACCAACCAAACTTCTATAAGTGCCAGTCCTAGGAAACAACTCTCCATCATCATATTTCAATTTTACACCCAATTCAAGAGAAGAAACCACAGCTGAAACAGAATCACAATTAAATTCATGAAGTAAATCCAGCAATAAACTTTCTTTGATGAAGAATAACCCCAGATTCATCATGTAAGACTTTAATGCCAGGAGATTGTTCGGTTGAACGGTGTGCCTATCTCCATTATATCAGATAGAGTCCCTCAGTTTACTTCGCATTTCTGGAGGGAAATATTGAGTGAGTTGGGGACCCGGGTAGAGCTCAGCACAGCCTTTCATCCGCAGACCAACGGGCAGTCGGAGCATACAGTTCAGATTTTGGAGAATATGCTCAGAGCATGTGTGATTGACTTCGGGGGCAGTGGGGTCGATTCTTGCCTTTGGCCGAGTTTGCTTACAACAACAGTTATCAGTCCAGCATCAAGATAGCTAAATTTGAGGCTTTGTATGGTCGGCGATGTCGTTCGCCCATCGGATGGTTTGAGCCCGGTGAGGCTAAGGTATACGGTACTGATTTAGTGAAGGATGCCTTGGAAAAGTTAAAGTTGATTCAGGAGCGACTTCGCACAATATAGTCCAGACAGAAGAGTTACGCGGATTAGAAGGAGCGTGATTTATCATTTATGGTGGGCGAGAAGGTTCTCTTGAAGGTCTCGCCGATGAAGGGAATCATGAGGTTCGGGAAGAAGGGCAAGTTGAGCCCAAGGTTTATAGGTCCATTTGAGGTATTGAGGCGAGTTGGGGAGGTTGCTTATGATCTTGCTTTGCCTACCAGTCTATCGGGAGTTTATCCTGTTTTCCACGTGTCTATGCTCCGGAGGTATCATGACAATATGTCGCATGTGTTAGACTTCAGCACGGCTCAGATAGATAAGAGCCTAGGTTATGAGGAAGAGCCAGTTTCCATTGTTGACATGCAGGTTCACCAGTTGAGTTCCAAGAAGATTTCTACAGAAAAAGTTCAGGTAAGGGGCCAACCAGTCGAGGAGGCGACTTGGGAGGCCGAGGAGGATATGCGGAGAAGATATCCGCACCTATTAAGCACTCTAGGTATAATTCAGCACTCCAGGTATGATTCTAGACATGTTCGAGGATGAATGTTTGTTTAAGAGGTGGAGAATATAACGACCTGATCGGTCGTTTTACTTTCTAGATCCCCGTTCCCCTAAATAATACTCCTCGTATGTGCTTTTACTATTTTATGACTAGCGAGGACGGTTGGTTCGGGTTTGGAAGGATTCGGGTTGAAATCGGAACGCTTAATTTCATAGTTGGCTTTTAAAAGGTTAAGTTTGACTTTGGTCAACATTTTGAGTAACCAACCTAGGAGCCAGGATTTGACGGTTCTAATAGGTTTGTATGATGATTTTGGACTTGGGCGTATGTTCAGATCGGGTTTTGGATGACTCAGGAGCGTTTAAGCATTTAAGGTTGAAAGTTGGCTTATTGAAGGTTTAAAAGTTCTTTAAATTTGGTTTGGAGTAGGTTTTGGTGTTATCAAGGTCAGTTTAGGATTCTGAGTCTGGGAATAGTTCCGTATGGTGATTTAAGACTTGCACGCAAAATTTGGTGTCATTCTGAGTAGTTTAGGTATGATTCGGCGCGTTCGAAGCGAGTTGGAAGAACTTGAAGTTTATAAGTTGATCATATTGGTTTTGGACTGTGATTCTTAGTTCTAATGTTGTTTTCCATGTTCAGAGGGTGCGAGCGAGTCCGTTTTATGTTTACAAACTTGTTGGTATGTTTGGATGAGGCCTCGGGGGGCTCGGGTGCCATCCGAATGATGCTCGGATCGATTTAGAGCCCAAAAGGGCTACTGGTGCACCAGTTATGGTGTACCCGCATCTGCGAGCATTTGGCCGGATATGCAAGCTCGCAGAAGCGATCCCAGGGCTGAAGAAATGCAAGGGAGGGGCTGTCTCGTGGTCGCAGAAGCGGGGAAAGGGCCGCATCTGCGAAGGCGCAGGTGCGATATTCCTACCGCAGAAGAGGCCTGGGCTATGGCTTGTAGACCGCAAAAGCGGACTCGCTTCTGCGAGGAAGCGACCGCAGGTGTGCTTGGAGGCTAGCCAGGCCTGACCGCAGATGCGACCTGGCTTCCACAGATGTGGTAGACCGTCCACATAAGCGAAATCACTGAAGGTAGTGAGGTCGTTTAAGACGGACTTAGACCATTGTTTTGACTCATTTCTTTCATTTTCTTGGGCGATTTTTTGGAGCTTTTGGAGAGGGGTTTCCACCTATCTATTTGAGGTACGCAATATCTATCCAATGTGAGTTAAATACATAGATTATGGGTAGATTTTAACATAAAATTTTGTGAAAATTATGGTTTTAGAAAAATAACCCTAGGTTTTGATGAAAATGGGATTTACCCACGAAAATGGTTATGGGATTGAGTGAAAATTATATATTTGAATTCGTGAGGTTATGAGTAACAACTTTCTTCAAATATTCCCGGAATCCAGGCACGTGGGCCCCGGGGGTGAATTTTAAGAATCTTCTAATTTGGGTTGGGGAATTACTCTAATAGCTAAATCCTTAACTTATGAGCGTATATTGATTAATTTATACAATGTTTGCCTAGTTTCGGATTGTTCGGCACCGAGTTGAGGGTTTAGGGTGAATTTGAGGCCGGAAAGCGAGCTTTTAGACAAGGTAAGTCTCTCGTCTAACCTTTGAAGAGGGAATTTACCCCATAGGTGCTTTAAATTACTATTTGTTCTAATTGTGGAGGCTACGTACGCACGAGGTGACGAGAGTCTGTGCGTAGCTACGAATTATGCTTATGTCCGGGTGGTTTAGGACCCGAATCATGAAATATTTATAATGTTTACACCCTACTTGTTAATTAAAGTGCCTAAATTATATTGGAACTTGTTAGAGGAATTGTAAAGGACTGAATTTCACTCACTTGATTTTTAGCGGGTTATTTGATCGTTAATGAAAATTGTGTTTCGTTGTACGTTGGCCTTGGAGCGGGCCGAATGCCTCGGCAATAGATAGATGCATCTATGGTTTATGCCGCTCGACCTTCAACAGTGTACACATTATTCTGGATCGGGTCGTATGACCTCAGCATAATCGTGCGTAACACTCGAAGTGTAATCATATATTTGATATCCTTCCCTGGCTTGAGATGCAAAATTATATAAGATAGAAATTTATTTGGAACTTACCTTGTGTGAAAGGATATTTACTTTCTGCTTGTTATTGAGTTATTTTTATCATTTACATAACCTATGCTCATTTAGAATTCTGTTTTTCTTTACTATTAGCCCATAGTAAGTGTCGATGTCGATCCGTCATCACTACTTCTTCAAGATTAGACTTGATACTTACTGGGTACATATTATTTATGTAATCATGCTACACTTCTGCACTAACCGTGCAGGATCTGAGGCAGGTGCATCTGGCGGTCCTACCGACGCGCATCCCAGATATCCCGAGGCCTAGTCGTGAGCTACTTCCTGAGTCGTTCTGCAGCCCCTGGAGTCTCTCCTTTGTATTTATATTCTGTCTACTTTATTTTGGACAGTAGTTAGAGTTTTGTATATTTTACTAGTTGATCATACACTTGTGACACCGGGTCTTGGCACACACACTAGTATTTATAGTCGAACTTCTTCCACGATTTTCAGTTACAATTCTTGTTCAACCTTAGTTCAAATCTCCATTAAATGACTTCAAATTTTATATACAACCTCCTTATACTATTTCTAACAAGTCAAAATGACACTCATTTTAAATTTCTCGCAAAATCAAATTCGAAATTTAAACCACTTATTTAAGCTTGTTCAACATTAGTAGACCAGTCCAATCTTCATTAAATGACTTCAAATTTTATATACAATCCTTATACTATTTCTAACGAGTCTAAACAACATTCACTCAAAATTTCTCATAAAACCATATATAAAATTTAAACTCACTTATTTATGCATATTCAATAGTGGTGGATTATCATAAAAAAACTAATTTTTAACACCCAAATAGATTTGGTTTATTGAACTAGTGTTTGAGTCACAATTACTTATTCGAAAATTAGATTTAAAGCTTAGAGCATTTTTTTAAAAAAAATGAGTAGTAATTTTGAGAACCTATTTGGAGTTGGATGTGAAATCTTAACCTATTATTTTTGGGCCACAGCTTTGCAAAGTTAAATATATGCCACTTAGTTGCAATATATGTGTGTGAGTTGTATTTATGTGTAATTCCCCCAAAAATACACTTAATGATTAATATCTAAATAATTAAGATTCACACTTTAAAAACAAGCACACTCAATATCTGAGATTTGAATAATTAAGATTTAGACCTCATGAAACCTAAGAGTCGCCCTGATCCGTCCCATTGCCATTCCCCACAAACTAATACCATTTTTCCTCGAGAGCTCCCCACCTTCCTCTTTGTGACATCATAAAATAGGCTGAAATTTGAAATATTTACATTGACACTGAAACAAAACTTAAGAGACAATCAAGACATTCCTATCAAACAAAGATTAATAGTTGCATTTCCATACCTAGCTTGGAAAACAAATACAAGAAAATTCCTCTTCCTCAAAATTCTCAAGAAAGTAATCAAATTTCCCACACTCAATCCACCTAATAAGCCTTAGCAAGAATTAAAAGACATGAACATTGTTTGTCTTTGAGACAGCATGACTTCTACTTCTAGGAAACTTCAAATCATTCTTCATTAACATCATATTAACATCTTCTTGATCTCCTAAAACATAAGGTTTATCTTCATCAATTCTTCCCATTCCAACACTAACACTTCTAGGCACTTTTCTTGAAGGCATTTGTTGTTGCAATTGTTGTCTTATTTGTTGTTGTATGAGTAAATTCAGTTCAAAATTCTCTCCCATGTTCCTAGCTGATGCTGCTCTAACAAGATCTCTAAAATCTTCACTATCATTTGACCTTGACGATGTAACACTATAACTCTTTGGCAAACTCCTAGGATTTACTACAGCGTAATTATTCATGCTTCCCACGTAACAATCTCTTGCTTTTATTAATGCCTTCCAAGGTAATGCAATAATTCGCATGAATCTGTTCTGGCCGTGACTCCCTTTGCTCTTCATATTTGACTCTTTTTTTTCTTCTTGTTTTTGGTTTTTGTGTGTTATGAGAATTAAGATAGAGCTAGGTGTCTTGCTGGAAATTTATAAATATATGAGAGAAATGTTGAAGATTTTTCGAGATGAATGGTTGTGAAGAAAAATTCTAGAAAACCAAATTGGAAAAGTAGGAGAATGAATGTTGAATGATCTTCTTTCTGCTGCTTAGATTTGAGGGTTTTTGTAGGAAAAGTATGAATTTGACAAGGTGAGTGTGGACTTTTCTCTAGCCCACCGGATAAGAATATATTATATTTGATTGGATTAATTAAATGGATAAGAATTGACGCGTCAATAGTAAGTTTCGCAACATTTTGTTGACAGCTGATATTTTTCTCAACTTTTAAGTTTTGAATTGTTCTTCTTTGTCCAATTAAGTCTGCCTGATGATTCAGCGTTCCCATCAGTTTGATCTCAAATTGGTCTTAATTTTCAAATGTTTACACTGATAATTATGGAACACACATATATGGTACAGATAATTGAATTGTTTGGTGCCTATAATTATTCAATTAGGTAAAGAAAAAGATAACTCTCTAACTTATGAACTACAGTTACCACTTGTATTGTTATACCCGTTCTTTTATGTAATTATTGTTTGACCCTTTCTTTCATACCTTTCATATAGTCTGTCAATTTCTTATTTTAAACGATATTTTCTTTACATGCGCCTACACCCCTAATACTCCCACAGGATAATGTTTACACCATATTCAGTAGTCAGCATTAAAAAAATTTACTGTTACTCCTTCCGTTCATTTTTACTTATCATGTTTCATTTTTCGAGAGTCAAACTAAATAAAATTTGACTAATATTTTAACATGTATGTTTTTACCTTATTAATATAAGAAAAATTATAAATTATAGTACTTTTCGTATAGTTTTTAAATATTTAAATTTAAATTTTAAAATATTAAGAAAAATTAATCCTATTTAGCATCAAAGATTAGTCACTTCATTTGTTGTTTGTTAAATATAACAAGTAAAAGGTGAAGGGGGAGTAATAGAATTCTCCACTCTAGCGAAGAAAAAAAGATATGTCCACTTTATTTGTGTAATTCCTTCATAAAACACAAATATCGAATGGTCCGGGGCTGCGAAATGACAAATTAGAGGCCTAATGCAAGTTCCAATATAAAAACGACGGGCGCCCATTAATCAGGCCATAGGTTTGTTTTAATGATAGGGCCCAGGTCAAAGGTTAGGTAAATTACACCCAAGAACTAACTTAAAGCTAGGGGTGAGTTTTTCATTAGATTAATTAATAGGATATTTTTTTAATATTGATAGGACTTGAATAACGAAAAAAGAGGATTAGCATAGGAAAAAATATATATCGATAGTTCATGAATTTCAAATATCAGATAGCATGTTGCTTTAAAGGAAAACCTCCTACATCATTTGCGTTAGCCATTTTTTTTTTTTTTTTTTTTTACAGGACAGAGCTAGTAAATCTATTGCGGATTCAATCGAACCCAATAGCTTTTAAAAATTTATTAAATATGTAAAAATTATTAATCTAAAACCTAATAACTTCAAAGGACTAAAATCCCGAACTCATAAGTTTCAAATCATACTTTCACTTCCGACTGCGCGGAGGGTGGGGGTGGGGGCAGATTGAGGGAAGGGGATGACTGGTTCTTTACCTTTATACAAAATAGCAGTTTTAACTTTCCACACTAAAATTACCAGCACCAATAAGTTTCATGTTCTAAAATATAATATGCCAGGTGAAAATTGACCTCGAAAATTAAAATTAAACAACAATTTCAAACAGGAGGACAAGCTTTTGGTTCAAAACTTCTAATAAAGTTCAATGTTTGAACAATTTATTATTAAATACTTATCAAGTCTCTTTTTCCAGTATAAGTTTGCGGCTGTATGACAATTTGGTCATAGGAAGAAGGGCTATGACTAACATGACAAACGATAATTTAAATTAAGAATCATCAACAACCTTCATATATACGAATTTTTTTAGGTCACGAAAATCATAAAATAAGAATATAAGATTTTATAAATCAACGATTCCTGTAATTTTTTAAAAACAAATAATTTTTATTACTGTTACTAGCTTGTAGGGCCGTATGCAATGCAATAACATGTGTAAACGATGGTTCAATACTGACGGAAAAAAAAGAAGAAGATAAAACATGTTCTGGTTAGGTTATATAAGTCCAGAAAAAAGAAACTCAAAGATGATTGGGTTTCGTAAGAAGTATTTTTGAGATAAGAACACGTGAAGAGAACATAAAGTAGAAAAATAATACACGTACAGACTAAGAATGCCAACGGAATTAAGATAGAGACAGAAATACTAAAATTTCACGTGCTTTAGTCAGCTGGATAATTAACTATTATAATAGGATTAGGTATTAGTAACGTCAACAATTAACAAGGAGTGATAGAGACTTATTGAAAATGTCAAATGTTTCTAATGGAAGCCATCAATTAGCAGCCACTCGGAGGACATTATGTAGGCATTTGGACATAAAAATTTTGAAAAATAAATAAATTGTGGAGTTAAGTTAAACAAGAGTATTTAGAATTTCAAATTGTGTTTAGATATAAATTTCATTTGAAAAAATATTGTAGTCATAGGAAGAAAAATGAATTTTTACATGAAAATTTTGTAAAATCCACTTTTTCAAATTTCTAATCGCATCTTCGAAAAATACAAATTTAGCTGGTCAGCCGAACCGAATTGTATTCGATAGCCAACAAGTATATAAAATTTATAAATATATTTTACACATATACATATATATATAATCGGATATTATTTTTTGAAGCGGCTAAAATTATATATTTCTTAATTCTTTTTTCGGGGTGGGGGTGGGGAGGTGGGGGGGATCCTTTCCTCTCTCTGGCCCTGCATGGGCCTTAGATCAGCTATTGGGCTCAAGTTAGGTTTCTCTGCTATTGCAAACCTGATTTTACATAGATGAAGGCCCAATGGAGGCCTTAAAGCTGCTAATAGGCAAGGCGTCAGCCTATTTTGCAACGATAGAGCTTGTATTATAATCAGTTTTTGGGATATAGAAGGGAGAGAGGTTTTAGTAACGTTCATTATCCTCAGCTTGAAACATATACAGAGGCGAACCTACGTTGTGGGTTGAGGGGTCGCGGGACCCGTTAGCCTCGCCAAATATATATATATATATATATATATATATATATATATATATATATATATATATATGTTATATATATCTGTCCATATATATGGGACCCCTTTAATATTTAAGATGTGCCCCAAAACACAAAAAGGCTGATAGAGAAATGATTGTGTTGTTTAAGTTGCCTTTTGTCTAGATGACGTGGGTTCAAAACCTTTTAGACTTAATAGCAAATTGCTTTAATTTTAACTTTTATCTTCTTTTTGAATTCAACTATAACTTAGTACTAATACATAATAGTCAACTTAATTAGTTTTATTCTCTTTCAAATCCCTACCTTAAAATTAAAAGTCTCAAATTGCAACTTATCGCTTCACAAATAGAAACATACAAATCTTTCTTCAACAATCACTTTGACTCCGACTCGGCAATGGCAACTAAGAGTTTGAAACTCTTCTTCAGTTCTTTGACTATTAGCATACCCATAATGTTGATTTCTTTAGTAAATTTTGATAATTTAAATATACCCTTTTTAAATTAAAATACTAGAAATTTAAAGTGTGAAACATGCTTAATCAAACACCTTCCCTTTCCATAGCATTCATTTTGCGAAGGAATCTCTCTCTTGTTCGGTGCTTTCTGTTTTTTTAGAACTTCTATTTATTTATACTTGAACGATAAGTCATCATAATATTAAGCTTTCAAAGAGTTGCAAGCCGAATTTAATTTATCGCTAGTGATAAACATACAATAGTGCCCCCGTTGTGCTCAAATCCTGGGTCCTCTGAATATATATATATATATATATATATATATATATATATATATATATATATATATATATATATATATATAACTTTTTACATAATGTACCAATAAATCACAGTAGTAACTTCTTATATAAAAATATATGGTGTAGTGGGTTCAATACAAACGTTATGATATTGACGTCAACTCGTGGATCATCGGAAGCTGGCGAAAGCTAATCAGAAACAAGATTGACGTACACAACAAATTATATCTGGTAAACAAAAAGAGTACAGATTGGTTCAGGCTACGTTTTAAACCAAACGTGCTCATAACTCTGTGATTAAGGCCTAAGGATTTCTGGTCTATAATTATTTTGGCTTAGAGTTATGAATGAAGGACTACTACTCTTCGGCAAAACTAATGTCTAGAAAATAATGAGTGCCACCAACATTCATAATTATTCTTAATACTTGAAGGCTTTGGATGTGATTTTGACTTGAAGCTTTCAATTGGTCAAAATGCTTTTATGATCATTTATTACTAAGATGGTAGTATTTCGTACCAGTTTAATTGCTAGGTAATTAATTAGTGCATTGGAACGTAGTTGTTGAGACATCATGGCCTTGAACTTGAGTATTATATTAATCAAGTTAATTTTGAAAAAAGGAATATTGAAAAAATGTTGTAAGATGATCATAATTACCATACGAAAAGAACGTAGAAATCACAAGTGTTATAGAAACTGCATTGTAACAAATCAAATCAAACTTTTCTATTCAATATCAATTGAAAGTTGGATTATGAAAAAATAAATTTAAAATGGGTAGCCCCGAGTCATTTGAACTATGTTGCATTAACATATGGGGATCAAAGGCGAATCTAGGATCGAAGCTTATAGATTATGAATTATAACCCTTTTGAATTGCTAAGTTTTAAATTAATAATTTGTTCATATTAATAGATTTCTTAAGACACAAAGTTATCGAATTCTATCGAACACACGTACACGTACCTATAATTATACAAATTCCCCGATAACATTGTGAATTGAACGGAAACGATGAAATTTAGCTAGGGTTACATTTGGGGTGAGAGCATGGAGAGAGAGAACCAGATCTTTTCTTATTCAATTGAACAAAAACTAAGCTAAGAATCTTCTAGAGTTGTATATATATACAAAGGGCAAAATAGTAACCTCCTATCAAATCTAACCGGATTATTATAAATATAGCTTTATTATATAGTGTGCTGACTATGGCCCAACTCTGACTATGGCCCAACTTTGAGGGGGGTTTGCATCTATACTCGGTTTTTGGGTCACGTTTTAACCTATATCCGCTTTGCAAAAATAATTGCAAGCGTACCCGCTTTTTGGGTAACTTCAGACATACGGGCCTGAAGTAGCAAAAATTTATGTCTGAAGTTTGAACTTCAGAATGTTTTGCCTGAAGTGTAGCCTTATCAAAGCAAAACATCAGATATTTTTGCCTGAAGTTTGGTCTGACTTGCAAAGGCAATCATGCAAATTTCAGTTCATAGTGCAATAGAAAACTTCAGTTCATAGTGCAATGGAAAACTTCAGTTCAATAATTGCTGAACTTCAGCAATTTTGGCTGAAATTTTTGTTTTGTAATTGCTGAACTTCAGCATTCTAGGAATTGAAGTTTGTTTAGTATCTGCTGAACTTCAGCATTTTAGGAGCTGAAGTTTGTTTAGTATTTGCTGAACTTCAGCTCCTAGGGGATGCACTTCAGTTCAATAATTGCTGAACTTCAGCAATTTTGGCTGAAATTTTTGTTTTGTAATTGCTGAACTTCAGCATTCTAGGAGCTGAAGTTTGTTTAGTATCTGCTGAATTTCAGCATTTTAGGAGCTGAAGTTTGTTTAGTATTTGCTGAACTTTAGCTCCTAGAGAATGCACTTCAGTTCAATAATTGCTGAACTTCAGCAATTTTGGCTGAAGTTTTTGTCTTGCAATTGCTGAACTTCAGCATTCTAGGAGCTGAAGTTTATTTAGTATCTGCTGAACTTCAACATTTTAGGAGCTGAAGTTTGTTTAGTATTTGTTGAACTTCAGCTCCTAGATGATGCACTTCAGTTCAATAATTGCCGAAATTGTGCTTACTTGTGTTCACTTGTGCCTACTTGTGTTCCTAGAGGATGCACTTCACTTGTGCCTACTTGTGTTCAAAAATATAAGTTCCTTGACGAGTCCAACACTTTGAGATTACAATCATCAATAGCGATAACGAAAAGTTCAGTTGATAAAAATGGAATTGGATAGTCCCTGTTGGCAACCCACACAACCGTTTCGGGACTCACCTTGAATAATGATATCATCTAGAGGAAAAAATAATATCACCAAAGAAGAAGAAGGAGGAGGAGAAGAAGAATACGAATGAGGAGAAGGAGGAGGAGAAAGAGGCCTGAAGTTGTTTAAAAAGTGGGTACAAGTTAAAACTCTTTTAAAAAGTGGGTATAGGTTAAATGGGGTGACCAAATATGGCGCCCCGTGCAATTTTTACCAACTCTGACTATGGTTGAGGCCCAAATGTCTCTAATGTCATGTAACTCCAACACCCCCCCTCAAGTTGGAGGGTGAGGTCATGCCTAACTTGCCAAGCAACAAATGATGATGTCCACCTATGTAAATATGTCAGCCAGTTGAGAAGAAGTACAGATATGATGCAAGGAAATAAGACCGTCAGCCAATTTTGTCCATATGAAATGACAATCCAACTCAAAGTGTTTAGTACGTTCGTGAAACACAGGATGTTTTGCAATATGTAGGGCAACCAGATTATCATAATAAACAGGAACAGGAGACACAATAGGAAGACCCAAATCAGCGAATAAGCGGACCAACTAAACCAATTCAGCCACAACCTTACTCATTGCCCGATAGTAAGCCTCAACAGAGGATATGGAGACAACTGCATATTTCTTAAATTTCCAACTTATTAAACTCTCTCCTAGAGATATGCAAAACCCAGAAACAGACCTACGGGACTCAGAACATATTGCCCAATCACTATTATAGTAGGAAAGTATGGAGAAATCATGGGAGTTATTGAAAAAGAAAATCCAACATTAGGAGTGCCTTTCAAATATCTCAAAGTGTGAAGAGCGGCATTCATTTGAAGCACCCTAGGACACTTGAGAAACTGACTTAAGTGTTGAACAGCAAAACACAAATCAGGCCTAGTGTGGGTGAGAAAATAAGTTTACCAACCAAAATTCTATAAGTGTCAAACCTAGGCAACAACTCCCCATCATCATATTTTAATTTTACACCCAATTCATGAGAAGAAACCACAACTGAAATAGAATCACAATTAAATTCATGAAGTAAATCAGCAATAAACTTTCTTCGATGAAGAATAACCCCAGATTCATCATATAAGACTTCAATGCCAAGAAAATAGTTAAGTAAACTCAAATCTTTGATCTTAAATTGATTGTTCAGAAACTCCTTAAGGGAAGAAATTTCATGAAAGTCATCACCCGTAAGAATAATATCATATACATACACAGCAAGAAAAATAGTGGAAGTGGCAGATTTCTTAATGAAGAGAGAATAGTCATTTAGGGAAGAAATATAACCCCTAGAGGAAAGAGCATCTGATAATTTGGCATACCACTGACGAGAGGCTTGCCTTAGACCATAAAGAGACTTTTGGAGCTTGCAAACCAAAGTAGAAGTGTCCTGAACAGTAAAATTAACAGTAAGACCTGGAGGTAACTTCATGTAAACTTCCTCATCCAAAGGTCACCATGAAGGAATGCATTATTAACACCTAATTGAGAAAGAGACCAGCCTTTCTTGATAGCAAAAGCCACAAGACACCTGATGGTGCACATCTTGACAACAGGGGAAAACATTTCATTAAAATCAATTCCCTATATTTGTGTATCACCCCGTACCATTAATCTAGCCTTATACTTTTCCACACTACCATCATCTTTATGTTTAATTTTATACACCCATTTACAACCAATTGGCTTCTTTCCTTTAGGCAATTCAACTATTGTCCAAGTCTTATTAGCCTCTAAAGCATCAAATTCCTTCCTCATAGCCTCTTGCCAAGCAGGGCTGGCAGCTGCCTAAGTATAAGAATGAGGCTCACTTGTTGTTGTTTGAGCAGCAGAAAGTAATGTGAAAGTGAAGCTATAAAGGGAAGAAGGGAGTTGTGTAATAAAATTATTAAGATGGGAAAGTAGTGTATGAGTCCTGCTGCTCCTTCTAACTTCAGGAGGAGGGACAGAATAGGAATCAGAAGGTACATGAATAGAAGGGATGGCTGATGGATCAGAAGATGCAACAGGTGAAGAAGGGACAGAATAGGGAAAGAAAGAGGTTTCAGATTGAAAAGAATAATAGTCATCAGCAGGAATAGAAGGGACAGAAGAGCTAGGGGATAGAGAAGACAAAAGGAATGGAAAAATGGACTCATGGAATACTACATCTCTGGAGACAAATACACCTCTGGTGGACAGATTGTACAATTTGTACCTTTTTCTTACCAAATGGATAACCAACAAGCACACAAGGAGCTGCTCTAGGATCTAGTTTATCTCTCTTATACTTAGGGATAGTAGCATAGCATAGGCATCCAAAGGGCTTCAAATGAGTATAGGAAGGTAATTTACCATATAGGACTTCAAAAAGGGTCTTATTATGTAAAATAGTTTAGGAGAATCTATTTATTACGTAAGTGGCAGTTAAGATGCAATCTCCCCAGAATTTTGTTAACAGTTTTGATTGAAATAATAATGCTCTAGCTGTTTCTAGTAGGTGTTTGTATTTTCTCTCAACAACACCATTTTGCTGAGGTGTGTGTGGACAAGAAGTTTGGATAATGCCATTTAACAGAGAAGTATTGTAAGGCATAATTGGAGAGACCTATTTCTAGGGCATTGTCACTTTTGACTGTTTTAATAGGAAGATTGAATTGTGTTTTAATCATAGATATGAAGGCTTTCAACAAAGAGAAGATATTACTTTTGGATTGCATTAAATGGGTCCAAGTTGCCCTACTATGATCATCCACAATGGTAAGAAAGTATCTATTCTTGGAATATGTGTGTGTGATAAGGTCCCCATGTATCAACATGAATAAATTCAAATAAAGAATTAGAGATCGAAGTACTATGAGAAAAAAGTAGTATATTCTGCCTTGCTAGTGGACAAACAGGCCATACAAAAGATTGTTTAAAAGATAAATCAACAAATGTAGAAGGAATGAGCTTCATTTTAGCAAAGGTAATATGCCCCAGCCTATGGTGCCATAGTACATCATGATTATTTATACGATGCACATCATTTGAAGGAACTAAAGGAATAGAGTTCAAAGCACTTTTATTTTGTACGATCTTATTAAGGGAAACATCAGAAACATTCTTAGGCTACACTTTTTTATTGAAAATAGAAACAGGGAAGCTAGAACCAGGAGTAGACTGATGCTTATGAAGAAGCTTGTAAAGTTATTGGTTCAATTTACTAAGTTCCATTAGCTTTCTCTTGGAAAGGTCCTGTATGAGAATACATGAAGAAGAAGTAAATAGGATTAGACATTTAAGTTGTTGAATTAATTTGTGTACAGAAATCTGATTATAGTGAAAAGATGGAATATATATGTCACGACCCCAAATTCCCTCCGTAGGATGTCGTGATGGCACCTAGTCTCTAAGACAAGGTAAGCCTATCAATGCGAAATAATAATAAATATCTGAAATAAATAAACTACAATTCAAACAATTTCAACTCCCAAAACCCGGTAGAAATAAGTCACAAACTTCTAAGAATTTATTCTCAATGTCTCTATATGTCGAGGTCTAAATAAAATATAAGGAATCAACATAAAATGATAGAAGGGAACTCCGGAGTCTGCGAACGTTGGCAGATATACCTCGAAGTCTCCGTGCGCAGGTAACTCACTGACGTCTAGGCTGGTAAAATGTACCTGGATCTGCACAAAAAGATATGCAGAAGTGTAGTATGAGTATACCATAGCGGTACCTAGTAAGTGCCAAGCCTAACCTCGGTAGAGTAGTGACGAGGTCAGGTAAGGCCCTACTGGAATATAATAATGGCATGGTAAAGTTTTTATCAATGTAGTAAAATAAAATGACATTGGAAATGAATCAAATAGTATGTCACATTTAATGACACCAAATAATTGCAAATAATATCTCGGGCAATCAAAACATAATTTCCTTCAACTTTATGAAAATCACAACAATTAATCGAAAGCAACTATGACCATAAATCAATATCAACAAGGGCACTCTCGAGGTACCGCCTCGTAGTCCCAAATCATAAATAAATTCACAATATCTCATTTCCTTATATCACCGCGGGAACCTTCATAATTTATTTAAAGAAAACATTTTTTTTTGAAATAGCATCCCGCGTTTTAGCCACCCTTATCACACCGCATGACTTCTAGTAGTTTCCCTACTAGCCACGCGTATCAAGCCACCCTTATCTCACCGCATGCGTTTCAACACCCAGACCTTATACCATCGCATGCGTATCAATATCACAATATATCACAATTTGCACCTCAAGTGCTCAAATAATTTAACTTGCCAAAATAATTCAACAACAATATTTTTCCACAATAAAGAGCTCACGACTCATGCCAAAATAAATTATCAATAATAGTTTGCCACAATAAATAGCTCACGGCTCATGTCAAAATAATTCATCAATAATATTTTTCCACAATAAAGAGCTCACGGCTCATGTTAAAATAATTCAACAATAATATTTTTTCACAATAAGGAGCTCACGGCTCATGTCAAAATAATTCAACAATAATATTCTTCCACAATAAAAAGCTCACGGCTCCCTCACAATGAGTATAAAAATATTCAGGAGTAAATAATTTAGGAAAATAATATTTTAAAATCTTTACTACGTTGCTTCAATATCAAGTTTAAAAATGTCAAATACTTCATATTAATAATATTTAATTTAAAGAAAATCAACCTTCAAATAATGCACAGAATAAAAGATACCAAGTTTCAACTAAACAGGTAAAATAATTAGTAAGAAAAGATCAAACAAATTTGAAGTATATATCTCAGATCAATGATGAAGAATATAACAAGATAAAATAATTTAATAAATGCGCAACAGTGATCTACACAATTTAAAAATATAATCTTTCGCAATTTATCCCGTGTACACACTCGTCACCTCGTGCACACGACTTTCAACACATTTCAATAATCACATCAATACCAATCCTAGGAAAAATTTCCCCCACACAAGGTTAGACAAGTCACTTACCTCGACTTGCTCCAATTTAACCAAGTATTATATTTTTTTCTCGATTTTCCGACTCCGATCGACTCGTATCTAGTCATAATTAATTCGATACAGTCAACAAAAATTATAGTAATCAATTTCATAAGAAAATATTACATTTTCATTAAAATCCAAAATTAGCTCAAAATTTGCCCGTGGGGCCCACATCTCGGAATCCGGCGAAACTTACAAAATCCGACAACACATTCAATTACGAGTTCACCCATATCAATTTTACCAAAATCCGATAAAAACTCGACCTCCAAATCTTAAATTTTTGTTTTTGGAAGATTTTGCAAAAATCTTGATTTCTTCCATTTAAATCCGAAATAAATGATGAATATGACCATGGATTTATGAAATATAATCACATTTAGATATAGGACACTTACCCAAGTTGAAGTCTTGAAGAAATCCTCAAAATCGCCAAAGAACCGTGCTCCAAAACTCCAAAATGAAATGAAGGAAATGACCATTTTTGGTCCTTAAGTTTCTGCCCCAAAAACACTATTCCGGTCGCTAAAAGTCCAATCTTGTCGCTAAAAGTGCACACCAGGACTATTTACACCAACAGTTTTATTTCACTAAAAAGGCTCTAACTCCATCATACGAACTCGGAATTCGACGATTCTTGTTCCTATGAGTCACAAATAAAACTACAAACCCATTCGTTCAATCGAAACTCAATTCAGAGCTCATTTGCTCAATTTGATACCAATTTCGCTCGTTGAATAATTAACTCATATTTCGCGCTTAAAACTCAATCGCGACTTGATGAAATTAGACCAAACTTTTCAGATCACTCCTATAATTCATTATCAAAATGTCGAAAGTCTCGAAATCGAATTTCGATCTCTAGAACTAAAAATGGACTTTTGGATCATTACATGCTTATGTTGAAAACATCAAACTCTTCCTCGACAGCCTGTAGTGTATCAATCATAACTTCTTATACTCAACTCCAACTGCCAAACGGTTTAAAGTGCTGCAAACTAGATACAAAGTACTACAACTTTTATGTTTTGCTCATCGCCCAACTCCTTATAGATTGTGAGATATAAGCTTCCAAAGTCAGCACTGTGCAGCAGAAATTTCTGGCGATGCACACTGCTGTAGCAAAAATCTGCAGTAGCAGCTTCAGTCAATCGATCATAACATTTTGTATAAATGTCTGAATGATAAATGGTTTATCATTCTGGAAACTAGAATCAAAGGTCTACAACTTTCATGTTTTGAAAATATTCAGATTTCTTATAGATTTCATGATATAAGCTTCCAAAGTTAGCTCTGCTAGTATGTCACATTTAATGACACCAAATAATTGCAAATAATATCTCGGGGAATCAAAACATAGTTTCCTTCAACTTTATGAAAATCACAACAATTAATCGAAAGCAACTATGACCATAAATCAATATCAACAAGGGCACTCTCGAGGTACCGCCTCGTAGTCCCAAATCATAAATAAATTCACAATATCTCATTTCCTTATATCACCGCGGGAGCCTTCACAATTTATTTAAAGAAAATATTTTTTTTCGAAATAGCATCCCGCGTTTTAGCCACCCTTATCACACCGCATGACTTCTAGTAGTTTCCCTACTAGCCACGCGTATCAAGCCACCCTTATCTCACCGCATGCGTTTCAACACCCAGACCTTATACCATCGCATGCGTATCAATATCACAATATATCACAATTTGCACCTCAAGTGCTCAAATAATTTAACTTGCCAAAATAATTCAACAACAATATTTTTCCACAATAAAGAGCTCACGACTCATGCCAAAATAAATTATCAATAATAGTTTGCCACAATAAATAGCTCACGGCTCATGTCAAAATAATTCATCAATAATATTTTTCCACAATAAAGAGCTCACGGCTCATGTTAAAATAATTCAACAATAATATTTTTTCACAATAAGGAGCTCACGGCTCATGTCAAAATAATTCAACAATAATATTCTTCCACAATAAAAAGCTCACGGCTCCCTCACAATGAGTATAAAAATATTCAGGAGTAAATAATTTAGGAAAATAATATTTTAAAATCTTTACTACGTTGCTTCAATATCAAGTTTAAAAATGTCAAATACTTCATATTAATAATATTTAATTTAAAGAAAATCAACCTTCAAATAATGCACAGAATAAAAGATACCAAGTTTCAACTAAACAGGTAAAATAATTAGTAAGAAAAGATCAAACAAATTTGAAGTATATATCTCAGATCAATGATGAAGAATATAACAAGATAAAATAATTTAATAAATGCGCAACAGTGATCTACACAATTTAAAAATATAATCTTTCGCAATTTATCCCGTGTACACACTCGTCACCTCGTGCACACGACTTTCAACACATTTCAATAATCACATCAATACCAATCCTAGGGGAAATTTCCCTCACACAAGGTTAGACAAGTCACTTATCTCGACTTGCTCTAATTTAACCAAGTATTATGCTTTTTTCTCGATTTTCCGACTCCGATCGACTCGTATCTAGTCATAATTAATTCGATACAGTCAACAAAAATTATAGTAATCAATTTCATAAGAAAATATTACATTTTCATTAAAATCCAAAATTAGCTCAAAATTTGTCCATGGGGCCCACATCTCGGAATCCGGCGAAACTTATAAAATCCTACAACACATTCAATTACGAGTTCACCTATACCAATTTTACCAAAATCCGATAAAAACTCGACCTCCAAATCTTAAATTTTTGTTTTTGGAAGATTTTGCAAAAATCTTGATTTCTTCCATTTAAATCCGAAATAAATGATGAATATGACCATGGATTTATGAAATATAATCACATTTGGATATAGGACACTTACCCAAGTTGAAGTCTTGAAGAAATCCTCAAAATCGCCCAAGAACCGTGCTCCAAAACTCCAAAACGAAATGAAAGAAATGACAATTTTTGGTCCTTAAGTTTCTGCCCCAAAAACACTATTCCGGTCGGTAAAAGTCCAATCCCGTCGCTAAAAGTGCACACCCGGACTATTTACACCAACAGTTTTATTTCACTAAAAAGGCTCCAACTCCATCATACGAACTTGGAATTCGACGATTCTTGCTCCTATGAGTCACAAATAAAACTACGAACCCATTCGTTCAATCGAAACTCAATTCGGAGCTCATTTGCTCAATTTGATACCAATTTCGCTCGTTAAACAATTAACTCATATTTCGCACTTAAAACTCAATCGTGACTTGATGAAATTAGACCAAACTTTCCAGATCACTCCTATAATTCATTATCAAAATGTCGAAAGTCTCGAAATCGAATTTCGATCTCTAGAACTAAAAATGGACTTTTGGATCATTACATACTTATGTTGAAAATATCAAACTCTTCCTCGACAGCATGTAGTATGTCAATCATAACTTCTTGTACTCAACTCCAACTGCCAAACGGTTTAAAGTTCTGCAAACTAGATACAAAGTACTACAACTTTCATGTTTTTCTCATCGCCCAACTCCTTATAGATTGCGAGATATAAGCTCCCAAAGTCAGCCCTGTGCAGCAGAAATTTCTGGCGATGCACACTGCTGTAGCAAAAATCTGCAGTAGCAGCTTCAGTCAATCGATCATAACATTTTGTATAAATGTCGGAATAATAAATGGTTTATCATTTTGGAAACTAGAATCAAAGGGCTACAACTTTCATGTTTTGAAAATGTTCAGATTCCTTATAGATTTCGAGATATAAGCTTCCAAAGTTAGTTCTGCGATTGCACTGGTTGCTGTCCAAAAACAGCTTCTGCAGCAGAAAAATTCCAGCAGTTCCTTTTTGTCCGAAATCCATTCTGTTAACCTTCCGAAATCCACCCGAGGCCCTCGGGACCTTAACCAAATATACCAACATGTCCTAAAATATAATATGAACTTAGTTGAGGCTTCAAACCATGCCAAATAACGCCGAAATTATAAATCGCGCATCGAATCGAATTATGAGTTTTCAAATCTTCCAACTTCTATATTTTGCGTCGAAACATATCAAATCAATTCCGATTGACCTCAAATTTTGTACACAAGTCATAAATGACATAATGGATTTATAAAAAATTTTAGAATCGGATTTCGACTCCGATATCAAAAAGTCAACCCCTCGGTCAAACTTCCCAAAAATTCAACTTTCGGTATTTCAAGCCTAATTCTACTACGGACTTCCAAATAAAATTCCGATCACGCTCTTAAGTCCAAAATCACCATACGGAGCTGTTGGAATTATCAAAATTCTATTCCGGGGTCGTTTGCACATAATTTGACATCCAGTCACTATTTGAACTTAAACTTTTAATTTTTCATCAAAATTCTATATCTCTGGCTAGGGACCTCGGAATTTGATTCCGGGTATACACCTAAGTCCCAAATCATGATACAGACCTATCAAAATTGTTAAAATACTGATCCGAGTCTGTTTGCTCAAAATGTTGACCAAAGTCAACTCAGTTGAGTTTTAAAGCTCTAATTCACATTTTAATCCATTTTTCACCTGAAAACTTTTCCGAAATTTTTTTTTTTAACGGACTGCACACTCAAGTCGAGTAATGGTAAATAGTGCTTAGATCAAATAATTAATCATTAAATTTAAAGATAATATTTTGGGTCATCACATTCTCCACCTCTAAAATAAGCGTTCGTCCTAGAACGGAGTTAGAAAAAGTATCTGAGCTGGTGAATAAGTGTGGATAACAGCTGTGTAAATCATTCTCGACCTCCCAAGTCGCCTCCTCGACCGGATGATCCCTCCACTGAACCTTTACAGAAGCAATGTTCTTTGACCTCAGCTTTCGAACCTGCCTATCTAAAATAGCCACTGGTTCCTCAACATAAGATAGATTCTTGTCCAACTGAACCGAACTGAAGTCTAGCACATGAGACGGATAAGCCGTGATATTTCCGAAGTATAGAAATATGGAATACCGGATGACCGGCAAGGAGATTAGGTGGTAGTGCAAGTTTGTAAGCCACCTCTCCAACTCTCTCAAGAATCTCAAAAGGCCCAATATACCTAGGGCTCAAATTGCCCTTCTTCCCGAACCTCTTCACACCCTTCATAGGCGAAAACCAGAGCAATACCCGCTCACCAACCATGAATGCAATATCACGAACCTTCCAATTCGCATAACTCTTCTATCTAGATTGGGCTGTACGAAGTCAATCCTGAATCAACTTAACCTTTTCCAAGGCATCCTGAACCAAGTCTGTACCCAATAGCCTAGCCTCGCCCGGTTCGAACCAACCCACTGGGGACCGGCACCGCCTACCATACAAGTCCTCGTACGGAGCCATCTAAATGCTTGACTGGCAACTATTGTTGTAAGCAAACTCTGCAAGTAGTAAGAACTGATCCCAAGCACCCCCAAAATCTATCACACAGGCATGAAACATATCCTCTAATATCTGAATAGTGTGTTCGGATTGCCCATCCGTCTGAGGGTGAAATGTTGTACTCTTATCCACAGGAGTACCCAACTCTTGATGCACAGCCCTCCAAAACCGTGAGGTAAACTGTGTACCCCAGTCAGAGATGATAGATATCGGTTCACTGTGAAGTCTGACAATCTCGTGAATATATACCTGAGCCAGTTGCTCTGAAGAGTACGTAGTAATCACAGGAATGAAATGAGCTGACTTGGTCAATCTATCCACAATCACCCAACTACATCGAACTTCCTCCGAGTCCGTGGGATCCCAACAACGAAATCCATAGTGATCCTCTCCCATTTCCATTCTGGAATCACTAACTTCTGAAGCAATACACTAGGTCGTTGATGCTCATATTTCACTTGTTGACAATTTAGACACCGAGATACATACTCCACTATGTCTTTCTTCATCTTCCTCCACCAATAATATTGCCTCAAGTCCTGCTACATCTTCGCAGCACCCGGATGTATAGAGTACCGCGAATTATCAGCCTCCTGGAGAATCAATTCACGAAAACCATCTACATTAGGCACACATAGCCTGCCCTGCATCCGTAATACATCTTCATCTCCAATAGTAACTTCCTTGGTATCGCCGTGCTGAACTGTGTCCTTAAGGACCAGCAAATAGGGGTCATCATACTGACGCTTCCTGATACGATCATAAAGAGAAGACTGAGAAACCACACAAGCCAAAACTCGACTCGGCTCGGAAACATCCAATATGACAAACTGGTTGGCCAAGGCCTGAATATCCAAGGCCAAAGGCCTCTTTGCTACCGGTAAATATGCTAAGCTGCCCAAACTCTTCGCCTTACGACTCAAAGCATCAGCCACTATATTGGCCTTCCCAGGATGATAGAGAATGGTGATTTCATAATCCTTAAGCAACTCCAACCACCTCTGTTGCCGCAAATTAAGATCATTATGTTTAAATAGATGCTATAGACTTCGGTGATCGGTGTAGACCTCACAATGGACACTATACTAATAATGCCGCCAAATCTTCAAAGCATGAACAATAGCTGCTAACTCAAGGTCATGGACCGAATAATTCTTCTCATGTACCTTTAACTGTCGGGACGCGTAGGCAATCACCCTACTGTCTTACATCAACATTGTGCCGAGACTAATACGCGACACATTACAATACATAATATAAGACCCTGAACCTATAGGTAATACCAACATTGGGGCTGTAGTCAAAGCTGTCTTGAGCTTTTGGAAGCTCTCCTCACATTCCTCGGTCCATCTGAATAGAGCAGCCTTCTGGGTCAATCTGGTCTTAATAGTTGTTCATAATCAATTACAAAATCATCAATTAACTTCATGTTAACAAAAATCTCGTTGCAAACCTTCACAATACTGATAACTAGATGCGAGGCATGAAGACCTCATAATTAGTTATCCGAATTAACGAGTCACATTTAACGCCACCTAGGCGGGCACCTACCTCGTAGGTTAAAAATTAATAATTACAATACGAATTTGACAACTATGTACAGAGAATTTCATATAAGAATTTTCAAATAAACCTAACAGGCATGACTCCCTATTAGTACTATAGTACAAATTTAATTTCACAAGGGAGAACTTAAATACAAGAATTTTTCTCACAAGGATCTCGTCCTTATATAACTTCCACCGCAGCTCGTAGCCCGGTTTAAACATATCAATTTACATAAAAATGTGAGGATCTCGTCCTCAGTTCTGAATCACAAGTAATATGCACATCGTGCCAATTGAAAATTTCTATTTTCTCCTTTTAAATAATTTCGGTTACACCAAATCACAACACATAATGAACCCCACACCGGTAGGGCATATAATTCATAATTTGCAATTAATTATTCGGAATTTACATAAAAATTTACCGAAATGAGTAACAGAAAGCCACATTTAGCTTCGCAGCTCTTATTAGTGACCAACACGAAATAATAGGCATAGTTATCTCTATAAAATCTCCCAACAGGGGTAAACACATAAGTAGATTATAGAATTATGAAGCTCACTCGTAAGTGGAGCACAATAGGAAGACTCGTTTCGATATTGAGAACCGAATCAACTTAAGGAAATTATTCCTTTATATTAAATCGAGGTCGTACCTGCAACGACACCATCTGATGTAGCGACCTCCGCCATACCGTAAAACAAATATATCAACGGCTGGGTCTCCACCTCTAGGACGCCTTTTACTCATATGACCTTCACCCCTAACTGGTCGTGTGGGTGGTGTAGTAACTGCAATGGGGCACGTAGCCTGAGTGCTTTGATGAAATAAGTCTCTCCCAAGTTTTTGACAATTTTTCTCATGATGTGCCTAGTATCACCGTATTCATAACAACTCCTTTGCGGGTTAGGCTGCTCATATTGAGTCTGTGCCAGAAAACTGGAATAACCATTGTAGGAACTCATGTCGGTGGTGCATTAAAAGAACTTACTGGAGCACCCCGAGTAATCCGATGTGCAGACTGGACTGGACGACTGCCTGAGCCAAGTGGGCGGTGTTGCATTGGCTGGTCTCCCCTCTTCATAGTCTTACCACGAACACTGGTGGAGAATTATCTCTCCCAAGGCAAATTTCTTCTTTTGTTATGCTGACTCAACACTGTTGAGCTGACCCGTTTCTTAACATACTCTTTGATTCTTCTTTGGGGTAATTCTTACCCCTATTTATACACAACGATCACAAAAGTATAGCTCCATACAGACAAATCTTGGCACGAACCACATAGTCCAGAATCTCGTCAACAATTATACTTACTCCGAAGCACTCCAAAATTCGCAACAGTGACGTCCACACTGAGTAGACCTTATACAAATTTAGAGTTGTTTCTATAACTCCTTTGCTATTGAAGTATAGGATTATTAAGGAGGCGGACATACTGCAAGTCCCGACCTTATCCTCTACAAAAGCTCAGGTCTTAAACATGTGTAAATTTTAGGGAACCTTTCAGTACCACATATATACATTTCAGGCCAAAACTGATATAATACATAACCCCGCAATCCACCCATTGGTAGTGGACTCCCCCTACTCAGCGCGAAGTCATAGGTCACAACGTCCGATAATCTACAATAATAATCTTCACAGCTTGTATAAATCAACCAGATACCAATGTCCGTTGCACCCCGCACATGATTCACTAAGTGATCTCTCAATACGCCCACATCTTTAGTCGGAACCACACGTTAAGGAAATGTTTGAGCATCTCTGGCTCCCTCGTAGTCCATCTGCGGCATCACAAACCGTCAACACACAACTGATATTGAGTGCGCAATGTCATACACGAGTGGATACAAAGGAATATGAGATATATGTTTCACGCTAAATCAATGCCGCACGATAAGGAATCAAGGAAGTGAATATTTTCCTAACAGTTCTATAGCCTCCCGAAGATAAGTACAGACGTCTCCGTACCGATCCGCAAGACTCTACTAAACCTGCTTGTGACTCATAATACCTATGAACCTAGTGCTCTGATACCAACTTGTCACGACCCCAAATTCCCTCCGTAGGATGTCGTGATGGCACCTAGTCTCTAAGACTAGGTAAGCCTATCAATGCGGAATAATAATAAATATCTGAAATAAATAAACTACAATTCAAACAATTTTAACTCCCAAAACCCGGTAGAAATAAGTCACAAGCTTCTAAGAATTTATTCTCAATGTCTCTATATGTCGAGGTCTAAATAAAATATAAGGAATCAACATAAAATGATAGAAGGGGACTCCGGAGTCTGCGAACGTTGGCAGATATACCTCGAAGTCTCCGTGCGCAGGTAACTCACTGACGTCTAGGCTGATAAAATGTACCTGGATCTGCACAAAAAGATGTGCAGAAGTGTAGTATGAGTATACCATAGCGGTACCCAGTAAGTGCCAAGCCTAACCTCGGTAGAGTAGTGACGAGGTCAGGTAAGGCCCTACTGGAATATAATAATGGCATGGTAAAGTTTTTATCAATGTAGTAAAATAAAATGACATTGGAAATGAATCAAATAGTATGTCATATTTAATGACACCAAATAATTGCAAATAATATCTCGGGGAATCGAAACATAATTTCCTTCAACTTTATGAAAATCACAACAATTAATAGAAAACAACTATGACCATAAATCAATATCAACAAGGGCACTCTCGAGGTACCGCCTCGTAGTCCCAAATCATAAATAAATTCACAATATCTCATTTCCTTATATCACCGCGGGAGCCTTCACAATTTATTTAAAGAAAACATTTTTTTTTCGAAATAGCATCCCGCGTTTTAGCCACCCTTATCACACCGCATGGCTTCTAGTAGTTTCCCTACTAGCCACGCATATCAAGCCACCCTTATCTTACCGCATGCGTTTCAACACCCAGACCTTATACCATCGCATGCGTATCAATATCACAATATATCACAATTTGCACCTCAAGTGCTCAAATAATTTAACTTGCCAAAATAATTCAACAACAATATTTTTCCACAATAAAGAGCTCACGGCTCATGCCAAAATAAATTATCAATAATAGTTTGCCAAAATAAATAGCTCACGGCTCATGTCAAAATAATTCATCAATAATATTTTTCCACAATAAAGAGCTCACGGCTCATGTCAAAATAATTCAACAATAATATTTTTTCACAATAAGGAGCTCACGACTCATGTCAAAATAATTCAACAATAATATTCTTCCACAATAAAAAGCTCACGGCTCCCTCACAATGAGTATAAAAATATTCAGGAGTAAATAATTTAGGAAAATAATATTTTAAAATCTTTACTACATTGCTTCAATATCAAGTTTAAAAATGTCAAATACTTCATATTAATAATATTTAATTTAAAGAAAATCAACCTTCAAATAATGCACAGAATAAAAGAAATCAAGTTTCAACTAAACAGGTAAAACAATTAGTAAGAAAAGATCAAATAAATTTGAAGTATATATCTCAGATCAATGATGAAGAATATAACAAGATAAAATAATTTAATAAATGCGCAACAGTGATCTACACAATTTAAAAATATAATCTTTCACAATTTATCCCGTGTACACACTCGTCACCTCGTGCACATGACTTTCAACACATTTCAATAATCACATCAATACCAATCCTAGGGAAAATTTTCCCCACACAAGGTTAGACAAGTCACTTACCTCGAAAGTCTCGAAATCGAATTTCGATCTCTAGAACTAAAAATGGACTTTTGGATCATTACATGCTTATGTTGAAAACATCAAACTCTTCCTCGACAGCCTGTAGTGTATCAATCATAACTTCTTATACTCAACTCCAACTGCCAAACGGTTTAAAGTGCTGCAAACTAGATACAAAGTACTACAACTTTTATGTTTTGCTCATCGCCCAACTCCTTATAGATTGCGAGATATAAGCTCCCAAAGTCAGCACTGTGCAGCAGAAATTTCTGGCGATGCACACTGCTGTAGCAAAAATCTGCAGTAGCAGCTTCAGTCAATCGATCATAACATTTTGTATAAATGTCTGAATGATAAATGGTTTATCATTCTGGAAACTAGAATCAAAGGTCTACAACTTTTATGTTTTGAAAATATTCAGATTTCTTATAGATTTCGAGATATAAGCTTCCAAAGTTAGCTCTACGATTGCACCGGTTGCTGTCCAAAAACAGCTTCTGCAGCAGAAAAATTCCAGCAGTTCCTTTTTGTCCGAAATCCATTCCGTTAACCTTTCAAAATCCACCCGAGGCCCTCGGGACCTTAACCAAATATACCAACATGTCCCAAAATACAATATGAACTTAGTTGAGGCTTCAAACCATGCCAAATAACGCCGAAATTACAAATCGCGTATCGAATCGAATTATGAGTTTTCAAATCTTTTAACTTCTATATTTTGCGTCGAAACATACCAAATCAATTCCGATTGACCTCAAATTTTGTACACAAGTCATAAATGACAATGGATTTATAAAAAATTTCAGAATCGGATTTCGACCCCGATATCAAAAAGTCAACCTCTCGGTCAAACTTCCCAAAAATTCAACTTTCGGCATTTCAAGCCTAATTCTACTACGGACTTCTAAATAAAATTTCGATCACGCTCCTAAGTCCAAAATTACCATACGGAGCTGTTGAAATTATTAAAATTCTATTTCGGGGTCGTTTGCACATAATTTGTCATCCGATCACTATTTGAACTTAAACTTTTAATTTTTTATCAAAATTCCATATCTCTGGCTAGGGACCTCGGAATTTGATTCCGGGCATACACCTAAGTCCCAAATCACGATACAGACCTACCAAAATTATCAAAATACTGATCCGAGTCTGTTTGCTCAAAATGTTGACCAAAGTCAACTCAGTTGAGTTTTAAAGCTCTAATTCATATTTTAATCCATTTTTTACCTGAAAACTTTTCCGAAATTTTTTTTTTTTATGGACTGCATACTCAAGTTGAGTAATGGTAAATAGTGCTTAGATCAAATAATTAATTATTAAATTTAAAGATAATATTTTGGGTCATCACAATATAGTACTTGATGGAGAGTCAAAGAAGGAGACACAGTAACAGATCCAATAGAAGTAACTTTTGCTTTATATCCATTAGGTAAAGTTACTAAGTAAGGAGTAGTTAGTGGTGTGAGGTTAAAAAGGATATCTTTATTAGAGGTCATGTGTTCAGTAGCTCCACTATCTATAATACATACACTTCTACTAGCCCCGGACAACAAACAAACATGAGAATCATTATCAAAATAAACAGGAAGAGATAAAACACTACCAGCAAAGTTGGCAGAAGCCATCAGGTTGGATTAAGAGTCAGAATCAGAACTATTTGAGTATGTTGCAGCAATGACATGAGCTGTGAATATTGTTGTTTGGTTAAACCAGGAATGGATGAACCTTGATCATCATAGGGTGGACCAGGAGTACCATTACAGATCTGGGGAGAAATAGATTTCTAACCAGGATATGGACATCCAATCTCAGTAGACACATTTCTAGCTGCCCTCTTTCCTTTATTAAATTTGAAATTCTAGGAAAACCCATGGAGTTTATAACATTTGTCAATTGTGTGACCTGGTTTCTTACAATACTTACAGAACATATTGCCCTTGGATTGATCAAAGTATGTCTTCTGATTGTACTGTTTGGAGGAAATGGCTTATTGTTCATATTGGCAGAAAAAAGAAGCAGACTCTAGAGTCAGTTGAGGAGTGAAATGAACTTATCTTTGATTCTCATTTTAAAGGAGTATATTGTATGCATTGTCAAGTGAATGAGGAGGTTGCATCATCAACAAATTACTCCTAAACCCCACATAAACTTCATTCAAACCCATGAGAAACTGATGAAGCTTATCCTCCTCATCATCTTTTTGAATACCTGGCTTAGTAGCACAAATACATGAATTACCATGATTTTTATGCATTGTGCCCAACTTATCCCAAAGCTTATTCAGTTTGTTGAAGTATGAAGCAATGTCAAGTGATCCTTGCTGAGTTGAGGCCAATTCCTTTTTAATTTCAAAAACCTTAGTCCATTTTACATCCCCATACCAACGGTTTAGTTATTTCCAAATACTCTCAGCAGTTTCTGCGCATTGGATACTCTCAGCAATAACTGGTGAGAGTGAACGAGTTAACTATGAGATTACCATATTATTGCACCTATCCCACAGTCATAATTTTACAGGGTTGTCATTAGTAGAAGGTCTAGGACAAGAGCCATCAACAAAAGTAATTTTGTTTTTGGCAGATAGAGACATTATCATACTTCTCTTCCACCCCTCATAACCAGACCCAGAGAAAGAGGTACTGACTAGACACATTCCAGGAATATCAGAAGAGTCTATGAAAAGAGGACTCGAAAGGTCAGGACTATACGAAGTTCCAGCAGAATTAGTGTTAGGGTTTACAGGTGTACTTGAATTCACAATAGTGAAACAAGTAGGAAAAAAATGTATAACAAGATAAAATCCAGAATCAATAGAATCAAAATTGAGAAACGATCCTAAACATGCATTTAGAAGGAAAAGACAGGACAAAAAACTAGGGTTACTAATCTTCTTCCTTTATACTCGAAGAACTGAGCCTTGAAACAATATAAGCTGATAGAAGCTTGTCGGAATCAGAAAACAATGTCAACGACAGAAAAAGAAAGGAATTTCATCGTCGGAATCTCAGGAATACCGTTCACAAAAAAAATAACAAGCTCACAACTTTTTCGATTCAACCAACAGGGTAATACCGCTCCATAACTCATCCTCAGATCTACCAAAACACTCGCTCTGATACCATGATAACATTGTGAATCGAACGGAAATGATAAAATTTAGCTAGGGTTACGTTTGGGGTGAGAGCGCGCGCACACACACAGAGAGAGAGAGAGAGAGAGAGAGAGAGAGAGATCCTTTCTTATTCAATTGAACAAAAACTGAGATAAGAATCTTCTAGAGATGTATATATATATATATATATATATATATATATATATATATATATATATATATATATATATATATATATAAAGAGCAAAATAGTAGCCTCCTATCAAATCTAATCGAATTATTATAAATACAGTTTTATTACATAGTGGGCTGACTATGGCCCAACTCCTAAAGGTTCAGGCCCAAATATCTCTAATATCATGTAACTCCAACACGCCCCTCGTGGGGATTCAACAAAACCCTGTGTGGTTAAACTTTTTCCTTCTTCATTTAGATTTAGTTTTAACATGTCCTTATATTTTCACTTGGAGTGCGTTTGGCCAATCCATTGTTAGTAAGGCAAGAAACAGAGAGAAGTTCTGGAAGCTAAGTAACAATATGTGGCTTCTGCTTTCTTGATGAATGTTCGGCACCAGAAGAGTCAGACCACTTGTTATTACCTCAATTGTTGTATATTCATCTCCTGATATATAGTTTAAAACTCCTCGAAGATATCGAGTTTTCTTCTCATGAGCTGTTGCCTTGTAAATCGCGCATTTTACGCTTTGATTGAAAATTGAACTGTGCATATCACTTGCAATATTAGCAGTGGGATTGAAAATCCAAAGACAGTGGCTGATGTAGAGGTTGCATAGCCGGTACATTACCATTTACTGGTTTCGTAGTAAATGACTATATTAGCATTGGTGAAACTTAACAGTAGGTCGAATATTTAATTTTATGCGATCTATCTTTATTTTTTTATTTTTTGTCTTTGAATTTCAAATTTTAGCTATAGGTAAGTGGGAAAAAACTAAAGAAGCAAGATCAGAGAAATCGATTCACAATGAATATCCACTTAAAGAATGTTATATAGATTAAGGGCATCTTGGAGCATAATAGAGTAGATATTTTTTGTATTTATATAATACATAAGTCAAATCGATATTTTAACATCATTTGAATTGTCTAGATCCAAACTCCTTCCGTATAATGTCGTGACGACACCTAATCTCTACGACTAGGCAAGCCTAACAAATTGCAGAAAATAACAAAACGAAAGTAAAACTTGGCAACTAACACGAGTGGATAACTGAATAACTAGTAACAATGTCGCTCGGCATATACAATAACTAATACTCTATAAATACACAGTCTTCCCAAAATCTGAAACATCATAAGTCACAAGCTATAGAAGGAAACTAGTATCTCTATACACCAGAGTCTAACAAAAGAAGTACGGAAGATAAATGACATAGGAGAGAATAGAGAGGTACTCCGAGGTCTGCGGATGCGGTAGATGTACCTTGAAGTCTCCATACAACAGCAAGCACTCTCAGCTAGTAGCGGGGCTGATAAGAAGCACCTGCATATGCACACAAAATATGTGCAGAAGAGTAGCATGAGTACACCACAATGGTACCCAGTAAGTGCCAAGCCTAACCTCGGTCGAGTAGTGACGAGGTCAGGTCAGGCCCACTGGTAAATAATAAATAAGGCAGGAGAATATACAATATAATTAGAGACTGAAATTTAACAAAAGAAAACACAGCAAGGCAACAGTACAGCACATAGGGGTAAACAGCAGGGGATCTCCCGAGATACTGTCTCGTAGTCCCAAAATAAATATACAGGGATAACTCCCTAGGTACCGCCTCATAGTCTCAAAAGTAAATATACAAGGAGAACTCCTGAGGTACCGCCTCGTAGTCTCAAAAGTAAATGTGCAAGGAGAACTCCTAAGAAACCGCCTCGTAGCCTCAAATTAAATATGCAGGGAGAACTCCCGAGGAACCGCCTCGTAGTCTCAAAAGTAAATGTGCAGGGAGAACTCCCGAGGAATCGCCTCGTAGTCTCAAAAGTAAACATACAGCTCAAACCGATAAATACAACAGTTAACAGCAAAATTTCTACAGTTATACTAATAAAGAACAAGGAAAAGCAGGAAATCAACTAGGCATGCTTCGCAGAATTCAAATAAGCAGTTAAAGCACGTACACATGCGATATTAGACTAAACAGGATAACTACACATATTGGTATAGCTCAATTACGAATGAAAACAGGTTAATATTCATTTAAACGGTATAACTCAAATTAAAGAAAAAACAGGTTGCTACTCAGTAAAATAAATCGGGTTTTATAATAAATAGTATGTGTGCGTACTCGTCACCTTACGTACGGCGCTCACATATCACAACAGTACCAAATCCTAAGGGAATTTTTCCCACACAAAGTTAGGCAAGCCACTTACCTCGAACCAAGCTTAATCAATCGGTAACAATACCTTTTACACGAATATCCGACTCTAAATGGTCCAAATCTAGCCAAAATCAATTATATACCATAAATACAACTATAAAAAACTAATCTAATTAATGAAATCAAAGCTAAAGCAAGAAATTAGCAAATCGCCCCAAAAAGTCGACCCGAGCCCACGTCTCAGAATCGGGTAAAAGTCACAAAATATGAACACTCATTCACTCACAAGTTCAATCATACCAAAATTATCCAAATTTGATATCAAAATCCCAATCAAAACTCAAAAAATTAGTTGAAGAACTTCTCCCATTTTTTCCAAATTTCTCAACCAAATTCCTTAATTAAATGATGAAATCAACTATAGATTAGTGGAATATAACCATAAACGAGTTAAGAATCATTAACCCAAAGTTCTCTCTGAAAAATCCTTGAATTATCGCCTCAATCCGATCTCTCAAAGACCCAAATGAAAATGAGATCAAACCCTCGAAATTGACCTTTTCTGCCCAACGATTCCGCATCTGCGGACTACCATTCGCACCTGCGATGCCGCACCTACGAAATTCCTATCGCAAATACGGAGATGGATTAAGGTCCAAAGATCCGCTTCTGCAGACCAGGGCACGCACCTGCGGGCCCGCTTCTGTGGATGACCTTCTGCATCTGCGACTCTGCCGAGGCCGCCCCTTTTTGCTCCTGCTATCAACCTCCGCATATGTGGATGCGCAGATACGGCTCCCATTTCGTACCTACGCTCACAGACCAAGCTTGACCAAACCGCACTTGCGCTCCTCCTTCCGCACGTGCAATCCCACACCTGCTGTCTCCCCTCCGCAGGTGCGAAAACACCAGAAACTATAAAATCTTTAACAACTAGCCTAAGTCCAAATTCAATCCGTTAAGCATCCGAAACACACCCGAGATCCCCCGGGACCTTAACCAAACATACCAACAAGTCCTAAAACATCATACGAACTTAGTCAAGCCCTCAAATCATATCAAACAACGCTAAAAATACGAATCACCCTCCGATTCAAACTTAATGAACTTGAAACTTTAAATTTCTACAACCGATGCCGAAACCTATCAAACCACGTCCGACTGACCTCAAATTTTGCACACAAGTCATAATTAACATTACGGACCTACTCCAACTTCCGGAATCGGAATCTGACCCCGATATCAAAAAGTGCACTTCCGATCAAAATCTCCAAAAATTCTACTTTCGCCAATTCCAGCCTAAATCAGCTACAGACCTCCAAAACACAGTCCGGACACGTCCCTAAGTCCAAAATCACCCAACGGAGCTAATGGAACTAACAAAACTCTATTCCAAAGTCGTCTTCACACAGTTCCGACTACGGCCAAAATCTTAGAACTTAAGCTTCCGTTTACGGACCAAGTGTCCAAATTCACTCTGAAACCACAACAACAACCTCCCGGCAAGTCACATAAGCATAAAGAGATACGGAAAAAGCAGTAAACAGGGGATCGGGGCTATAACTCTCAAAACGACCGGCCGGGTCGTTACAGAATCGAGTAGTGCCACAATATAAAGGGAACACATATTTATATATCCCAAAAAGCAATGTAAGACTCATTTTTAAAAAAAATGAGTTTTAGATCTAATTTTAACCTCAAAGATCACGAGATAAAGATTGTCAAATTCATACAAGAATTTAAACTCTCAACCAATGTGGGATATTATTCATCTCCAGCAAACTTATGCTCAGATAAAACTTGTGTATTGATAATATAACGTGAGTCAAATATTGGAAAACACAATAATACATATAATTTTGGATCTAATACCAAGTTAAAGAAAATGAATCATTGAGTCTAACTCAAAAGCTAGTTTATGAGGTGGTTATTGTGAATAGAACTCTCTTTAATATATTTTGAATATAAAAGTCAATAAATTTGTTAAAGATGTTTCCGTAACAAATACTTCATTGAACAAATCACTTTTGTTTATCTCATTAATTTAATTATATTTTAAATTCTTCTCTTTCTCTTAATAGATGCATCAAGTCAAATTTGGACTTCTAATAATAGGATGTAGAAAGTAAAAAATATTTAATTTTTGTTATGCTCTAGTTCCATTGACATATCTTAATGTTGACTATAGTTTAATTAATAGACATATCGTACCCGATGTTGCATATAATTAAGGGTAATTAGTTTTACACATTTACATCATTCATACATGTTTGCAACATATTTTTGCAATATGAAAAAAATAATTGCTATAACAATATAAATATGAAGAGACATAATTTTATTCATAAATAATGTGGGTACTATTCTATTTGTTCCCTTGATTCTTCTCTCCTAATTATCTCTGTGATTTGAGGACTGGAGCAGCATTATTTACCCTAAAATTGGATAACAATTGAATTTATACGCAGTTTTAAAGATACGTGATATAACTTGATACAAATTGAATGAACAGATTAATCTTAAAATTAATGATAAGAAAATAAATGCAAACCACACAAATTGAATAACCTTAAAAGATCTTGATAATCCAAGAACTGACAAAGGAGCTATATTGCCCGGACACAATCCAATAGATGATTTTGGTTTGGGTATGGGACAAGGTTTCTACGAAGAAGGGGACGAGGAAGAAATGCTAGATGTAGCCTTTGCAATCGTAGCTAGGGAAGGAGATCTTTCACCAACACACTTGAGAAGTGGTTCAAACAAAAATAAGAAGAAGACACTTGACAGGCAACATAGCTGGGATGGTAAGATGACACAAGAAGCCGTGATTAGGCGATTGCCAATGAGGGTTGCAAAGCAAAAGGTGACTGCACCTACTACCTCCACAAGACCCAACAAGTCCAATCGATCGAGAAAAAAATGATGATGTTAGAAGACATTTCGAAGAGGGTTGATGACAAAGATAAGGTACTACAAATCGAAGAATTCACAAAGCAAGAGAAAAAAGGGCAAGACAATTATTCATACATAATTTTATTTTACCATTTTATTAGCATCACAATATGTAATATCATCATAGAGTGTGTTATAAACTCTATGATGATCATACAATATCTAGTTTTTTCAAGTTCATATTTTTTACATGATGTCTAGTATATGAGGTTGTTCATGACTCAATAGGAATTGAAAGGTAAGGCCTAGCTCAGTATGTGTTTGCTACTTATCATATGCCTTTGAAAAATATCCAAACGGCAATGAGATCGTTCACCCTCGTGAGACTCTGCAGGCAGCCACATCGTGAGTCTGTCACCAAAAGGCAATGGAAGCGCATAGGGATGACTATATAGCCAAGGCATAGAGGCAACAATACTTTGCTATAGCCCTCCTTACTTGTACTCTTCCTTTGTGGTTTTTTTCCCCTTATATTATTAATAAAATAGCTACTAGGCAGACCGCCTAGTAGTATAATTTGCCACAAAAAAAAATAGCCTTAGCCTTGAAGGTTGGTCACCCTCGAGTCAAGAAGTGCCTCAATCGATATCGGAATAGAATGACAAGTTAATAAGAACTAGAAATAACATTGTATTGCTTTGGATGCATTTCTTGATGTCCCTTACAAATGATCAGGCCCCCCTTTATATAGTAGGGGAGTCCTACTCTTGATACAATTCTATAAAAGGTAAAAAATCTCATAATTTGCTAATTAATCAGCCTCTCCTTGATACGTGCCGAGATTTTTGCCGTGATATCCAACTGATTGCGGATACTTTGGCCTTCTGTTATTCGGACCGATAAAGTTTCCTCGATCTTGTTCGTCCCCGGAGTCATGAGCTCGTTGATTTAACTTCGCGCCTTGGTTCGAAATAATCTAGGGTCGAGCTTCAACCTGTCACGTTTCAGTCCTGACTTGTCATACAATAGACGAGCCCGGTTTCAACCATATATAGATAGTCCCCTTGTTTTTCGGAGAGAAGACGACGAGAAACGATATGAACTTTCAAACCTTGCTTTGATAAATCATGACGTAAGAGACAAAAGGTAACTGAAATGTCCTGTCGGTCCAGTATCCAAGGCATTAAATGTGTGTCAGTTGTTGGTCAGCCATTTCGGGTGTTGAACCGTCGTTTGCAAATTATAAATACTCCATCCTTCCATCCATTTAGAACTTTTGCATTCAAACTTTGCTCTTGTGCTTTTAAAAAAATTTCAGCATCTTCATCCTCTCGTTTTCTGGCTTAAGTTTAAAACTTCCTCCCTTCTAGTTTTCTGAAAACTTTCATAAATTATCCGCCAATTACGCCCTCTCTTTCATTAGTACCATCTCTTCACCCTTATTCAGAAGCAATAGCAAAGACTTCAAAATCTGTTCCTCAAAAGGAACTCTCTCTTCCTCTAGACATTCTGAAGAAGAAAATATTTCATCTACTGTTGTCGAGGAAAAGACACTTGAGCCCCCCTTAACTATGTTCGTTCCTGCGGGGTGCACAATCGGTGTTGACTTCAAAGTTGAAAAAACCTCTTCCGTATCGGGTCGATGCGAGCCGGTCTCGAGATATATATGCTCCATCACTAACAATCTCCTACCCAAAGTCAAGGAAGATTGTAATTGGGCTGGTAAACACGTGGTGGTGCCTACGCCCGAGGAGTCAATCACTACCCACGTGGAGGGTTTTCTAAGTGTTTACACTTATCCCTTCATGTTGGGCCCTCTAGACCCGGTCATTACCGCCTTCTATAAGAGGTACGAAGTGACTCTCTGTCAAATCCATCCCTCCTTCTAGAGGATAGTGATTCTCCTCCGCTTCTTTGTAAGCAAAATCGACAAGTTCCCCTTCACCATCGACCATCTCATGTGTTTGTACAGTCCCCGACTCTACCGAGAGGGATTTATAAAGCTTGACCATCGGGCCACAAAGGCCTTCTCGAGCATAGACGAGAATCGAGACCGAGGCTGATTGGGCTGGTTTGTTCGAGTGAATACCTCGGATCTAATCCTGATCGAGGAAATGCCATTTCCCGAGAAATGGAACATGAAACGTAAGTATAACTTTACTTTTAAGATTTTGTTTATTGCTTTTCCTTTTACTCTCATCTAATCAATGTTTCGTGGTATAGCTATTGCTCGGATGTCGGATGCAGTTCCCCGACTCAAGGAGTGGATTGAGGGAATTGCATCACAGAAGACCTATTCCGAGGTCGGTGGGAGGCCCGTTCTCACGGTAAGATTCTTTCCTAGAACTGACATCACTTGGATTTCTTTCCGAGCTTGCTCATCTGTTTTTCTTTGTAGGCCTTGGGAAGGATGTTTCAATGAGGCCCCCATCCGGAGATGAAATCAACCTCCCCCAATCACCTGCTCTGAAGTAGGATAAATATAAGAAAAGGAGAAAAGCTCTGAGTTCCTCGGGGCCCGAAAAGAAGAAACCGAGGGGGCGGCCGGTACACAAATCCAAAGAGACTACCAGTGCCCGAGAACTCCCATCAAATTCGCTCTACCGATTGAGGGATGAGTTTGAAGAAGAAGAAGAAGAAGACTCTGAACTGATGACTTGCGTGAGGAGCGGTACCGAGATACCTCAAACCAGGGAGGCCGGTAGAGAGGCAGTGGCAGAGGCCTCCGAACTAGGGAGGGTCGAGCCTGTTTTGCCCCGAGATAAGGAAGTCGATAGAGAGACCATGGCTGGCGCTCCTCAGGCAGAAGACAATGTACCGAAGGATGCTCTCGGGGTGATAGATCTCTCCGGGTCGCCTTCATTCAATGGTTTTATGATAAATGAGGCTCAAACACTGAAAGAACGCCCAAATGAGGACCCTCAAGGGGCGATCAATTCCTTCAATGACTTCTTCAACGGTATAGATTCCACCACCTCGGAAGATGTCACCGGGTTAGGTGACTTATCGGTACCAAAGAAGATGTCGCCTTCGGGAACCAGCGGATCCTCTTCGAGTTCGAGTTTGGTTGACCAGTTCCCATCCCCGAGTACAAATCCTGACCCGAAGTGGTCAATCATTATATCCATACCGGAGGATGCCAGGGTTCTCTCCGCCCCCGTTGGGGTTGCCAGCTATCTCCGATGCCTGGTGACCGAAGAGGATCAGGCCAAAATGGACGAGATGGAGGCCCCTTGCCTTTTCAAAAAGGATCAATAAGCACTGAATCGGGTAACTTCGAAAGCTTTACTATTACGTACTTAGTTTAAATTGCAAATAATCATAACATTCTTCTTTATGTTTGTAGGCCTAGGTGCTCCATCATGAAACTTTCTTCTTATACTGAGAGGAATTAAACCAACATGAAACCGAGGCTCGAGAGCTCACCGAGAAGAGGAATGCTTATAAGCTCCTCAATGAGAAACTCCAGGCTGAGTTAGAAGCGGCTCGGAAGGAGCATGTCAATCTGGTCGAGCAGGTAAGATGAGTATTTAAACTTAGTGATGATGATTCAGACATAATGGCTAACGACCCAAACCCACAAGTTCAAAAGAGACTTGGCCAAATCGAGCGGCTCCAGGTGGAGGTGGACACGGTGAAGGCTGAGGCCAAAGAATGGAAGAAAAATATAGACCATCTGGCCTCGAAAAAGGAGACTACCCGAGAACAACTGGCTTCGACTGAGGTCCAGCTACGGGCTGTAAAAGAAAAGGCCTTGGTACATGCCAAGAAGATCGAGGAGCTCCAGTCTCAACTGAGCTTGGCGGTCTCCGGTCATGAATATCTGGCCAAGGAACTCAAGGTGGCCAAGTCGGAGGTTGTTGCAGTTAAGGTCGAGGTTGATGAGCGGGTGGACCAGCATAAGGTCGATGCTGAGGCGACTCAGGTCCAAGCGAGAAACTTGGTGGAGCACATGAAGTGAAAATCCCAAAGGGAGGCCCTTGAAGGAGTTCAAGCTTAGGGCTTCGACCTGTTGACTGAGATCGAGAATGCCAAGATATCTAAGGACAAGGCTAGGAAGCTGGCTTATCCCGAGGAGGAGGATTCTGAGGGATCTAAAGACTCGGATTAGCCTGAAGCGATAAAGGCGACGAGGTGGCTCCCGGTGAAGATTATGCCACTTAGGATATTTTTAAACGTTTTGTCTTTGCCGTTTTGGCCAATGTAAATTTCTGTATCGGGGCCATTTGGCCCTTGTAAAAAGAATTTTGGGTAAATATATATAAGACTTTCTTTCCCTTTTTAACTTTCGGATTTTTCCTTTGTTTTATCGTTTGTGTTCACAAAGATCGAAATGCATTAGCATGAAGTAACTTAGTTTATGTTCGAAGGTTCAAACAAACCTCGCCTTTACATTTTTCCGTTTTAAGGAGTCTTGGTGGTTCGGTGTTACCGGAAACTTTTTTCCAATATAAGTAATTCGGATTATAGTTTGCTGAGAGTAGCCTTTAGAACCGGTTATGAAAAACTTTCTTTTTCGAAGGCTTAGTTTTTGTTATGGGTCCCGGGCGTCTTCGAGCCGTGTTAATATGGTCGTAGACTTTTAGTTCAGGACTCTCCCAGTGGACTTTCTTTCCCGAGTTATCCGGGCTTGCCCAAGATAACAGTCCCCGAGCGGAGGTGGCCGTGGCCTTTAAAATTTGGGGGTTGCCTAATAGGTTTATGCCCCCGAGGTCTAGTATCTTGGGTCATCCGAGTTTGTTTTCGGACGGCAGTCCCAGAGTGAGAGATTGATCATTCGTACTCCGGTTATAAGTGGCCTTTGGGCTCGTTACCTTTAAGAGATCGGAAGTGGGATATTCTTTAAAGAATATAAGATGATTGCAAGGAAGAGACTTCTCTTTATTCTTGTGCATGATAAGAATGTATGTGTACATGCTTTGCGTCAGGGTTTGAGCAGTCTATGTGGGCATGGTTCATTTGACCGTTTGGCCCTTACATTGAATCCTATCGATCGAAACCCTTCAATCCTGAAATCTCTTTCCATGTTAAAGTTGATATCGGAGGGTAATGATCCCCAGTGTTCGAGGTTGATCAAAGTGAGGCCTCGAATACTATTTTGATTATTGTTACCGGTTCGTTGTCGGACTTCGATTCTAAGTTAGCACGATTTACTTATTGCCTCGTTAAAAACCTTGCCGAAAAACCCATTTGGGAAAAAATCAGTTCAAGGGAAAAGAGTGCAACGCGTGCTTTCAGACCTAAATCTCGTACTTTTCCTCATCGATCACCTGCAAGAGTTGGTCCAAAATATAAATAAAAGAATATGAATGAGGTCGTACCTTAGCAGTAATATCATTTTAGGTGAGTTACATTCCAATTGCTCGGTAGTTGTTCACCGTTCATCGTCCCGAGCTTGTATGATCATTTTCCGGTGATTTTGATGATATGATACGGCCCTTCCTAGTTCGGCCCCAACTTTCCCTCGTTTGGATTTTGTGTGTTCAACATGACCTTCCTTAGCACTAAGTCTCCGACGTTGAAGTACCGAAGGTTGGCCCTCCTGTTGTAATATCTCTCGATTCGCTGCTTTTGGGCAGCCAGCCGAACAAGGGAGGCTTCACCCTTTTCATCCAATAGCTCCAGGCTCGTATTCATGGCCTCGTCATTCGATTCCTTTGTTCCATATCGGAATCTGATGCTTGGCTCTCTGACTTCGACCGGTATCAGAGCTTCGGCACCGTAAACCAATGAGAACAGAGTGGCCCCGGTACTAGACTTCGAGGTCATACGATATGCCCAAAGAACTTCGGGCAGGAATTCCTTCCATTTCCCTTTGGCGTTGGTAAGCCTCTTTTTAAGGTTCTGAAGTATTATTTTGTTGGTTGATTTAGCTTGTCCGTTCCCACTAGGGTGGTAGGGCATCGATAGGATCTTTTTGATCTTGTGGTCTTCGAGAAACTTGGTCACCTTGATACCGATGAATTGCTTCTTGTTATCGCACACGATCTCGGTCGGTATTCTGAACCGACGTATGATATGGTCCCAAATGAAATCGATGACCTCCTTCTCCCTGACCTTTTCGTATGCCTGGGATTCCACCCACTTGGAAAAATATTCATAAATAAATAAAATAAATTGGGCCTTACCGGGTGCCCATAGAAGGGGGCCGACGATGTCCATTCCTCACTTCATGAATGGCCATGGCGATAAAACTAAATGTAGTAGATCTCCGGGTTGGTGTATCATCGGAGCATTTCATTGGCATCTATCACATTTTCTTACAAACTCCTTCGCGTCATTTTCCATGTCGATCTATTAGTAACCTACTCTGATCACCTTTCGAACCAATGATTCGGTGCCCGAATGATTTCCACAGGTGCCCTCGTGAATTTCCCTCATAATGTAATAGGTATCTCCTTGTCCTAGACATATTGCCAGGGGGCCATCGAACATTCTTCTGAATAAGGTTCCATCCTCAGACAAACAAAACTAGGTTGCCTTTGTACGGAGGGCCCTCGATTCTTTTGAATCTGAGGGCAATTTGCTGGTCTTCAGATATTCTACGTATTTGTTTATCCAATCCCAAGTTAGGCTTGTAGAGTTTATCTCGGCATGACCTTCTTCTACCGCTAATCTCATGAGTTTCACCGTTGCTCCCGAATTAAGCTTGTTGTCTTCAACCGATGATCCTAAGTTAGCAAGGGCATCAGCCTCACTGTTTTGATCCCGAGGGACATGTTGTAAGGTCCACTCCTTGAACCGGTGTAATGCTACTTGTAACTTATCCAGGTATCTTTGCATTCGTTCTTTTCTGACCACGAATGTTCCATTAACTTAGTTTACCACGAGGAGGGAGTCGCACTTAGCTTCAATCACCTCAGCCCCGAAACTTTTGGCTAGTTCGAGACCTGTAATCATGGCCTCATATTCGGCCTCGTTGTTAGTCAATTTTATAGTCCTAATAGATTGTCTAACTACATTGCCTATTGGTGGCTTTAAAATGATGCAGGATCCGAACCCTTCTGCATTCGAGGCACCATCTGTAAAGAGGGTCCAGATTCCCGAGGACGTCCCTGAGTTCACCAACAACTCTCGTTCGACCTCGGGTATTAGGACCGGCGTAAAGTCGGCCACGAAATCTGCCAAAATTTGAGATTTGATGGTTGTTCAGGGTCGATACTCAATATCGCACCCACTGATTTCAACGTCCCACTTAGCCAATCGTCCCGAGAGCTCGAGTTTGTGCATAATATTTCGCAACGGGTAAGTTGTTACAACACATATGGGGTGACACTAAAAATAAGGTTTTAGTTTCCTACAGGCACTTAGTAAAGCGCGCGCCATTTTTTCTAGGTGAGGGTACCTAGTCTCGGCCTCTCCTAGGGTCCTGCTAACATAATAAATTGGAAATTTCCTACCTTACTCTTCTCAAACCAGGACTCCACTTACCGCTATTTCTGATACTTCCAAGTACAAGTACATTTGTTCATCTATTTTCGGTATATGAAGGCAATGGTGGGCTTGATAAATATCGTTTGAGCTCCTCCAAGGCTCGTTGACATTCTGGGTTCCATGAAAAGATCTTCTTCTTTTTGAGCAGCGAGAAGAATTGGTGACTCTTATCCGATGACCTCGAGATGAATCGCCCTAGGGAAGCTATGCGTCCGATTAATCTTTGCACGGCCTTCACATTGTCCACGACCATGATATCTTCGATAGCTTTGAATTTTTAAGGATTGATCTCGATTCCTCGGTTAGATACCATGAACCCAAGGAACTTACCTGATTCGACTCTGAACGCATACTTCTCCGGGTTATGCTTCATAGTGTACTTCTTTAAAATGCTGAAAGTTTCTTGCAAATGTTTTAAATGGTTCTTTGCTCGCAGGGACCTAGCCAACATGTCGTCAATATAAACCTCGATTTTCCTATTTGTTCCTCAAACATCCGGTTTACCAAGCGTTGATAAGTGGCACCGGTATTTTTTAGTCCGAATGGCATCACGTTATAATAGTACGTCTCGTAATTAGTAATGAATGAGGTTTTCTCCTGATCATATGGGTCTATCCGTATTTGGTTTTACTCGGAATAGGCATCGAGAAAGCTTAGGATCTCTTGGTCAGCCGTGGCATCGATCATGCGATCGATGTTGGGCAGAGGGAAGGAGTCCTTTGGGCAGGCTTTGTTAAAAATTTTATAGTCTACACACAATCTTAGTTTGTTCCCCCTTTTTAGGGACTACCACTATGTTTGCTAACCAATCCGGGTATTTAACCTCCTGAATGGACCCTATTTTAAGGACTTTAGATACCTCGTCCTTGATGAAAGCATGTTTGACCTCAGACTGGGGCCTCCTTTTTTGATCCCGACGGCTTCCCGGGGAGGATCGGGCTCAACCCTACTCGGTACACGATATTGGTTTTGTAACTGAGCTATTGTTGTCTGTTGTACCTGCAACATTTCGAAGATCAGTTGTAGGCTGATCTCGTCCCCTTCAACGTTTTATGTGTTTCGAGTTGCCGATCGGGCTCCACCATGAATGTTATTTTCGGGGTCAGTAGGCAAGTTTGCATCGATAGCCACATGTGAATTAGCATCAATCGGATCTGCGATCGGAATTCCAGCGGGATCAGTAGGTGGTATCTCGTTGCCAGGTGCTATGTTGTTATTTTCATCTTAGTGACCGGACTCATTGTCAACGTACAGAGGTGCTAATTGAGAATTTGACATTTTTGTATTTTAGCCTGGAATCAAAGACACTTCAAAGAGCAAGCGTAAAGCAGTGTGTGTTATGGTGATTTGTATCAAATAATCATTATTATCCTTAGCCCCATGGTGTGCACTAAATTGTTTACCCTAAAATCGGATAACAATTGAATTTATACGCGATTTTAAGGATACGTGATATAACTTGATACAAATTGAAAGAACAAATTAATATTGAAATTAATGATAAGAAAATAAGTGCAAACCACATAAATTGAACAGCCTTAGCCTTGAAGGTTGGTCACCCTCGAGTCAAGAAGAGCCTCAATCGATGTCGGTATAGAATGACAAGATAGTAAGAACTAGAAATAATAGTGTATTTCTTTGGATGCGTTTCTTGATGTCCCTTACAAATGATCAGGCCCCCTTTATATAGTATGGGAGTCCTACTCTTGATACAATTCTATAAAAGATAAAAAAACTCATAAGTTGCTAATTAATCAGCCTCTCCTTGATACGTGTCGAGATTTCCGCCGTGATATCCAACCGATTGCGGATATTTTGGCCTTCCGTTATTCGTTCCGATAAAGTTTCCTCGACCTTGTTCGGTCCCAGAGTCACGAGCTCGAGGATTTAACTTCGTGCCTTGGTTCGATATAATCCGGGGTCGAGTTTCAACCTGTCATGTTTCAGTCCCGACTTGTCATACAATAGACGAGCCCGATTTTGACCATATACAAGCGTGTTTCTCGAACGTATGATGATACAGACTTCCTTGGTATGTATTTGATCTCCATGAAAGGATGTTGTGGATCTTCTTGAAGTATTTGATTATCAAGAATTATTCGGTCACACCTTGATCTCTTTGTGAGTATCCCGTGATTTTATGAGATATTTGAGATGATCTCAATTTTTGAAATATTTTTTTAAGGGAATATCGATGGTAGGCTATAATCCCGTATTTTAGTCGCTTATTGCACTCTAATTTACTGCACTTTACTTATGTTGAGCTTTAATTAGTAGTGTTTTATATTTATTGTGTATTTTATGCCGTGTAGGAGTGATTCTGAGTTATTTAGATATTACGGAGCAAATTCGAGCTATTTCGAGCTTTGAAGTCTGAGTGGAAACCCAAGGGATCAAACTGGGATCACGTTCGGGGGTCGAGTACCAAGTTAGGATATCAAAACTGGAAAGAAACGAATTACTCTAAGAAACTTACATTGTCGCGCCGCATAGGGCGGCGCAGCAGTGCAAATTGTGCCAAGAAAATGATTTGCAACTCGTATTGGAAATTGCCACAAGCGCATCACATGCGGCACGGTAGTGCAAAAATATTAGAGTATGTTCTCAATTCCGCTAAAAAGGATATTTTCGTCCGGGGTATATTTGGGGATAGTTTAAATACACAGAAAAAACACTATTTATGCGACTTTTGGACAGATTTCGACCTAAGGAGGCCAATGAGGCTAAGGAGGAGTTGGAAGAACACAAACATAAGGATTTTATCATTCCTTACTCAAGATCCGGGTTTGGGTTGAATTTATGTTTTTCTATACTTTAGTTATATTTGTGAAGAACTTCTCCAAGTCTATAGAGTAGCTTCTTTTGGGTTTTGATGGAATTAGTGTATTGATAATTATTTGTGATTATAATTTTATTTTTATGTATTTGAATAGTTTTGGAATAGTTAACTGTTGCATATATATTCACTAGTTCATGTAATCGAGAGAGACAAAAAAAACAACCAACCCACACACGTGTATGTGTTGTATGTGTTTTCTTGCAGGATTATCAAGGAATATATATATATATATATATATATATATATATATATATATATATATATATTGGGAAATGATACTATAAAGCCGTTTTCAAAATAATAGCTGAAAAATATATATTTTTTGTATATATATATATTTTGTATGTTGTATACAAAAATTATACAAATTTTATACACTTTTTCAGCTACCAAAAATAAAGAATTTTTGGTGCGGGCTAAAAGTGATAATACCCTTTATATATTCTTGCAGCTATTAGCGTTTCTGTGGTCTGAGTAATCCAAGAATTTGTAATGTATGAATATTACGTCAATTGCCATTCTTCTTCCTTTTTCTTTTCTTTGGTGAACGCGAGAGTAATTGGATTTTATTATGTGACAACTGATTACATTATGAAGAAGAGATTTTTCTCTAATTAAACTGATATACTCCTAATTAATTGCTGATAAACTGATGGGAAATTTGTATTAGAAGATTAGTCTATATATAGAGCTTTTGTTGTGTTCCAATAATTAAAGAAGCGTTGGTGTATGTTGTGGGCCTTTGGTCCAAAAACTTAGGTAAAAACGAGTCAATAGTGGGACATGGCAGTCTGAAAATGGTGGGACTTGGGGAAAGGAACCATGCATGTGTATTGATGAGAAGTTGAAAAGGCAAAAAGACTTGGTTCCAAAACTATGTTTTTCTGTCTAATAATACTACTATTTCTGTCTAATAATACTACTATTTCTGAGATGTTTCTCCTTCGTTATTTTGCATTTGGAAGTTTTTAGACATGTTCTTATGTTGGCTTATGAAGAAATAACAACAACATCAACAACAAAAAATTCAGTGAGTTTCTCGTTCCCACAAATGGGGACTAGAGAACATAATATGTATGCAGATCTTATCTCTACTTTAAAAGAGTAGAAAAGTTATTTTCGATAGACCCTTAGCTAAAAACAAAATAAAAAGAAGCAATGGCAACAGATGGTAACAACAACAAGATAGAGGATCACCGAAGCGAAAGGATGCAATCAAACTGTAGGAAAAAATTAATAAATAAGAAAAAATAAATAATTTGTTCTAAAGATAGAGTCGCTGGGAATAAAATTGTTTGGAGACTTTTGGTTTGGTTTTGCGCAGTTGGAACAACCGATCATCATCAACGGACAAACAAATTGCCCTTATAGGAAAAAATTGTGTAAAAAATTCCAACCTCGCATGTCTGATTTTTTTATTTTTTTATTTTTTATTTTGGTCAAAAATGAGATCCCATTTGATATTATTGAAATTTCAGTTGAGTGGTCAAATTTCCTAGTCTGTTAACTGTAAGATTTTAATCCTCCCAATAGTCTTCGTCTCTTTTATCTTATCTTTCTACAATCAAGTAAATATATCTCGAGCAGAAAATGTAAGACCAATTGAAAGTGGGAGTTTGAATTCTTGTTATTTTTTGTATAGTATTATCTAATGATCATTTGATGCACAGTATTGTTGCTGTATCATCTGGTCAACTTAATTAAATCTTTCTAACACGTAAGGTGATCACTGACATTATAAGACCGAAACAACAACTTAATAAAGTAACAAGATGAAGCACCATGATATAATGATAATTTTATTATATAATTTGCCATATCATGATGTTAAAGCTAAAGCTCCTTGTGTAACTTTTCCTAATTATGCATGAATATTTAATTATTCTATCATTTTGCTGAAGTGGGGGTGATGGAACACACAAGCCACAACATAATAACAAGTTTCACTATTTATTCTACGACATTGTATTTTCCAGTAATATAATTTTTATTTATACCTTTTGGAAGGGAGTAAAAACTGATTTTTTTTTCCCGAAATAATTAGAGGAACTCACATCTATTAAATTTTCACTTGTTTTACTACTTTAAACAAATAAGGAGAATTTTTTTATTTCCTTTCTTCTCTTTTTATTTTCATAATTTCATAATTAAAAAAAATTCAACCTCTGGGAATGACACCGAAGTGAAATGAGGGTGGGAACTCTTCGGTCTATGTCAAATTAATTAGAGTAGGGCAAGGCAGGGCGGGTTGGGTTCTCACAACTTTTTATTTGAAGGTTTTTCACTTCTAATATTGATACTTATTTCCTTTTAAAATTCTCAAATTTTCTTGTTACGCGTAATTTCTGACTTAACAACATTTTATGTAATAAATTGAGATTTATTTTTCTCTTTTATATGATAAACTAAAACTAAAAAAATTAATCAGTGACAAGATGTAAGTGAAAAAAAGATTTAAGCAAAACGGGGTAGAAGAGGGGAACGTTTATGATTTTATCAAAATGCTCTAAGGATATCCTAAATGGTGTATGGTAAAGTCCACTCCTTCATAATATATAGTTTATATTCTTGTACTTCTTTAATAAGTAAAATATTTCCCCCTATATTTGCACTTCGATCTTATAAAATCCTTGAGTTTTGGTATCTAATAGAAGTTTATTCCTTGAGGATATGCTATTAGCATACTATTGTTGTTTATGCATTTTAATACTAAAAGATTTACATGACCTCTCATTGTAGTGATTGTCATACTTTTCTTTTTACTTTAATTTTTCTCTTTATCATCTAACCATAAAGAAAATACTACTACTATTCCTCAAGGGAAAATGAAAGCATGAAAGTAAACAAGCTAAAGCTAATGTACCTAAAGAATGATTACTAATTGGATCCAATAAGAATGAAAACTTAGGTAAAATTCTAAAAAAAACACAACGAGTAAATTTTATGGGCGATCATTCGGCTTTGTGTTCATTACGCAAAAGTCACTTTTTCTTCTTTTTAATACGTAAAAATCATTCAACTTTGTGTCCATTACCCAAAAATTATTTTTCTTTCTTTTGTTACACAAAAATTATTTTACTTTGCTCTATTTATCACAAAAGTCACCTTGGCCAGATTTTATAATACTTTTACTAGAAAAGTCTATTATGTCCTTGATATTAATCCTCTCATTTATGTAATACCTTCTAAATTATATACTATATAATATATTTTTACCTAGGTATTTTATTTATAATTAAAATAAATTTAAATTATTTTATTTATTATTTTTATAATATATCCATACATTTAATTTGTTAAATCATATTCAAACATGAACATATTTAAATATAAAAATGATAAAAAAAATATATTTATTTTTTAATATTTATTTAAAATAATAATAAATGATATTTTTTATAGTCAATAAAAATTATAAAAAAAGTTTCAAAGATATTTGTGTTTAATATTAAATTTTTTAAAGCTTTATCTGCTAATATTATTTATTTGAAAGTATTAATCTAATGTGTCATTTTGCTGCATATGGGTATTTTATTTATTAAATTAATGGGTATGGCTTGGCTGATAAATCGATGAGCTTTAATTTTTTAATTTTTATTAAACATATTTCATTAATCATGATTAAAAGCGTGGACTTGAGATTTGATCACGGTAAAGTTACTGACAAATTTAATAATGCTACTTATATATCTTGAAAATTAATATTAAAAAAATTTAAATATACGAATATATTACATAAATGGGAGGATTTATAATATCAAGGGCATAATAGACTTTTCAGATAGGGATGTACACGGATCGGATCGGATCGTATTTAGCACATTTCGAATTCGGATTTCGGATTTCGTATTCTACAAAATGCAATCCGAATCCGATCCAAATTAACATTTGATCGGATCAGATTTTAAAATTTGGATCGGATAAATATTTCGGAAATGTCGGATCGGATTGTCAGCATTATTATGGCTTATTGCCAATCATACTCACTCTTTCGTAATGCTCTATGTATCTTGCTACTAAGATTAGTGTTTATCAATAAAAACATAGGAATGCTGCTTAACGTTTCAAATGCAGCTTAACGTTTCAAACCACAATATGAATTACATTGAAAGACAACAATTGTCTTTCATTGTAATAAATAAAACATAATCTTCATAGCAAAATAAAACAAACCAAAATCCCCACAGTTATCTAATAAACTGAATCAATAAGAATTTTTTAACATATTAGTTTGATCTTGACTGAAAAGGAAGGCGGAAGTCGAACAAGGAGTTGGAGATTGTTGGGCTCTTTTCTTGTAGAAGAGAGGCGGAAGCCGAAACAGAGAAATGTGAGAGAGAGTAATTCGATATAACTTATAAGTTATAAGTTATAACCTAACCTAAGTGGGCAGTGGGCTGGGCTAGTGGGTTGTTGAAAAATGAAATATAGGTCCATATAATTTCGGATCAGATCGGATTAAAGTTATACCAATCTAAATCCAATCCGAAAATCCGAAATTTTATAAAACATAATCCATATCAAATCCAAATATTCGAAATCCGAAATCCGAAATTGAGCGGATCGGTTCGAATTTCGGATATCCAATCCAAATGAGCAGCCCTATTTTCAGGTGAAAGGTTTGTAAAATCTGGTCAAAGTGATTATTATGATAATTAGAGCACAATAAAATAATTTTTGTATTACAAAAGAAAGAAAAATGACTTTTGGGTAATAATCACAAAGTTGAATGACTTTTACGTAATAAAAGTAAGAAAAATAATTTTTGGGTAATGAATAAAAAGTTGAATGACCACTCATAAAATTTACTGACAACACAACCATTTGTTGGCGGACGATCTTTTTCTGCGTTTAGTCAATCTACCAGGTATAAACAACGGGTATAAAAAATATTGGAATGATACTGATTATGCATATAAAAAATTAATAATAATAACATAAGAAAAAAAGGGAAAACAATCAATAGGATGTTCGGTAATTTCATAAAAGAAAGGTAGAAAATGACAGTCTAAGTTATGTAATTAGTTGGAACAGAGAATATGAGTTTTGAATGGGTAGCTCTTAGCTGACTGACTGGTGATGGTATTCTTTCCTAAATCAAGCTAGTAGGGTTCATTAATTAATTAATTAATGTCACAAAATTTATTAAAATGAAGAAAGAAAAGAGATCCATCTATGAATTGCGACAAAAGAATATTAGTAGTCAAATCTTAGCTTCCCAGTCCCCAGTTCCCCACTTAAATTATTTTCTCCAGCATAGGTTGTTAATGACCCAACAAACAGAACTTAAACTATTTAAAACAAAAGGCTTTCCTAAACAATGCAAATTTTAATGGTGTTTACTACTTAAATAATCTTTCAATTTAATACCAGTTTGCCCCTTCACTTTAAAGACAATCCAATGAAGCCCCTGAACTGAAATGAGTTGAATTCGATTACCAAATTCTAAAGTTTGACTATTTAATTAGTCCTAATGTGTTCCAATATGTTGGAACTGAAAATTAGTAATTTTAATAGAGTTATTTTAACAAGCGTCTATTGACATTTCAAATTTTAAGGAATTGAATTCACATGTTACTTAAAATGGATCAAATTAATCTTCCAAGAAAAATAATATTATAAGGACGGAACAGGGCGAGAGAAATAAAATAGTATTAAAAATTTTATATTCTCTTTGTGCAAAAAGTTGTCCTAAAGTATAGGAAATAAAACAACAAAAGGAGAAGGAAGATAAAGGAAAGCAAAATAGTTCAATACTATGATTTTTTGACTCAAAAAGTTTTCCGCATCCAGGAAGAGTAAAAGGGAAAAAATGGTAGCAGAATTTTTAATCACAATTAATATGTTTTTGAATGGATAACCTTGTTCTTACTACTCATTAGAAATTATTGGAAATTTTGATTTTTGGTGTACAAAATATTCTCAGCCGGTCGCAAAAGAAATGTTCGCAGTCGACGAGGTGATCCCGGTGCCCCTGGTCTCGACGTCAAAGAACACAAAGCCAACTAAGAAAGAAGAAATTAAATAGCAATTGCCGATACCGGCCCCGACCAAACTAGAAGAGTGAGGAGTAGGCGAGGTTGATGATTACGGAGTCCCTAGGTCGTTCATTGCCCCTGATGATTCTGATGCCACCAAATCGACGGTTGAGGAGCTGGAGCAAGTCATATTGATCGAACACTTGCCCGATCGGAATGTATACTTGGGCACAGGGTTAACTCCCGAGCTCAGGAAAAAACTCATTGAATTTCTTATAGCTAACATAGATTGTTTCGCTTGGTCTCATCTTGATATGACAGGGATCCCGCCGGAGGTGACCACTCATAAGATGAGTTTGAACCCAAAGTTCCATCCGGTTAAGCAGAAAAGGAGACCGCAGTCCGAGGTCAAGCACACATTCATCAAAGACGAGGTATCTAAACTCCTTTAAATTGGATCCATTCGGAAAGTTAAGTACCCGGACTGGTTAGCCAACGTAGTGGTAGTACCTAAGAAAGGAAATAAACAAATAATGTGTGTGGATTATAAAGATCTCAACAAGGCATATCCTAAGGATTCTTTTCCTTTGCCTAACGTCTATCGAATGATCGACGCGATGACCGGGCACGGGATACTGATTTTTCTCGATGCCTATTCTGAGTACAACTAAATTCGAATGGACCCGGCAACCAAGAGAAAACCTTCTTTATCACTAAATTCGGCACCTATTGTTATAATATAATGCTATTCGGATTAAAGAATGCCGGTTCCATCTATCAATGCCTGCTAAATCAGATGCTCGAAAAACAAATAGGGAAATCAATGAAAATTTATATGACGACATGTTAGTCAAGCCTCTGCGAGCATATATAGGACCATTTGAAATTGCAGGAAACCTTCAAAATATTTAAGAGATATAATATGAAGCTGAACTCGGAGAAGTGCACATTCGGAGTCGGATCAGGAAAATTACTTGGGTTCATGGTATCTAATCGGGGAATCGAGATCAATCCCGACAAAATCAAAGCCATAGAAGACATCACCGTAGGTGGATAACGTCAAGGTCGTTCAGAGGCTGACTCGGGTGTATAGCCACCCTGGGCCGGTTCATATCGAGGTCCTCGGACAAAAGCCATCGGTTCTTCTCCCAGTTGAAGAAGAAGAATAACTTTTCTTGGACCCCGGAATGCCAACAAGCTTTGGAAGAACTCAAATGATACCTCTCAAGGCCCCCCTTCCCCTGCTCCACACTCCGAAGACGGATGAATGGTTGTACCTTTACTTGGCGGTTTTCGAGGTAGCAGTAAGTGGAGTCCTAGTCCGGGAAGAGGAAGGTACGCAATTCCCTATTTACTGTGTCAGTAGAACTCTAGGCGAGGCCGAAACAAAATATCCTCACATGGAAAAATTGGCGCTCGCTTTGCTAAACGCCTCCAGAAAGTTAAAACTGTATTTTCAATGTCACCCCATATGTGTCGTGACCTCTTACCTACTGAGGAACATCATGCACAAGCCCGAGCTCTTGGGCCGGTTGGACAAATGGGCCGTCGAAATCAGTGGGGTACAATATCGAGTATCGGCCCGAACCGTCATAAAATTTTGGCCGACTTCATGGACGACTTTACACCAGCCTTAGTGCCCGAAGTCGAAAGAGAATTATTGTTAGCCTCGGAGACCACCTCGAGAATTTGGACCCTTTTTATGGACGGTGCCTCAAACGTAAAGGGGTCCGGGATCGGCATCGTGCTGAAGCCTCCTACGGGGAACGTAGTTAGGGAATCTATTACAACTGTAAAATTGACTAATAATAAAGCCGAGTATGAGGCCATGATTGCAGGTCTCAAATTGGCCAAAAGCCTTGGAGCCAAGGTGGTCGAAGCTAAGTGCGACTCCCTCATCGTGGTAAATCAAGTCAATGGGACATTTGAAGTAAGTAAGAACGAATGCGAAGGTATTTATACAAGTTACATGTAACATTGTATCAATTCAAGGAATGTACTCTATAGCACGTACCCCGAGATCAAAACAGCGAGGCTGGTGCTCTAGCTAATTTGGGGTCATCGGTTGATGACGATGAATTCAGTTCGGTAACAGTCGTACATCTCATGAAGTCAGTGATAGAAGAAGGTCATGCCGAAGTGAACTCAATGAGTTTGACATGGGATTGGAGGAACAAGTACATAGACTATTTGAAAACTAGGAAGATGCCCTCGGATCCTAAAGAGTCGAGATCCATGCTTACCAAGGCCGCCAGATTTAGCTTGGTCGAAGGGACACTATTCAGAAGAACGTTCAACGGACCATTAGCCAGATGCTTGGGGCCGGGAGATATCGAGTATGCCTTGAGAGAAGTTCACGAAGGCACTTGCGAAAACCATTCGGGAGCAGAATCTTTGATTCAGAAATTAATTAGGGCCAGCTATTATTAGATCAAAATAGAGAAGGAAGCGAAGGACTTCGTACAAAAATGCGACGGCTGCCAGAGACACGCGCTAATGATCCATCAGTCGAGAGAGCAACTACACACGGTCCTGTCCCCATGGCCGTTTATGAAATGGGGAATGGACATCGTCGGTCCCCTGCCATGGGCACCTGATAAAGCTCAATTCATAACTGACTATTTTTCCAAATGGGTCGAGGTTCAAGCATTCGAAATGGTTGGGGAGAAAAAGTCATTGACTTTATCGAGGATCACATAATATGTCGATTTGGGATACCAGCCGAAGTCGCGTGCGATAACGGGAAGCAATTCATCGGCGGCAAGGTAAACAAGTTTTTCGAAGATCATAATATTAAAAAGATACTATCAACACCTTACCACCCTAGTGGGAACGGACATGCAGAGTCAAAAAACAAGACCATAGTTCAAAACCTAAAAAAGAGGTTGACTGATGCCAAAAGAAAATGGAAGGAAATCATGTGCGAAGTCTTGTGGGAATACCGTACAACCTCAAAGTCTAGTACCGGGGCCACCCCATTTTCACCGGTTTACGGTGTCGAAGCCTTAATACCAGTCGAAGTGGGAGAACCGAGTCTCATGTCCTAATATGCAATCGAAGAGTTGAATAGCGAGGCCATGATCACGAGCATGGAACTATTGTATGAAAGGCGTGAGGTCTCCCTAGTCCGGTTGGCCGCCCAGAAAGAGTGGATAGATAGATACTACATACGAAGAGCCAACCTCCGTCACTTCAAGATCGGGAACTTGGTTTTGAGGAAAGTAATGTTGCACACCCGGAACTCGAACGAGGGAAAGCTGGGACTTAATTGGGAAGGACCATATCGAGTCGTCGGAATTACCGACAAAGGCTCGTACAAACTCGAAGCAGGAAATGGTGTACAACTACCAAACAACTGGAACATGGCACACTTAAAGCAGTACTACTGCTAAGGTACGATCTCAATTACTCTTTGATAATATTATGAATCAGACTAACACTTGCACGAAACGGCCAAGGATGGATGCGACTATTAGGTCTGAAAGCACGCGTTGCACTCTTTTTCACTTGGAACGATTTTGTCCAAAATGGTTTTTTCGGCAAGGTTTTTAACGAGACAACAGTAAAATGTGCTAACTTAGATTCAAAGGCCGGTCTCAAATTGAAGTCAATGGGCATTTATTTCGCATCAATAAGTATCCGAGTCCTCTCAAGCTCGACCTCGAATACTTGGGGCCATCACCCTCGGATTAAGGTTTTTAGCAATGAAAAATTTAACAAGGAAAGAAGAAAATCTTGTATGTTAGAAGCTATGGCTCGGTGGTTAGGATTCATTGTAAGGGCCAAGCGGTAGAGTGAATCGTGCCCACATAGTCCACTTTAGCCATAATACAAGCTTTTACACGTTTTCGATCATGTACTTTACACACAGAAATAAAAGAAAGTTTCGCCGTGCTATTACACATTTTTTCCTCTTAAATTACGGATCCTAAGAGCCCATGGGCTACCCTTATTCAGGGATTATCGAGCCCAAGGGCTACCCCCACTCGGGGACTGCCATCCGAAAAATGTTCGGACAATCCGGGCTATGAATTCCCGGAGGCACCAAACCTATTAGGCGGTGCCTAAATAAAAAAGGCTACGGCCGCCCTAAAAATGGCTTGGAGACGTCCAAAGCTCGTAATAAAAAGTAAGTCCTTTCTAAAAATTTGAAACCTGCTAAAAGGTAACCCTCGACAAAAGCATCGTCTAAAACAACTTAAGCATCTTGAAAAAACTTTCGGCCACACCGAGTTTTTAAAGCCTCGAGCAAACAAAGTTGTATCGATATCAGGCTCCGTTCGAACATCTGAAAAACGAACGCCATATAACTACATTTGGTTCTATGCTAAGGCATTAGAAACATTGCAAGAATATAAATTATGAAAAGATGCTGAAAAAGTAAGGACTCGAAATTGCCAGAAAGGGAAAATTATATATATATTCCGGAGTATACTTACATAGGCCTACTAAAAACCGCCTCGAAATAAATAAAAAATGTATATAAGACAAAAAACTAAAAAGGTACTAAGGCATCTACGTCTAATCTTCACCAGGGTTTGACTCTTCGCCAGAGCCGTCGGAGCCTTCTAATCCCTCGGAACCATCAGGCTCATAAAGCTTCTTTGCCTCGACTTCAGATTTTCTGGCTTCTTCGATCTCAGCCGACAAGTCAAAACCTTGGGTGTGGATCTCTTTGAGCTTCTCTCTTCGAGACAACCTCTTCATGTATTCGGTCATTGCCTTCAGGCGGACTTCGGTTGCCTCCACATCGGCCTTGTATTGGGCTACCACTTCGTCGGCATTGGCGGAGGTAGTAGCTAACTTGGACTTCACTGCCTCATATTCTCTACCGAGGGCGTCTCTCTCTGTGACAACCGAGCTCAGTTGTCCTCGGAGATCGTCATTTAGTTGAGACCACTTGTCAGCTTTCTCCTTAGCCACCCAGAGTTGGACCTCTACCGATACAAGCTTCGCCTTGGCAGTTTCCTTCTCCAAAGCCAACAGGTTTATTTTTCTCTTCCACCCATAGGCCATAGCTTGGACCTCATTCATCTCGGCTCGAAGTTGGTCGATCAGGTCGATCTTCTGTTGGACCTGCGAGGTTATGTTGTTAGTCATCACGGCTAGCTCCTCGTTTTTAGCTTCAAAGACCTTTACTTTTTCAACTAGGTCATCATGTTCCCGCCCCAGGGTCGAAGCTTCCTTCTGAGCCCCATCCAGCTCAGCCTAAAGGTCCTTGATGGCTCCGTCTTGTTGCTTGCTGAGGAGCTTGTACATATCCTTCTTTCGAACATGCTACTTGAACTCGAACTCGAGTTGGTTGATCTCGGAGCGGTACCGGAGGAAGCTCTCGTGTTGAAGTAGTGAGGCCTGCAAAATAACAAAAATAGTTAGAGATATTAAAACCTAAGTGGAATTAAAGAGGGAGTATTGATGCATTTCCCAGTTCAACGCTTGCTACGCCTCATTGAAGAGACACAACGCACCCACCTCGTTCATCTTTGCCTGGTCCTCCTCGTCCATCAGGCATCAGAGGTAGCTGGCTATGACCACCGGAGCGGATATAACCCGAGCATCCTCCGAAATAGTATGAATAATCGATCTCTTACGACCGGGGTCTGCACTCGGAGCGGGAAATTGATTAACCAGTTTTGGGATCGAACTCGGCCCGCCAACTTCCAAAGGAGCGTCTTTATTCGGAATCTCTAAGTCACCCAGCCCCGAAAAGTCTTCCAAAGTAGACGTGTCCACGTCATCGAAGAAGGAGTGGAGAGGGTCATCCACGCCGTGAACTCCTTCACTTGACTTTTCCTTTCCTGCTTAGGCCCCCTCAAGCATGGACTCGGTGTATGAGAGCGTTTCAACGATGTCTATTACACTGGCCGCCTCCTTCGGAATGGAAGCAGCTTCTAGGGAGGTCTCAGCCCCCATTTCAATCCCGCCCTCCCGAGTCAGGATAAGATCGACCTCATGGCTTTCTTCTTTTGCTATCACCTTCTCCCTGGCAGGGGTCAATCCGTGAGCGACAAAGATGTCATCTTCTTCAGACTCATCCTTGCGCCGGCGAAGTGAGTCAGAATCCGGCACCCATGAATTAGTGCTCTTTTTGGGCTTGCGAACCCTAGTGGCCACCCTCTTTTTTATCTTCACCTCGGGCCCCTCTGAGCACGAGGATTTCCTTTTTATCTTCTTCTCCTCCGCAGTAACCCGAGGCTGCACCGCAACGGAGGGATTAATGGATAAGGACGCATCTTTGTCCCCTTTCAGCGGCCAGAGTTCGATGGTCTTAGGCAAACCTGCAAATAAAAGATAAAGGGTCGGTGCTATTTAAGTTCGGGGCATAATAATAACTATTCTAAGAAGAGCATTACCGTGAGAATAGACCTCCCATTAGCCCTTCGAAAGTATGAGCACTCAAAATACGACATCTGCTTGCACATGCCTTCGATCCATTCCTTGAGCCGGGAAACCGCATTGAGAACCCGAGCAACAGCTGCACGATCACAAATACTGATGGTGAGAAAGGAAACAAAAGAGACTCAACACTTAAGGAAAGATTACATTTACGAGATGCATTCCGCTTCTCAAGGAATGTCAGAAACTTGAGAAGGAGTAAATCTTCGGTCTTCACCCAAACGAAGTGCCCCTGCCAGCCTCGGTCTCGATCCTCGTTAATGCTCGAAAAGGGGGCCTTGCTGTCCCGGCGAGTGAGATTGATTAGTCCCCCTCGAATAATTTGGGGACTATATAGACAGAGCAGGTGGTCGAGGGTAAACCCAGGAGACTCGATGTTATTTGCAAAGTAACGGATGAGGATCACGATCCTCTGAAGAGACGAGTAGATTTTCCCAAGGCACACCTCGTATCTCTTGCAAAAGTACAAAATAATTGGGCCTACCGGGCCAGTATGAAGGGATAAGTGTAAAAACTTAAATACCCCTCCACATGAGTGGTGATATCATCCTCAGGCCTGGGGACTACCACGTCCTTACCTCCCCATTTACAGTCCCCTCGGATAATGGGGAGGGTATTTTCGGTGACAGAGCATATATATCTCGATGCCCCTTCACCTCGGTCTTGCTTAGATGAGGCCTTCTCGAATTTGAAGTCGTCTAGGATCGAACAACGCCCAAGAATAAAGCTTTTCATGGGGGGCTCTGGGGCCGCTTCGGCGGTAGCCACTTTGGGAGCAGCCGTCTCGAGAACAACCACTTCGGGGATGGCTGTCTCGGTACCTGTGATCGGGTGAGAAGATGAAGAGGCAACCTACTGAGGAACTGATTTAGAAGTCTTGGCCATCGTAAATCTGGAAAAATATATGAAGATTTGAAGAGAGTGTATGAAGATTTGAAGTTTGAAAGTGAAGATATGAGGTTCTGGGTTGAAAATCCAAGAAAATGTATAAAGGTTGGAGGTTGAAGATGAAGATATGAAGATTCAAGAAACAAGGTATGAAGATTTGAGAAAGACGAAAGCTTTTGTAGAGCTCGAAGGTAAAGGTCAAGATCAGAAAGTGAAGGAAGTAAAGGGGGGCGAAGCTTTTATAGAGGAAAATGTAATCATTACACGACGTTTCACATTCGTGGGCGACCAGCCGATGGTTTACACGTGTCCGAAGTCAGAATGACGCGACTGATGGGACGTTTCGACTTCATCATCATCTCGGTTGTAACGTACGCAAGAAGTAACCGGGGGTACATATATTGTTTCCCATCATTTTCGGCAGACCTACTCTCTGAGAAACGAGGGGACTATCTGTATACGGATGAACTTGGGGTTAGCACACACCCTGAGTTCTCGGTAAGTCTAACGAAGCACGAATGTATGAGATAGAGATCGAGTTTGAGAACTCATTGGTTCGAGGCCGGAACGGGGTGCTCGCCACCGGGACCGACAAGTCAACACCCCCCGAACCCGGAACGAGTTCCAAAATCTCGAAAGGCAGTACAAACGATTGCACACGACTAACAGAGGGCCGTGATATCCGTACCCAACCGGATATCGCGGATCGGATCTCGCTCGATGCCGGTAGCGTATGAGTGATTGATGTACAAGGAGGATTTTTACCCCTTTTAAAAGTGTATTAGGGGTAAAACTCCCTACTTTATAAAAGTGATGTTTCTTATTCGATGGACACATTGTAACACGCATATCAAGACAATATAAACTTACTTCTCTACTTTCTAGCCATTGAAAGGTTCTTATTTTATTCATAGTTCTCCATACACGTTTGGCTTCGAATCGAGGGCCCGGTCGAGGGTAAGACCATTGATAAGCTAAAACCCGAACCCGGACTCAACGTCACAAACTAGTTTGGTTATTATTTTCATCTTTAATTCGTTTATCTAACATTCTTAATTTCTTGTATTGAATCTAGCCACATATTCTTAAAATCGCGTATAAATTTAATTGTTATCCGTTTTAAGAGTAAACAAACTTCAATTTCCTTACTTTCATTCACCATTTTTGTGTTACGTACAAATTCAGAGGTATCATAGTGTGCACCTGAAAAAGTTCAGGGGGGGAGATTAGAATGATACTTAAAAGTTAATTGAGCTTAGTAGCTGTAATTAGAAAAGGAACAAGCCTTGGTTTAAGACAAAACAAAAGAGGACGAACGCACATTTCCCAAGTGACACGTGTCAATGTCCCCATCCCTGGGTGCAGCAAAGCAATTTGCATGAGGGGACGCACCCACTTAAAAGCGATCCAGTCAAACTCTAAGACTGCTAGAAAATATTTAAATAGATCAACAAAAACTAAGATAAAACAACAGAATTTTTTCAAAATAATTTGTGGGGATAATATAAAAAAGCTTTTAAAAAAGCATAGAGTACACAAAAACACATACACACACATACAGCACACTCTGTCCTAGTTATTGACCAGTCAATTTGCTTAGCTGCCACTTTTTAAAAAGGCAACTTCTCCAAAACCCACTCCCCACTCTATATTTTTGTATTTTATTCTCTTTTGTAAGTAGTAAATTTTCAAATATCTGAGTTTGTTTTGATGCAAAATTTTATGTAACATATAATTATCGGTTTGAGTCGGTTTTTTTCTAAAAAGAAACTAAACCAAGTAAGTTAGTTTTTCAAATATTGGAACCAAACCAAACCAATTAAATCGGATTTTTATCGATTCGGTTTTTGTCGGTTTTTCGGTTTTTCAGTTTTTTGTCGATTTTTTCTTAAATATGAGACATACACTACCAAACGCATATTCCGGTGAGTACATTTTCAACGTAACTCTATCAAACCAATTACTCTTTGAGAAATATATCATTTACCAAGATATATTTATGATAATTTACTCAAATAGTGATGAATAACTTAAGTACTCAATTAAAAAATGATTATTTTTAACATGAAATAAATTCTTGTACTTAATAAAAGAAAACTACTAATCAAATTAGAACGCAAAGAATTAGATTATTATAATAGCAAAGAACTAGACTAAAAATACAAATGACTAATATGTACCATGAAATTTTAGAAACTTTATATAAAAATATACATATATATAGGTATAATAATAAATTTAAATAGCTACTTTTATATTCGGTTTGGTTCGATTTTTTTTTTTATTAAAACCAAACCAAACCAAATTTGATCGGTTTTTAAAATTTAAAATCAAAACCAAACCAAATCTAAAAATATCGATTTTTTTTTTGTCGGTTTGGTTTGGTTCGGTTTTTCGGGTTTTTATGAAGACCCCTACATATGATATGATAGTATGTATTATTTGCTTTATAATGGATAAATATGCCAATATTTCTAGTCCAACATTACAAATTCAGTGGCGGAAGCAAATTTTCACCAATAATATTTTAAAAATATAAAAAATACATACGTGAAAAAGTTAAAGGGAATAAACACACAATGTGATTTTAACCTTACGTACACAATGTGATTTTAGCCGAAGAGATTTGACTGAACCCTTTCCGCGCATATAGCTCCGCCTCTGCTTGCAACAAGTAGTTTTAAGAGAAGATTACATCCCTTTGTTAATTGATACTTCCTCCGGTCCATAATAAGTGACCGATTTGCCCTTTTATTTTGGTCCAAAATAAGTGTTCATTTATATAATCAAGAAAAAATTCAATTTATTTTTCCAAAATTACTCTTATGTATGTATCCCTAAAAAATCTTTTACTCCTCACATTAATTATGCTGCAACATTTAATTACGGCTAGTTTAGTTACACTAATTATTTTTATCTAAAATTTTATATTTCTTTAATGGGTGTGCCCAAGGCAAACGGTCACTTATTGTGGAGCGGAGGGAGTAAAGTATTATTTCATCTCCTACTCGGATGAATTTTTTCTACTCTTTGTTAAGAGTCTGTTTAGCCAAACTCCAAAAAACTATTTATTTTGAAAAGTGCTTTTGTTCAAAAGTGCTTTTTGAAAAAAGGACTTCTGCAAAATAACAGTTTGTGTTTGGCCAATTCATTTAAGTAGTATTTTTTACAAGCTCATTATGTTTGGCCAATTCTTTCAAAAATTACTTTTACGTATCAAATTACGAAAAAGTATAGTAAAGGATTAGATTATAATTAGTATCATTTAAAAGAGAAAAATAAATATTTATTATAAAAAAATTCAACTAAAATATAAAATATATAAATTAAAAATTCTAATTAATATAAAATATAGTTATTCCAAAGCAATAAAATTGAGTATTTGGTATTACCTATTATTTATATGATATTTAAATATTTCAAATTTACATCATTCAATATAAATTTGAAATGTAAAAAATATAAATTTATTGTAAGGTTATTTTTGTCTTGAACAAATTAATTTTTTAGTTCTGTTTTTTGGAAAAAGTTAGAATTTGTAGTTTATCTCTAAAAGCAGAAAAATTGTTTATATTGCGGCTCAAAAGTACTTTTTCATTTTGGCCAAATACCTTAAATTTTACAAAAGTATGTTTTGACAAAAAAAATACTTTTAGCCTTACAAAAGTTTGGCCAAACAGACTCTAACTCTCATATACGTCGAATTCATATTTCATACTGTAATTCATTTGCTACTATATGATTATTCGCCATATTTATAGTTTTGTTAAAATAATTCTATTACCTGAAAAATAAAACAAAAAATATTTTGTCCACAGGAATGACATGTTTGATGCTTTTATTTAGTTTTATATCTTAGAGTTAAGATTATGGTAAAAATCTAATCTTCTTGAGATCTGTTATATATTAAAATCCTTTAAAGAATTTCTATCTCCAAGCTTTAATTTTTAAAACAAAAAAGGGACATAAAGAGAAAGAAAAATGAAAATAAAAATAAAAATAGATTCAGTGTATGAAAATTAGAGAAGACTCATTAGTAGTTTATATCCCCAAGACTACGCCGCACGTTACAGTTTGACCAACTGACCCGCTGTTGCGTCTTTTTTATAATTACCCAATTCATCCGTGACTCTAACCAAAAGTTCCTTCCTACTCTCGAAAAAGGCAAATCACCCTTTTTCTTTACTACTACATCAAACTTATAGTAATAATATTCCATTTTTTACCCTAGAATATATTTTAAAAAAATAAATTAAAAACCGAATATCTCGGTGGCATTGGAGTTTGGACCACCATACACGTGTGGTCCACGAGCTTCTCTGGTCAAATTACCGTCTATAGCCGGTAACTTTATTTTTAATAAACCCTATAATACTTTCATTATTCCTTTTTGTATATAAAGTTAACTCAAAAAATTTATATCATATTGAAAATAAATAATATAAGTAGAGCTTAAACGAAAATTATATAGTCTAAGAAAACATTGAGTGTTTTTATTTTCTAAATCACAATTGAATGATTAAATTTATTAAAGTTACTAACAACATAAACATCAAAAATTAAAAATTAAAATGAAGCGGAGTATATATTATAGGAAACTAAGATAAGATACTTCAAAACATTCTAGAAAAAAATAAAATAAAAAACTGTTTTTGTAGGGTTTCCAGGTATAACTTGACCCATATCCATCGGGGTGTGTGTATGTGTGGGGGGGGGGGGTAGGAGGGGCTCACACTGTAAAGAGGTAGCTGTTCTTCCCATTTTTCCCCTTTTATTCTCTCTCTCATTTTTTGGGTTGGTTTCTCTTTAACTCCTCTTCCATTTTTCTCTCTTTCCCTGATCTGAAACTTGTAAAGTTTAAATCTTGGAGAGTTTTTTGTGCTAATTTTGTGGAATTTGTTTCTGTTTTTGTAGTCGGGATTTTCTTTGTTGGATTTGATTGCTTCTTTATTGGCATTATTTTGTTGTTGATTTGTAGATTGGAATGATTTCAATCTTTTAGAGGTTGAATAGGAAGCGAGAAAAGTGTATAGCTTTGGTATTAGAAAAAGGGCTATTGTTGCAAAAAAAGATCCTTGTAAGTAACTGTAGTGTTGTTTGATGATGATAATGATGGCGAAAATGAGCACTATGGCTCTTTTGACCAGAGAAAAAGAGTTCAGATAAAGGAAAAAAAGAAAAGAAAGAGATGTCACCCCTTCCTGTCAAATCCTGCTTGTAATTGTCAATGAAAGATAAAGAGAGAAGACAAAAGAGTGCAAAGACTGTTCTTTTCCTTTTCTCTTTTTTCATCCACACGCTTCATGTTTGCCCTCTAAATGCAGCTGCTTTGAACCAGACTCCTTAGAAATAGAAATATTCTTGTTAGTTTTTTTTAGGGTCAGAAAAAATGCCTATGTATCAGCCATCTAGAGGGAGGGGTGATGAGTATGATGTTGGGGGTGGTGGGCAGGTTTTGGATCTTGAAACTGCTGTTAAAGATGGGATTTTGGGTGGTGGAGGTGGGGTTGTAGTAGTTCATAGTGGTGCAATAGAAAAGAAATTGAGTCTAAAGAAAATGATTGAGGAGCTTGATTCAATTGAAGTTCCTTCAGTTTTCATTTGTCCAATTTCATTGGAGCCAATGCTAGATCCAGTTACCCTTTGCACAGGACAAACATATGAGAGGTCTAATATTCTCAAATGGTTCTCTTTAGGGCATTTCACTTGCCCCACTACAATGCAAGAGTTGTGGGATGATTCAATTACTCCTAACAATACTCTTCACCAGCTGATTTACAGTTGGTTTTCTCAAAAATACTTGGCTATGAAAAAGAGGTCAGAGGATGTGCAAGGAAGGGTTTTAGAGATTTTGGAGACATTGAAGAAGGTTAAGGGTGAGGCTAGAGTTTCAGCTTTGAAGGAGCTAAGACAAGTTGTCACTGCCCATGAATCAGCGAAGAAAACAGTGGCTGACAACAGTGGTGTTAGTTTGATTACTTCACTGTTAGGTCCTTTCACTAAACATGTTGTGGCTTCTGAGGCAATTGGGATTTTGGTACACTTGGATCTGAACTCAGATGGGAAGGCCAATTTGATGCAACCCAATAAGATTTCCCTTATGGTGGATACCTTGAATGAAGGATCCATTGATACAAAGATAAATTGCACGAAATTGCTCGAAATGTTGATGGAGGGGAAGGATTCAGAGTGGGAAGTTCTATCAAGCTTGAGTCTTTTGGTAGGATTATTGAGACTAATCAAAGATAAGAGACACCCAAATGTGGTTTTGTCTGGTCTGAGATTGCTCAAGCTGATTTCATCACACGAATTGCTTAGGAATTCAATTGTTGGTATTGGGGCAATCCCCCAATTGGTGGAAGTATTGCCCAACTTGAATGCTGAATGTTTAGAATTAGCCTTGGTTATCCTTGAAGCTTTGTCTACCCTACCAGAGGGTGCATTGGCGTTGATGGATTGTCATAGTACCATTCCGAATGTGGTCAAATTGCTCATGAAGGTATCAGAGAGCTGTACTCAATTTGCGTTATCGATTCTCGGGGCAGTATGCAAGCTTGCCCCAGAAAAATGTGCATCTGTGGCTGTTGAGGCAGGTCTAGCAGCCAAGTTGTTGCTTGTTATTCAAAGTGGATGCAATCCGGTGTTGAAGCAACGGTCTGCTGAGCTCTTGAAACTATGCAGTCTAAATTACTCCGAGACCATGTTCATTTCCAAGTGTAGGCTTACAAAAACAATGCAATGAGGGTAACATGGTGTTGTTCATACTCGTCAACTGATTTCGTTCTCTACCCCCGTAAGGGCAAGTTGCTCAACAGCTTGCGGAATCTGCATAATTGGGCAAGGAGGTACCTACTACTTGTACATATTAAAGAGCTTCAGCTCTCTTGAAAAAGGCTTCATAATGTGCATTATAGACAAAATGCTTATATCAGACTATGGTTCGGTGCCTTTCAATTGATCTTTCCGCTGAGGTTTTCCAATAACGTATGGCACACAATTGATTCTTCAAATCTTTGTAGTCAGTTAGACTGGTGATTTGATTGCCTTGTTGCTACAATAGATGCTATATATCCTATTTGCTATGTAAAATGGTGGGTGGTGGAAAATGGGGAAGAATTGTCCGGCAAAGCTAGCGTTTGAAAATGTAATTGTACACATATCTTGTGGGATTTTCCGAGTTGATCCCAATTCCCAAATTTCCCCAATTATTTTTAGGAAGTCCTTAAATGACTTTCACTTCTTTGCTCAACTCAATCGGAACGTTTCACTCGGGAGTTCTTTTTTCTTATTGTGGAGATCTTCATTTGTAAAAAAACAACATTTCCAATATGAAATCAGCATTCACAATGAATTCAATTTTTCCTTCTCAATTGTTTTCTGAATGGCCATTTGCATTCTTAGCTTTTACTTCTTATGTCTCATCTACTCTGCTTCTTTTTAATATTGTACTGGTTTCAAGTGATTATTCACCCTTTCCCCTTTGTGAACTTTCAAGATTTGCTTGTCTGTTCTCTCATTTCTGTTGCAATGAGCAGTTATGAATTGTTAGAAATTGTTAGTTACGGGTTCGAGCCGTGGAAATAGCAGGTTGCGTACAATGGACCCTCGTGATCCGGCCCTTCGCGGGATCCCGCCTATAGCGGGAGCTTAATGCACATTGATCTTTGTTGGAAAGAGTTGCTGTGTTGCTGATTGGAAATTCTGGCAGTATACCTCTGTTCTTTCTAGCTTGTTTGGGGTGTAAAGAATGGAAAGAGAGGACAAAAGTGTAAAGAGGGCTTCAACTGAACTGAAACTTTCAACTTCCTATTAAAGTCTTTCTTGTAATAATAGCTCTAGACAACAAAATATAGCACTTCCCTTGAGTCACTGTCATGGTTTTCATGCTGCATATGGAATTAAGAAAAACCTATTAAGTTTCAAAGCTTCAACTCTAAACTCTCTCTGTGGTCTCTTGGTCCCTGGTTTAAACATGCATACTTAATTGGTTAAGAAAATGGGTAGGTGAAATTTCCTTGAGAAAAAACACTCAAGTGCACATCATATGACTACGAGAAATTGTCATTCTTGTAGTTATCAAAACTTGTTCAAATGGTCAAAATTATGAGTTTCAAGATTTGGAAGCACGTGCAGATAAGGTATTTTATACTTGTTGGAAGTGTATTCAAGGGTTTTGCTTCATGAATCATGGCTTCAACTTTGATGCAAATATAAAGACACACCCCACGTACACTATCTTGGACCAAGAAGAGAAAATAAATAAAAAAGGAGAAGGGGAAGGGGTTGAAAAGTGCACGGACAAATAGCTTACCTTAAAAGCAGAGGAGGAGAGTACCTATTTGTTGGCATTACAAATTAGGAACTTTGACTGAGATCTAAGGACTTAAAAGTAAGGAAAATTTGCTGAGAAAAGCATACTACTACTGCTTTGGATGTGAAGACCATTCAAGGCTTTACTTTTTAGTATATCTTGAAAGCTGGAAAGAGCTCTGAATTGGGGGACTTTTTTAAAGGCAAAAGAACATTGTTTGCTTGTTCTTGTATTAGCTTTTGGCAAAACACAACATGAACTTTTTTTTTTTCCTGAATAACGGTAGTATTTTGGGACAGTTTGCACGATCCTCTATTATACGATTAGGCACTTATTAAATCTTGCTAGTATAAATTTTGGATAACTCTATCCATCAAAGTTTAAACAAATGGGAAGAAACATTAAGTATTTGTTGAGATTTAAAGCTTAATCTTTCGTGACTCATTCATTTCGTTGATAGCTAGGCCATACCCTTGAGTTCAAATGAAGTATGAACTAGCACCCAAGGGTGTGGCCTAGTGGTCAATGAAATGGGTGAGAAGCATGAGGTCTCAAGTTCAAATCCAGCGGAGGCAAATACTAGGTGATTTCTTCCCATCTATCCAAGCCTTGGTGGATAGAGTTACCTGGTACCTGTTGCTGGTGGGAGATGACAGGTATCCCGTGGAATTAGTGGAGTTGCGCGCAAGCTGGCCTGGACACCACGGCTATCAAAAAAAAAAAAAAAGTATGAACCACTAGATTAACAGAAACAATGAAAAAACTATTTTCGTGTAAATTTTACACTTTCTGAAGAAAGAAACATTTAACTTCACATTTCATAATCTAGAAAGACAATTTTTTTTTTCCGTGTTTTTGAAACTACAACAACAAAATCAATATAATCTCACGTAGTGGGGTCTATGGAGTGTAGTCTATGCGCAGACCTTAGCCCTACGTCGTGGAGATAGTGAGGCTGTTTCCGCTGAACCCTCGTAAAACTGATAACTAATAATGCCAATGGAAGGATTACAGGTATGTTCATTTTCAAGCCTAAATGCATAGAGTAAAGTCGCAATCAACTTAACTCGTTTGTAGCTCTGTACATATTTGAACAATTAATACTATGAAGTTCTGTAAAAGAGATCCACTGTTTTGGTCATAGCCAACAAATCTAACAATTCGAACTCAATGACATTTCTTTAATTTCCTTTAGGGAGGGACGGGGTTGAAGTTGAATTATTGCTAGTGGAGCCAAAAAATTTATTCTGCAATAAAGGAGTTGAGATCTGGATGCCCTTTTAATTTATTTTTTTCATATGCTCTTTTAATGCATAACATATTAAAATTTGGCACTATTTTTAGCTTTCATAGGCTAAGGCTTAGGCTTAGACTTGGGTTAATTTAATTAGGCACACGGTCCAATGAGATTCAAAATATCTCGGTGTCACGTGTGCTGAGGGACTAAATTTCATTTTCATAGACTTAAGTAAAATTAAACCTATCTATTATTTTCTAATTCCGCTACAGAAGTCCAGGTTCTTTTCTTTATGATAAATTTTTGAAAATTTCTTTTACTGTGTGAGAAAGGATAAATTAAGGGCAAATGGCTAAATATATCCCCGTACTTTTAAAAATGATCTAAGAATACCCTCTGTTATACTATTGGGCTATATATACCCTTCACGTCATACTTTGGAACAAATATACCCTTATTTTGGATGGAGTATCACGTGTCAGCACCAGATGAAAACGATCAATTTCTTTTTTTTTACCCGATCCGTTTTAAAAAACCCACCACCCGACCCGTTTTAAAATTCAGTTTTTTTAAAGCATATATTTTTTAAAAACTGGAATTTTTTTTGTAAAAAAACTGGAAAAAAAAAAGAAGAAATTTGCAAAATATATATTTTTAATTCTTTTCAGTTTTTTTAAAGTATTTTTTTTGTAAAAACTGAATTTTTTTTTAAAAAATACTTTAAAAACTAAAATATATATATTTTGTAAAAACTGGTTTTTTTTTTTTTGCAAAATATATATTTTTCAGTTTTTTAAAGTATTTTTTTTGTAAAAACTGAAAAAAAAAAAGATTTTGCAAAATATTTTTAATTTTTTAAAACTAATGCATATGTAGTCCACTGCTTTAGAAGAGTCTTTTTTTTTTCAATTTTTACAAAACAAATACTTTAAAAAAACTGAAAAGACTTAAAAATATATATTTTGTAAATTTCTTTTTTTTTTCAGTTTTTACAGAATATATATTTTTCAGTTTTTAAAATATTTTTTTAAAAAATATTTTTTTCAGCTTTTACAAAATAAATACTTTAAAAAAACTGAAAAGACTTAAAAATATATATTTTGTATTTTTTTTTTCAGTTTTTACAAAATATATGCTTTAAAAAAATTGAATTTTAAATCGGGTCTGGTGGTGGGTTTTTATAAAACGGATCGGGTAAAAAAAGAAAAAGAAATGGGTCGTTTTCATCTGGTGCTGACACGTGGCACTCCATCCAAAATAAGGGTATATTTGTTCAAAAGTATGACGGGAAGGGTATATATAGCCAAATAGTGTAACGAGGAGTATTCTTAGACCATTTTCAAAAGTATATGGGTATATTTGGCTCTTTGCCGATAAATTAATCTAGAAAATTGTTACTATTACAGAAAATCTATTTATATTAGCAACTCTTAGATAAAACAATATATTTGTTAATTGGTCTCACGCTTGTTTCAGTGGAGGAGTTAAATAAAAAGATCACTTTTTAGCTATCTGCCTCTCCATATCCTTCTCTCTCCATAACCTAAATCAATAACATCTGCCCCATCTAAGTTGTTTCGTTGCAATGCACGTTTATGTTCTTTTTAGGTTTTAATTTAATGAAATCTGTACTTTGTCAAACGAAAAAATGACAACATTTGTGATACCTCCACTAAATTACTCCACTTTGATATGTTATTAATTTAACCGATATCCCCCCAACCCCCCACCCCACCCCACAAAAAAAAATTTCTCCTTAGTACCTTCATACCCTGGTTTGAATTAAATCTTTTTTACTTTTGTTTTAACCTTAAACTTAGTTTAAATTTTTCAAAACTGAAAATCTTCAAAAACTGAGATTTTAAGCTAATATTTGGACACAGATTTGATTGAAACTTAAAAAAAAAAATTTAAAGAATAATTTTTAAAAGTTGAATGTGATGACCCAAAATGTCATCTTTAAATTTAATGATTAATTATGTGATCTAAGTACTATTTACCATTACTCGACTTGAGTGTGCAGTCCGTAAAAAAATTTCGAAAAAGTTTTCAGGTGAAAAATGGATTAAAATGTGAATTAGAGCTTTAAAACTCAACTGAGTTGACTTTGGTCAACATTTTGAGCAAATAGACTCGGATTAGTATTTTGACAATTTTGGTAGGTCTGTATCGTGATTTGAGACAGGTGTATGACCGGAATCAAATTCCAAGGTCCCTAGCCAGAGATATGGAATTTTGATGAAAAATTAAAAGTTTAAGTTCAAATAGTGACAAGATGTCAAATTATGTGCAAACGACCCCGGAATAGAATTTTGATGATTCCAACAGTTCCGTATGGTGATTTTGGACTTAGGAGCATGATCGGAATTTTATTTGGAAGTCCATAGTAGAATTAGGCTTGAAATGCCGAAAGTTGAATTTTTGGGAAGTTTGACCGAGGGGTTAACTTTTTGATATCGGGGTCGAAATTCGATTCTAAATTTTTTTATAAATCCATTATGTTATTTATGACTTGTGTGCAAAATTTGAGGTCAATCGGAATTGATTTGATATGTTTCGGCGCAAAATATAGAAGTTGGAAGATTTGAAAACTCATAATTCGATTCGATGCGCGATTCGTAATTCCGACGTTGTTTGGCATGGTTTGAAGCCTCAACTAAGTTCATATTGTATTTTGGGATATGTTGGTATATTTGGTTAAGGTACCGAGGGCCTCGGGTGGATTTCGGAAGGTTAACGGAATGAATTTCGGACAAAAAGGAGCTGCTAGAATTTTTCTACTGCAGAAGCTGTTTTTGGACAGCAACCGGTGCAATCGCAGAGCTGACTTTGGAAGTTTATATCTCGAAATCTATAAGGAATCTGAACACTTTCAAAACATAAAAGTTATAGCCCTTTGATTCTAGTTTCCAGAATGATAAACCATTTATCATTCAGACATTTATACAAAATGTTATGATCGATTGACTGAAGCTGCTACTGCAGATTTTTGCTACAGCAGTGTGCATCGCCAGAAATTTCTGCTGCACAGGGCTGACTTTGGGAGCTTATATCTCGCAATCTATAAGGAGTTGGGCGATGAGCAAAACATGAAAGTTGTAGTACTTTGTATCTAGTTTGCAGAATTTTAAACCGTTTGACAGTTAGAGTTGAGTACAAGAAGTTAAGATTGATATACTACACGCTGTCGAGGAAGAGTTTGATATTTTCAACATAAGCATGTAATGATCCAAAAGTCCATTTTTAGTTCTAGAGATCGAAATTCGATTTCGAGACTTTCGACATTTTGATAATGAATTATAGGAGTGATCTGGAAAGTTTGGTCTAATTTCATCAAGTCGCGATTGAGTTTTAAGCGTGAAATATGAGTTAATTGTTTAACGAGCGAAATTGGTATCACATTGAGCAAATGAGCTCCGAATTGAGTTTCGATTGAACGAATGGGTTCCTAGTTTTATTTGTGACTCATAGGAATAAGAATTGTCGAATTCCGAGTTCGTACGGTGGAGTTAGAGCTTTTTTAGTGAAATAAAACTGTTGGTATAAATAGTCCTGGTGTGCACCTTTAGCGACCAGATGTGACACTTTTAGAAACGAGATTGGACTTTTAGCGACCGGAATAGTGTTTTTGGGGCAGAAACTTAAGGACCAAAAATGGTCATTTCCTTCATTTCGTTTTGGAGTTTTGGAGCACGGTTCTTGGGTGATTTTGAGGATATCTTCAAGACTTCAACTAGGGTAAGTGTCCTATATCCAAATGTGATTATATTTCATAAATCCATGGTCATATTCATCATTTATTTCGGATTTAAATGGAAGAAATCAAGATTTTTGTAAAATCTTCTAAAAACAAAAATTTAAGATTTGGAGGTCCAGTTGTTATCGGATTTTGGTAAAATTGGTATGGGTGGACTCGTAATTGAATGGGTTATCGGATTTTGTAAGTTTCGCCGGATTCCGAGATGTGGGCCCCACAGGCAAATTTTGAGCTAATTTCGGATTTTAATGAAAATGTAATATTTTCTTATGAAAGTAATTACTATAATTTTTGATGACTGTATCGAATTAATTATGACTAGATACGAGTCGATCGGAGTCGAAAATTCGAGGAAAAAGTATAATACTTGTTAAATTGAAGCAAGTCGAGGTAAGTGACTTGTCTAACCTTGTGTGGGGGAAATTTTCCCTAGGATTGGTATTGATATAATTATTGAAATGTGTTGAAAGTCGTGTGCACGAGGTGACGAGTGTGTACACGGGCTAAATTACGAAAGATTATATTTTTAAATTGTGTAGATCACTGTTGCGCATTTATTAAATTATTTTATCTTGTTATATTCTTCATCATTGATCTGAGATATATACTTCAAATTTGTTTGATCTTTTCTTACTAATTATTTTACCTGTTTAGTTAAAACTTGGTTTCTTTTATTCTGTGCATTATTTGAAGGTTGATTTTCTTTAAATTAAATATTATTAATATGAAGTATTTGACATTTTTAAACTTAATATTGAAGCAACGTAATAAAGATTTTGAAATATTATTTTCCTAAATTATTTACTCCTGAATATTTTTATACTCATTGTGAGGGAGCCGTGAGCTCTTTATTGTGGCAAACTATTATTGATGATTTATATTGGCATGAGCCGTGAGCTTTTTATTGTGGCAAACTATTATTGATGATTTATTTTGGCATGAGCCGTGAGCTCTTTATTGTGAAAAAATATTGTTGTTGAATTATTTTGGCAAGTTAAATTATTTGAGCACTTGAGATGCAAATTGTGATATATTGTGATATTGATACGCATGCGGTGGTATAAGGTCTGGGTGTTGAAACGTATGCGGTGAGATAAGGGTGGCTTGATACGCGTGGCTAGTAGGGGAACTACTAGAAGTCATGCGGTGTGATAAGGGTGGCTAAAACGCGGGATGCTATTTCGGGAAAAATATTTTCTTTAAATAAATTGTGAAGGCTCCCGCGGTGATATAAGGAAATGAGATATTGTGAATTTATTTATGATTTGGGACTACGAGGCGGTACCTCGGGAGTGCCCTTGTTGATATTGATTTATGGCCGTAGTTGCCTTTGATTATTATTGTGATTTTCATAAAGTTGAAGGAAATTCTGTTTTGATTTTCACGAGATATTATTTACAATTATTTGGTGTCATTAAATGTGACATACTATTTGATTCATTTTCAATGTCATTTTATTTTACTACATTGATAAATATTTTACCATGCCATTATTATATTCCAGTAGGGCCTCACCTGACCTCGTCACTACTCTACTGAGGTTAGACTTGGCACTTACTGGGTACCGTTGTGGTGTACTCATACTACACTTCTGCACATCTTTTTGTGCAGATCCAGGTATATTTTACCAGTCTAGACGTCATTGAGTTACCTGCGTACGGAGACTTCGAGGTATATCTGCTAGCGTCCGCAGACTCCGGAGTCCCCTTCTATCATTTTATGTTGTTTCCTTATATTTTATCTAGACCTTGACATATAGAGACATTGAGAATAAATTCTTAGAAGCTTGTGACTTATTTCTACCGGGTTTTGGGAGTTGAAATTGTTTGAATTGTACTTTATTTATTTCAGATATTTATTATTATTCTGCATTGATAGGCTTACCTAGTCTTAGAGATTAGGTGCCATCACGACATCCTACGGAGGGAATTTGGGGTCGTGACATTGAAGTTGTATTTGGACATGCATTTTATTTGAAGAAAAGTTGAAGTGAGTGGAAGAAAAAAAAATTTAGGACATTTTTTGGGAACTTAAAATTTTTTGAATTTTTCCCCCCAAAACATGATCATATTAATAAACAAATATTGTTTTCAAATAAACAAATAATAGTTTGCGAAACTCATAAACTTAAAACAACTTTTTATTGTGCTATTTAGGAAACTCTTTTGTGTAATATTCCCAATTTTTTCAAACATTTGTTGAATTTGTCTTATAATTGTACTTTACCCCAAAAAGAAATTTAGCTCCCGCGTGGACATAATTTTTTTTAAAAAGAATTTTGAAAATAATGTTTGTTTATATAATTGATCAGTTTTTGAATATTAGATGAAAATCTTTTCATCAACTCACAAGACTTTAACTTTTGTTTTCAGGTAAAATGTATGTTCAAACACAACTTGAACTTTCAAAAAATTATTTTTTAATATAATTTCACAACTTTAATTTATGTCCAACCGTTAGCTTAGATAAACTAAAGATTAAAGTTATAGAAAAAGCAACTTGGGAATTATCACTTTTAGCTTGCGTCCAAAATTATTTAAATTTAGTAATAAAAAAAATATATAAAATTTATATAATTTTTATGTATAACATATATACTCTTCATACATACAAAAATTTTGAGAGTAACTATAGAATATCATTTTGCAAAGCAACCTCTATACGGTGAGTGAGGCCCATTCCCGAATCGTCATAACCGAACGACCCACAGAACCATTACAAGTCACCTACCAGAGAGGCAGATAAGCTCATAGTATGGGCCCCAAGTCCACGTCACTTAAATACCAAATTGCTTTTAAAAAAGAAAAAGAAAAACAGAAAATCAAGCATCGTCATCACCTACTGCAAAACCTTTTTCAAAATTCAAACAATCTCTTTTCCTTTATTCTTTCTTCTTCCTCGATCCAATCATATCATATCATATTATACAGAATAAAAGCGGTGCCATGTCATGGTTGGCTCGTTCCATAGCCAACACTCTCCGTCTCGACGACGACGATGAAGATGAAGAAGAATTCAAACACAATTACCAAAACGACGTCATAACACGTGCTGCCAACTCATCATCCACTGCTTCTTCTCACGCCGTTGACGAAGAAGATTCCTCCACTTACGAAGAAATCGATTTGGAAGATCGATCCAATAATTATAATAACGATCACAATTCCGATGATGATGATGATACCCATAACCGCGGCGTGAAGGAAGATTTATCTGAATTCACAGAAACCCTAACGCGCCAACTATGGGGCGTCGCTTCATTTCTCGCTCCTCCACCACCTCCGCCTTTACCGCCTCGAAATTCGGATTTATTCGATTCGGATCGGAACCGGATTGAGGAATCTGGATCAGTTGTTGGATCCGAGGACGAAGAGGCGGAATATGTTGGAGAAGGAGCTGGTTATTTTGAGAATTCGGGTGATGAAGTGGAGGAAAGCGAAGGTGATGCTGTTGGAGTGACAGAGGAAGTTTTAGCCTTTGCTACGAATATAGCTCATCATCCGGAGACTTGGTTGGATTTTCCGTTAGCGGATGAAGAGGAATTCGATGGTTTGTATATCGTCCTTTCTAATTATATTGGTGTATTGGAGTTTTGCTAATCATTTTATGATATTGTGGTTTGGCTGAAATGTTAGTTGATTGTTTAGTTTTTTGGCTACGATGAAGTTCCTGTAGCTCATTTTATGTTGGCAATAGAATTTATGGCTAAGTATGGACAAGTAGTTTCACTGATTGATAAGAATATAGGCAAGTAGTGTGAGTATAGAAGACTTTTAGTTTGAAAGTATGAAACTTTATGTGGTAAACTTGAACTTCTAGACACACTTGATAAGTGCACTGCTGTTTGTGAGAGTTTGTGGTTTGTTCTAATTAGGACTGGTCTAAAATCCAATTACGAAATTCAGTGATGTGCCTAGAAATGTTTATCATTTAGTTGTGTTAGAGGAAGTAAAAAAAAAATTAAGAACTTGCAGGAGTTAAAGTGAAGCCTGAATTTTGTCTTTGTTCAAGTAAATTAAGCCAGCAGCTCTTACTCATTTGGATCAGTGAGAGAGTTTAGCCAAGGATATATTTTTGGAATAGCTTTAACTAGAGCCTAGAACTTTTAGCTTTTAAAGTTACTGAATTTATGTCTAATCATATGTCTCAAGTTATGCCATCCTGTACCTATATGCGAAGTTCTTGTTGTGTTGTGAGTAGGCTGTTTTGGTCCTTTTGTCAGAAGCTTTTCCCTTAGATTTCGTCTACGATGACTCTATGAGTCTAATACCTTAAACAATACATATGTCTCTGAGTTGATTATTCCGTCTTTGATTCTAAACACTTTATGCGAGATAATAGTTAAATAGAAATTGTTTGCTTTTCTTTCTCTAATTAACAGGAGAAGATTAGAAATTCTTTTGTTAGTAGGAAATATAGAGGACTTACAGCATATTTCATTTTTTTAATGTTGTATAATTTTGGCCTGAGAGGAATTTAGAGGAGGAACATGATCAGTGAGGTTTCATTGACCCAACATCTTTAGGATTGAGGCATAATTGTTGTTGTTTTAATTAAGAGGAGAAAGTACCCTGTGACTTTATCCCCACAAGATCTCTGCTCACCCCTGTAACCCCTCCCGCCCAACCAACAAAAAAAAATGTGGGGGGGGGGGGGGGGGGGACCGGGGGGGGGGGGGGGGGGAGGATAGGGAGAGAGAGGACTATAGTAGGAGTCCCCTTCATCCTCCTTCCCTGACCAGCTTTCCCTGAAAATACTTGGAACTCTTGATGTTATGATACAAGCAAGCAAAGAAAGTACAGATATAGATGAAACAAAGGTCCAAGTACAGCAGTGGCAGGATTCTTGGGAATGAGTCTCATGGAAAAAGCTTGAAGTGTGTGGTCTGAATAAAGTGCAAAATTCTGCAGCAGAGATACTTCCTTAGGCCTTAGCACATTAGGCAGTGATCATATCTTTCAGTATCTAATTGTAGCTTCCAGCATCTCATTTACATTTGCAGAATTGACTTTCTTAATCCACATTTGCATTTATAGAGATTTTCTTTATCCGACTTCTGCTGGTAACTTACATAAACATCTATTCAGCTAGAAGAGCAATAATTGCACTCAATTTAAGTCCACCCTGATTTACTTAAAGCAATTTTTGCATTTGAAGTAAAGTTCTTGCAATAAACCTCCAGCACCAAGTTTCTAGAAAGGGAGTAAAAAAGAAGAGAGTGAGCCACAATGAACAAAGGGAGGAGAAGAACAGAGTAAGACGAAAATCTGAGCATTTCCTCTGTTTTTTGTGCTGTCAGGAGCAGTGTTTTAAAAAGCGATCGCTTCGTCGCTTTAAGCGAGAAGCGACGCGAAGCGATGGCTGCTCGCTTTTCCATGCCTGAGGTGACTCGACCAGATGAAGCGCTCGCTTCAGTCGAAAAAGCGCGAAGCGACTTTGAAGCGTGAAGCGCAGAAGCGCTCGCTTCAGTCGAAAGGGGTCAGTTTATTTTAAAAAAAAGTTTGGGTCTGTTTTTTTATTATACAAAACAGACCCCTAAGACCAAATTGATCGATCATTTCTCTCTTCTTCCCAAAATCAATTGCTGCTGCTAGGGTTTCATTCGCCAGAGACTTCCTCCAGGTAATTTTTCTTCTTTCTTCTTCTTGTCCTTTCTTCTTCTCCTTTTTTTCTTTCTTCTTTCTTCTTCCTTCTTTCTCCTTCTTGTTCCCATCCAGGCGTCTGCTCACCTTAAGGCATTTTATCTTTTTTTCTTTCTTCTTCCTTCTTTCTTCCTTCTTCTTCTTCTTCTCTTCTCTTTTCAGTTTTTTTCGTCCAGCGTCTGCACAGCTAGGGCAGGGTTTTCTTCTTTTTTTTCCCTTTTATTCTTCTTATTTATTAATTATTAATTTTAATATGTATTTTAGTTTATAAAATTAATTACTATTATATATATATGTTATATTTTTCAGTTTATTTGATTTTTTTAATGTGTAGTTCTTTATAAAATTAATTATTATATATATGTTATATTTTCAGTTTATTTGATTAATTTTATATGTATTTCAGCTTAGAAAATTAATTGTATATATATATATATATATATGTTATATTTTAGTTTATTTAATTTTTTTAATGTGTATTTCAGTTTATAAAATTAATTATTAAGAATTGCGCTTCACTTCAATGAAGCGTGCGCTTCACTTTGCGCTTCGCTTTTGAAGCGAGGCGAGCCCCTGTCGCTTTTTTGCGCTTCTCGCTTTCAAAAACACTGGAGAGAGAGAGAGAGAGAGAGAGAGAGAGAGAGAGAGAGAGAGAGAGAGAGAAGGGAGGGGTGGGCAGTTTGCTTCTCTTGCCATAATACCTTTTTGTCCCTGTTTTAAGCCAATATCCATTAAAAGGGACTTCTCTGGTGCACAGCTTATGGTATGAGAAAAAGAATAAAAGAAGAGATGAAAGCAAAAGACGGGAAAGAAAATAAACCTATTATTTTAAATAAGAACAAATTTTGTCCCAAATGAAGGCAATGTTCAGTGCATAGTGGGTGTTCTTAATGAAATATTGACATATCCTGAATGGTACTCAAATTGGTTCAGTCTTTTCATGAAGATTGAAGCTATAGAAGAAGGCTTGGATGAATTTTTATATTCGAGTTAAGTAGAAATCGGACACTTTAGTAGTTGGAAAAAAAGGTCTCCTATCGAATTCATTATATAAAGCTATAAAGCATGTTGATCTGACACATTGAATATTGTAGACTTTACCATTTAAAGGAACAGGTCATTCTTTTTAGGTGGACTAAAATAGGAAGTAGGTCAACCAAAAATGGTGAAAGTGTGAGTAACAATCTTTTTTCTTTGTGATACATCGTGTGAGCAACTGTTTAGTTGGACGCAAAAGTTGCAAGTAATTGAAACAACAGAATTCGCATGCTGTATCCAAGATTATGAGTCTGCAGCATGGTTTGAGGTCTGCTCTTTGTATTCTATCCTTTAGTATCATTGGATGAAGGGTTGGCCTTTTAAGTGACGTCTCAAAGAGTTTATAGCAGTCCTTAAGTTGATTACTCAATTGTTTGAATGAATAAAAACATTAATGCAGTAAACTGTCATGTCTTTGGTTGGATAGAGTTTTTAATTCACTTCCAAAGATCAAGTAGTCAAGATCACTGCCTTTAGTAGATAGTTTCTTACCTTAATCTGTTCCTAGGAATCCAATAGCACCCAGTTTAACTTGTTAACAATTAAACTTTTTACTTGTGCAGTGTATAAGTATTTTTGGTACAAAATGTAAAGGTGATAGTTTAAAACTTATTCCTAAAAAGAAAATATCACATAAAAATTTAAAGTTGTATGGTTAAATGAACTTATATTTCCAGTTTTGATGACGATCAGATCTTGAGGTCCTGATTTACTTTAGTTATCTTTCAAGCACAATAATTGAGTTTTTCTCCTTTGTTTAGATTTTGAGCTCTCTGATGCCCAACTGAAGCATGGATATGCAGTTGAACGTCTGACGCCGAGGCTGGCTGCTCTCCGAATTGAACTTTGCCCTGCTCATATGAGTGAGGGTTACTTTTGGATGGTCTATTTTATTCTTCTTTACTCAAGACTGAACAAGCATGATGCTGAGCTTTTGTCTACACCTCAGGTTTGTTAATATCATGCTGCCTGTTTACAGAATTATCATTGCATTGTGTAACAAATTGAATGGGAACTCAGCTAGCCCCATCTCTTACCTTTATTTTCTTGTATATTTGGCATTTTAAAAAAACAGCTTTTGGAATTGGTATCCTGAAGGCAATTTTCTTTTCTTGGGGTTGGGGGGAACTTAATTGTTCATCCGGAGAGCAGTTCCAGAGATACAACTTATACATACTTGACTTTTTACATGAGCTGTCTATGTGCACTAACTTTGATGTTTTCATTTCCTTAGCTTGTGGAAGCGAGGGCTATATGGATGCAAGAGCTGCAAAAGAAAACAAAGCCAGAGTCAGATTGGTTTGGGATAGATACATTTCACGCAAAGGAGAGCACGTATTCACCTCGTGGCGACTTTGAATCAAACTCATCTGAAGATGCTCACTCTAGATATGCTATGCTCCAAAGAACATTCACTTTTGAACCCCCAACCTGCCATACTAGTTCTGACACTGAAACTGAGAAGCACTCAATTGAAAATACTGAGATCCAGTTTATTGACAAGGCAGTTATTGAAGAGGATCCTCCAAGCAAAATAATTGAAAAGGAGGTGGTAGCTGGTCCATCCTTTAAACCACCGATGTTTGATTATGACGAGCATGAGGATGACTGGCTGAAAGACAACTCTGAGTTAGAGGGTTATTTGGGCAGTGCTATTGTGAATGAGGAGGATGTTTCGTTTAGTGATCTCGAAGATGATACTGATTACACAATGCCCATAAAACCCAAATCAGTGTCAATAGATTATAACACAACACTTAATACCTCGCGAGTTTATCTTCAGCTACCTGGAGATTCTTATTAATCTTATTAGGTGAACCCACCTGCATGCCGACCTCTGAGTAATCTGGACTCCTAGCAACAAATGCTAACTCTCAATATCTCCATGGTTCAGGCATGTTAGGCTGCATCTTAACCTGAGAGCTTGCAGAAGGCCGCACTTCATGAATTGTGTAGCGATTGTGCAATCTCTGCTTCTCATGGTTGTTGTGGTCTCACTTTTTGAGGTTGGTCATCCCAGATTCTCATTGTCTCTTGAACCTCTCAGAAAATCGATAGCAAGATGCTTCTTTACCTGCACAGTATAGTGTAAGGCAATAAGCAGCATACATTTTATCCACCTCCATTCTTTGTTGTGTTTGAGGTCATAGCTTAATCGTGACCTAGGGAGGGTATGGTTGCTAATTCTCAAAACTGTGTTTGTATTTGTACATATACATGAATGTCTCTTACAGCTTGACATTGCCGAGTAACATGGTAATAGATATAGTGGGTGTCATATATTATGGTTATTTATGTTATTGCATATTGAAGCATATCCCTTGTTTGGCTTGTTCATCTTTCCTCTGTCTTGAAATGCATCTATTATCATGCAGCTGCAGATAACCAGGCATGCTATTTACTGCATAGGCCTGCCCTTTATTCTCTTAGGGGTCGTTTGGTATGAGGTATAAGAAGATATAGTGTTGGTATAAAAATTTAATACCACATTAATACTTTGTTTGGTTAGCAAGCTTGGTATAAGTTACACTGGGATTAAAATTAGTACCGGGATAACTTATACCTTCTTAGAAGTTATGCAATTGTCATTTTTAATACAACATACCAAACAGTGGATAAAAAACAATACTAGTATAACTAATCCCAACATAAGCCGTATTCAAACCAAACGACCCCTTAAGGGTATAATTGTAAGTGATAATAAGGAATTGCTACAGCAAAATGAAACCTTGTTCATGCCTCTTTTGCTTATCTATATATTCCCTCAAAATTGGCAAAAATGAAAGACGCGGTATGCATTTCATTATACTGAATGTTCCCACTGTCAAAAGTTCCGAGGTCATTTTTACTATTACCACTAATTGTGAAGGACTTGTGAATGTGATACAAAGATTCGTCAACCAGCACGTCTGTGGCAAATTTAAAGTGAATCAGGCATACGAGAACGGGAAACAACAAAGATAGAAAAAGCACGGAGCCAGCTTTTTTGCTTCAGTTTGTTCAGTAGTTCGAAAAGTAATTACACTTTATCGAACTCTTAGCTCTTTTCTGATCAAAATCAATTATAAGATGGACCTCTTTTCAAATTTCTTATTCCTGCGGTACTATGAGAACCACAAAGATTTGTTGTTCCGTTTCTAATTAGACATGCGCTAATTGAAGTTCATATGCATAATTCTTTTTTAAAAAATTTAAAGTTCATATGCCTTTTTGTTTTCCGTCCCGTGTGCAATACTAGATTCTGCACTGAAAAGTATCACTTTATGCACTAAACAAAGAAATATATACAATATTAGTCAAACGTGCCATTCTTACTGCAATAGGTACTTAGTACTATACACATTTAAAAAGTCTTTTGCACTTCTCTTTTAGAAAGTCAAAACAATTTTTTACTTTTAAGATGTATTTTGGACATGCATTTTAAATATTAAAATATCAACATTGTTGTCAAAAGCATCATCAAATGACATACACAAAACCTTTTCTTCATCTTAAAATATAGAAACTTCATGGATAGTGTTACTTATAAATATACCAGTATAACTTTGATCTTCATTATATTTAAAAGCGATAATACGTTTTTGCATACAAAAATTATCATTTATCCAATGACATGTAACAACCAAATAATCATTTTCATTAATAGCACGACCAATATCAGAAGTAAGAGAAACTCTACAATAGCGAACAAATAACGTATATATGTCTAATATTGTCCAAAAAACCTAAAGATATCAGATCTACAAGTACTTCTAGGAATACCTTTAAATAAAGAGTTATAAATTCTTTGAATATTAGTTACAAATTATGGTGAAGCAGCAAAGCTAAAAGGTAAACAACCTAAAACAATCATTTTAGCTAATTCTTCCCGATTTTTCAATATATCGTATTTACCCAATAAACCGCCATCACCCCCGAGTTAAGTTTTTGTTGGCCAGATTGTTCATCAACACCCGATATAATAGAGTGGTTATCTATCATGTGCCTACGAAATTGACCCGTTCCCTCTTGCTTACCTCATGTCTCATGTTTATAAATGTCCCGACAAATAGTACATCTTACATAATCTTTATCTTTTTTTTAATATTTCAAAAAGTTGCCAACACTTAATTCTTAATCTCAATTCTTTTTAATAGGGAGAGTAGGCCTACCTATATTACGGTTACCATGACAACCACCCATAGTATCTGACTAGCAGTACCAGGTGTAGGTGGTGATATTTCAAGATTATCAGGTGACTCAA